>NC_081783.1:17667700-18017700 GCF_963082965.1 Carassius carassius | reverse complement strand
ATTCTGTGATTTCACAGTTGACGCTTATTGCGAACAGTTGTTGCGCCCAACACAAAGCCGGAGGAAAACAATGACGTTATTATTAGTTTAAGACAAAATGTCACAGTAGCTAAATCAATCCTATGCGTGACCAGACTTTCTTAACCGGATAAGGATCGGAATTTGAGCGGTTAGATCGTCAAAGCTGAAAATAATGATCCGATTTCTTAATGTTAATATAACGGGACAGCTATAGGGGAGAACACAGGAGATATTTAAAACGCCGGAGACCTCGATTGCATCCAGATTCAAGTTTTTAATCTCGCAGTTGTTACTTTTACGATAATTGTCCATGAGACAGTTCATCAAATGCTGACAGATAAAAAGCACGAGAGGCCCCTTTCGTCGCGTCTTCAGCATAGAACCCTCATCCTCAGTTCCTCATAGTGTTTATGGGCTCTGCTGGTGAAGAACATAGTTAGATTTGTATTTATAGCTGTTGTGGTTTTGTCTTTTGTAACGTGATAGTGTGCAATGCAGTAAGCCAGAGAGCTCAAAGATGAAGCCACGGCTCACTATTTTCAGTGTGTTGACAATGATTTGTGTTATCATGCACAAACCCTGGGATGTCATGACAATAGGGGAAGTTGAGCTGAAAGCCGTATATGATATAAAACAGACCACTTGAGAGAAAGAGTGAGCAATAGAAAGAGAATGTTAGAAGATAAAGACTGAAAGTGCATCTTGAAGGACAGACAGGTTTGTATAAAATATTTTTTACAGGTTTTATAAAAGTTTTGTTCAGTTTCTAATTTAAGCATCAATAAGGTCCTGGTGTTTGCATCAGATAATTACTTCAACAAGTTCATCAGTTTGTAAAAACAAAACAAAATTGTGTACACTTACGTATTTACAACTGAAGTCAAAAGGGCACTTTGTCCTGGAGAGATTTCGAAGCAGTAATGTGAAGCTCATTTTTGTTAAAACAATTAGGTGAAGTTTGTAATTTCAGTGGAATTGTATGACTGCTTGATTTCAAACAGGTTTTGTTGCCATGTTGGTTAACAATATTAGTTATTGCAATATGCAATATTGTTCAAAAGTTTGAGGTTGATAAGAATTTTGTAACGTTTTGCATAAAATCTGACTGTAATTGTGTTTTGACACACTCTGATTTAAAATTCACTATGGATAGAAAAATGGCAGGAAACACCTGGTTAGTACAGTTTGCTGAATAGATTTTAATTGCATTAGGAGTATAAACCTAATTTTAGCTTGTTTTTTACAAACTGACCGAAATGTAGAATGTATTTTCTGTGTTAATCAACAATATGTCAAAGATAGAGTTTAAAGAAATACTTCACCCAAAAGTTACAGTTTCCTGAAAATGTACTCCCCTTCAGGTCATTCAAGATGTGGGTGAGTTTGTTTCTTCATCAGAACAGATCTGAAGAAATGTAGTATTAACGTACAGCTCACCAGTGGATCCTCTGCAGTGAATGGGTGCCGTCAGAATGAGAGTCCAAACAGCTGATTAAAACATCACAGTAATCCACACAACTCCAGCCCATCATGTAACATATTGTAAAGTGAAAAGTCACATGTTTGGCATAAACTGGAGAAAGCTAATTTATGGAAAGAGGACTTGAATTTAAACTGGAAGCAATGGTTTTAAGTTACATATGTCTTAATAATTTAATGTTTTGTAACAAACTCACAGCTTTTCACTCCACAAGAGTTGATTGATGGACTGGAGTTGTGTGGATTACTTGTGCATTGTGATGCTTTTATTAGCTGTTTCTCATTCTGACAGCATCCATTCATTGCAAAGGATTCATAATGTTAAATTTCTCTAAATCTGTTCGAAACAATTTTTAGGCCTACTGTTCCTTTAAGTTGAATTGTACCTTGAACATTCCAATAACGATGCCGGATGCTCTAGATTTAGTAATGCGAACCGCACCGCAAAGTGAAACCCTGAGACCCTTTCTTGACAAACTTTCTAATAGGGGTTTAACCAACAGGGGTTGATTTACGTAGGACAATAACAATAATGCCAACAAGAAAAGTGTGTCTGCGACCTGAGCTTGTTAGCATCCCCCTCTCCTGCCTCGCTCAGGTATGGTTTCTATTTCACAGTACCTAAAGAAGAGAGGAGGGAAAGAGGTTGATGGAAGTGATTTAGTGCCCAGGGGACAGAGAGAAGGTGGGGTTAATCGGTTAACCAGAGGAACAAAGAGGAGGGGGGCCTGGCTACTGTCTGGGAGGAATGCCCTTCGTCGCTTTGTTCTGACTTTCATATACACGAACAGGAAGTGATGCGAGGTGCACAGATATGCACACTTCATCTGCATTTGTCTGTGAACAATGGATTTGCACCTAATCTAGACTGTTTCCATCATTTAATCTGAAATTGTCCTGGTTTCTGCATCACATAAGCAGTGCTGTTTTTACACCTTTCTACTGCCTTGGTCAAGTTACTGCGTAAATTTGGATCATATGGACTTCTGTTAGTGTGAATCTCTTAAAAACTGTTACAGCATAAAGAAAATAGTTAAATTTTTAGAATATAATTGTATTGTATTGTATTATTTTTTTTTATAGGGGTCATGAACGGCCTCTGTTTTTATTTTGTACTGTTCTCTGAGGTTCACTTATAATGTTATCAAGATTTTTATATCAAAAAAAAAAAGTAATAAGCTATATACTGTCCTGTTTTGACCCCTCTCATCAGAACACTCTGTTTGAACAGGCATGGCAGATTGTTCACCCAGAAGTAAACGCCCACTGAAACGACTGGCTAAGAGTTGTGTGTGTTAGAACTTACATTCAAACACAGTGTAAACTGCTGTGATATAGGTCAAAAATGCATAAATAACTCAATACATATCAAACAATCTATAAGAAGAGACAAAGAAAAAGTGTCTATGTAATGAAAACAGTTTCTCGCTCTTGTGTTGTGACATTACTGTTGGATCCAATATAGTGAGCAGAGCGTAGTCTTTTAGTTTCAATCTTCTTAAAAAAAAAACTGCGCCTTGAATAGTGCCTTGTTTGTAACCACGTTAAATTACGTCTAGCGTTAGGATTAGAAAAAGGCAAAGCAAATGCTTCTCAGTTCATGACCACTTTAATGAAAATTAAGCAAATTTAGGCTCCCTTCTTGGTAAGATGATTTTCATTACTATGTTACATTTAATGAGAAGCAGGTTTTTTTTACATTACAGCAGGAGACTTTAACAGGGGGTCTACCAATTGTCGTTGATCTGAAAATAATAAAATGTACATGAAACAAAAATACAAGATCATTTTAACCAAAACTAAATTTTGCTATTGCTGCATTATTCTAATGAGAATTTTTTTATTGTTTTGAAAATAATATCAAATTAAAATCTACTAAAATGTACAATAAATGTTTTGAAGTTTTGATTTGATTGTGCTGTCTAATGTAACCCAGACATTTCTTTGTGGAACTGACGTATATTTGAAGGTTCATGACAACTTCAGCTCTGCATTCACTCAGGATTCTAGGGAAAATCATTTGAATAAATCCGTATGTTCAGAAATCTCATTAATGACTCATAAATGGAAGTCAAATGAAAAAAACGTTTCATGTAAGATATTTATTAAGTTTTTCACTTCTTTTTTGACTTCAGGTCCTCCTGGGAAACGTGGACGGATGGGCAGAAGAGGCGACCCTGGTGAGTGTGATCTCTTAATTTATGTTCCTCATGCTTGATGGCTAGCACTTTTCTATAAACATTGTTACTAGAGTCCCTAATTCATAATCATTAGATGTGACTGAGAGGAAGTCCTCAATGGCTGTGGTTTTGAGTCACCGTAGACCCTCAGATGATTCACAGGTATTAAACTCAAGACTGAAGATGACTCGGCCATACAAATAAAGCTGCTGATGTATTTCTAAGTGAGCTGTGTGGTAGACACGCATGTGGCTCTCAAGGGCACAGACTGAGAGAGGTTTTAATGAAAAGAATGATTCAGTATCGCATCACTTGCAGAGTAAGCCATCAGTAAAGCTTGTGAATCTTAAGTAGGTGTCCAGATGATGTCTCAACATTACCTTAAGTATGCTATAAGATTATCTTTGGATAATGTTTACAGTTTGTAAAGCAGATCCTATATTCACCTTCTGACCATATCCGATTAAATCTGGGTTTGCGGCGTTCCCACACAATGGCAATTCTTTACATCTGTTTTTCAAACTTGTTCCAGCCCTGCTGCCCTGGGAGAGGAACTTCAAACGTTGGCAGAGCACTTTATTTACAGAGAGATAGTGGGTCGTTTTGTCACTAAGTCTGCTAGATGTGGTTCTGTTTAGCTGCGCCTGCTTGTTGTAGTTTGGGCCGTAAAGCGACGGGACGAGTCGAGTGTGGAGGTGGATGGAGGAAGAGGTTCTTAGTTGCACAACAGTCTGTTTGTTTCTCTAGTGTGAAGGAGAAAATATGGTTGGAAAGCTGGAAGATATTTAGCAATCTAATTAGCGCAAACATTAGGCAGGTCTTATACATCCATGATGGTTCAATCATTAAAAGCGCTCGTTTCATTAGAACCCTCGTCAATTAAAAGATTAATCATTTTGCTAAACAATACTGATGTGCTCAATTAAACCGTAAAACACACTCTCGTTATTTTTCTCTTTCAACATCTTACTCCTAAATGCTTTCCAAATGGTGAAGCCATTTCGTTCACAATGCTCAGAACTTGACTGTGCTGAGTGAATGTTATCTTTTAAACTCTTAAAGAGTCTGCCAGCGTCTAGACGTGAGTAAATACACCAATACACCAACAACTTTCTGCCTCATAAAACCTCAACACATCTTTAAAACTTCTTTGTCTCCTCTGAGGTTCATAACACCTACCTGATGAACATTTCAGAAAACCGTAGAACGTAAAAAAAAAAAAAAGGTTTAGAGGTTACCTTTTTGTTAAAAAAGTGGAAGTGTGATTTTGTGTTATCAACTGAAACTTAAAAGACATTTGAATTGTTTTAAAGGTCTGTTTTTTGTTGTTCTTTTATTTTTCAGGACCCCCAGTAAGTACCCTGTCCTCAGACTTCAAAATAATGACATTAGGCAGATATGGGCTCTGTATTGTGGTAAGGCTGACAAAACGTTTGAAGGGTGAGTCATAATACCTGAGAACGGCCTTCAAGTTCTGGAATCTTTCATGGATCCTAAATATTTGCTCCAAGTTTGTCTGACTTATAGTTACATTTCTAGAACCTTCAAATCTAAACTTCTGAAAAATTTGCTTTCTAGAATTAGAATTCTTCTGAGATTCCAGAATAAAGCTTAAAGAATATAGTTCTGGAATATTCGCTTCAGAGCAGCTGAATGCTTTAGAAGATCTGGTGCTTCTGATGTTAAAGTTCTAGAATATTCAAAACCAGCATTAAAGTTCTGGTATCCAACAAAAGTGTAACACAGTGTAAGAACAGGTTGCAGACTGTCTGTCACCTGCTTTAGATTTAGGTTAAAACCACGCCGTCAACACCTTGTTGCAAACAGATATGTGGCTTCTAATCCATAGATTTCATTGATCTGTTTAATGCTTGCAGATGTCATATTATGTGACAGCTTTCGACATTTTAACAGTTTAGGTATAACTTTCACGTTTAGTTTCTAGCCTTCTGTAGAGCAGAGGTCCACCAGTTTATTTACTTTGAGGGCTATTGCAATGTAAAGAAACCCTAAAACACTTGAAGTTTACATTTATAATCCTGCAAGGTGCTGTTAATCCACACATAAAACAGAGATTTACTTTGCGTAAGTTTTAGAAAGTGTAAGTACGTTCTTCAAGTTCAGATTGGTTAATGAGAATAGTTTACAGTTTACTATTTTTTATCACACTGAAATTGAAAAACATGTGGCCCTTTTTATGAAACTGAACATAGATTCTCTTTATATTACCTTGAGATTGATCTTTTTGAATCTACTGTAGGTCTATATTTATTTATTATATCAAATGTTTCTTTGCACAGGGCAAACCTGGGCGAGACGGTTATCCGGTAAATGTCCTTTAAATTATCTAGTTTCTTTCTTGGGTTTTAATCTCCATCTTTTTCTAATTGCTTCTATCACTTCCATTTGATTTATTGTTGATCTCAATGTTTTCTTTTCTGTCTTACTAAATACCTGTGCGGCTCCCCAGATAACAGATTCATTAATTAATATAATATATACAATATCATTCTTGGAAAATTTGTGAAGTTTTCTGAAACATTTTTTTTGAACGTTGTTCTGGTTTTAAACAATTTAAACAGCTTTTAATAAAAGTTGAACGTTTCAGCTGGTTTACGTAACATTCGAAAGTATAGTTTAAGATAGTTTAAGATAGTGATAAATTGAATGTTCACTTAAAGTTTTTTCTAACATTCACATAACAATTAAAAATGCTTTGGACGTTCAGCGAACATTCCAAAATAACAATTTCGAAACTTAACGGAAACAATAGCATAACGTTCTTGGAACATTTTTTTGTTAGCTGGGTCATACAATATAAATATACATTTTTAAAAGGAACATGAATTACACAGCTTATGCAGTGAGAGGTCTGTTAAGAATAGTGTCTAAAGCCTGGAATAAAATGCTTCAAACTGTTCTACTGCTCTCTTCATCATCGAGACCTTCATCTCTGATGAAGAAGGAACCCTTTCGCTGGCATTTCTGCAACATGGCCGATAATGATGCTGAGTTTCCTGGAAAGAGTGAAAGCGCTCCTGGGCTCAATTACACTGGAAATAGTGTTTCTCTGTTGAAAACGCTGTAGATTCATCCCTTTGGCTAAACGTGGGTGCGGGACAGCAGGCCAGAGACACTTAGGGCTCTTAGTTTATAATTTCCTGGTTTCTTGAACCTTGAAATGGAGAGTACTGGGAAGGCAGTCAGGCGTTTAGAAATGAATCGAGCTTAGAAAAAACATTTGAACTGTGACATATGGACAGAGCTACTCTGATCTGTTAAAGTACAGCACATCCGATGATTGTTTTCTGAAAACTGGGCTTTGACTAGAGTACTTTGTTTGTGTTCAAATAAAAAGATATTTGCTTGGTAAACTGTAAGTCATAATTGAATCACTTATGAAACAAGCCCCAGTCAAACAATCAATAGTCAGTTTATATATTTTTTAGTACCTCTGTTTATGTAGATACAAACATGAGATCAATTCTTGGGGTCCAGATTTCCATCTGAATTGGATCATTGTTTTGATTGTGTGATCTAGTGTAGAAGTGGTCTGGGGGCCTCTAGTGGCTCTCAGTGGAACAATAGAATGATAAGCAGCAGGCTGTTCTGGAACATGTCAAGGTGAATCTGGGGTCAGATTGTGGTTAGTCACAAATCGAATGAGGTTTTGTACCTTGTTTTGTCTAGATCTTAATTGTGGACCCCTTGGTTTGGCTCCGAATATCAAGAGATGTTTAGTTAACAGGCCTTACTCACCTCGCGGCGTGAAGTGAGTTCATTAAGTGTTTGCTTGTTTGGGAGTTCTGAGTAAGCCTTACTGTGCTCTTTAGCCAATTATACTGCAGATTTATTTATTACATTACCACTTCCTGTCTCTGTACCCATTATCTCTGGTATCGTTGCAGTAAATCAGAGTGATGTTTGTGCTGATATGCTGTGGCGTATCTGCTGTAAAATCAGCCTCTAGATAACGGTCTGTGCCAGGCTGGGTCAGTCATGCCCAGCAAATTAGTATCAGAGGTACACTCATGGTTTTCCCAGATTTGTGTGTTTGCCGGGAAAAGTCTGTGGCTAATTATAGACAGGTGTGTGTGTGTGTGTGTGTGTGTGTGTACATGCTACACACACTGTCACACACTGAAACAAAGAAAGGTCTGGGTCATATTTCACCCTAAAGGTTTTGTATGGTTTATTATATGTGTATATGTATATGTATACATGCAAAAATAAATTATACAGGGAAAAATCAAAATCAGAAAAATTGTAATTACTGTGATAAAGTAATAAAAATATATCTCAGACACAATTAAATCAATTAATAAATTGACTTTTTAATTTTTATTTTAATGGAAATGCAATATCTGCATAAGGAAATATATTCACTCCTAGTAAAATAGTATAATAAAGTAATGAAAACCATGTTGTAAAAATACATATTTACATTATATTTTATTTATATATTTATAATATATATATATATATATAATAAGATAGATAGATAGATAGATAGATGTAGATATAGATATATTTAAATATATATACAGTATATATATATGTTGTAATGTAAACTGGGAATTTCTTTACCATAGGTTATAATTATTATTATTATCATCGTTATTTATTACAATAATAGGAATGCAATATTCACAAACAAATTAAATGTAACTTTACATTTAACTTAGAGTAAAGGATTTAGACATTTAAGAAAAACAAAAAACCTTGGGATGTGCTGGCATTTGTTTGGAATACAGCTGAAGCTCATTGGGCTCAATAGTAGAAAAGCTCACTATATGTGAGTGGATCGGATTTCCTAAACTGGAGCGTGTCCATTAGCATCTGCCAAGCCTCTGTAGCATCTGGTACAGAGCAACAGGTGCGTGTGTGAACTCGCCCCAAATCCACATCCTTTTACGGTTTACAACGCAATCTCAAAATGCTTTCGGCCAGCAACTGTGAAACATACGCTAGTGATTTCTCTCCATTCACCAGCAATAGCCATCTTTTAAACAACCCCCTTTACTCCCTCACAACGTGATTGTTCTTATCCTGTAAACTGGTTTGACGGACGCTTACGTCATATAGTGAGGATTATTAATGACAAAAAGCAGATGATTTCAAGTAAATATAATTTACACTGTTACACAAGCCCAGAGGAGTTTAGCTGATGAGCAACAGGAGCTAAACAGGAAGTGTACGCATATACATTTGATGGAATCCAGGTAGATCCAGGTTAAATCTGTTCTGTAAGTGCGCTGGGTTAATGTTACTCACATATGTGGACACAACGTGTGTGTAGAAGCTTCAACATTGTTCTTATAAGCTCAGGTGGTGCCCACATGTTGTTGGTGCTCATTTGAGGCCGTGATTTGATTAGCAGTATCGTAAACAGACTGTATTACATGCAGACGCTGCTGAGAACGGTTCTCACGAGACTGTCCTTCAGGTTCTTTTATAAATGATCCCTTTGGATTTGTGCATATGATGGATGGGTGACTCTTTTTTCCGAACATGTCGTGGCCAGGATTACTACACTGCACAAAATGTCCTGGTTTAGGCTTTGTTTTCCTATTGTTTTCATACTTGCTGAACGTAGTGATTGAAAAGTAGTCTGACCAATATATATAATCGACCAGTCGTGAAAGCAATCAAATACATATAAAGTATGAGGACTGTAAAGAGCACATCAATAACATAACAAAGCCAAAACTTTGACATTTTAGGCAATTTACAGAACAACAATGTACAAAAAATTGAGATGTTTTTGAAAAGGTCAAAATGATTTCGTTCAACGACTAAAAAAGGTGTATTATGTCATCCCACTGATAAAGACTACAGTTGTATGAGTGCATACAGAACTTTTATTTTCTTCAGAAAATTTACAAATCTATTTTATCTAAAAATGTCTAGTATACCAATTCTTGTTACGGAACATTGGAGCCAAAATATGTCATGAATATTGGCATGGTAGTGTTTCTTTTTTGAAATCCAGGAACATCTTTCTTGGCCCGGCGGGAGAGAAATGAATGTCACATATCCCAAAGTATTTCCATGTACTTGAAGTATAAAGAGTCCAATAAATGATATTCCCTTCAGAGGAGAAAGTAGAACAGAGACGTGGAGACTTCATAGACATTGGATCCAGATGAGGGGTTGTCTCTCTCTGCAGAACCACACGGGGATGAGATTGTGGTTCTTGGGTTTCTTTCATGCAGAAAAATGAAACCTGAACAACAATGGGGGTTGCACTGTATGCATCTCAATTCGCTGTCCACTTCATTTCCCCAAATGATTGACCTAATCACATTTTTTCAGTCAAAAAAATAAAATAAATGAATTCATAATCCAGTTAATATTTAATTTTATTTGATTTGTGTAATCCTTGAATATATCAGGATTCATTAATATGATAAAATGTATAAAAATAAATATAAAAATGAAACATGCACATAGATGAATCGTTCACGATAAGATCAGTTACATACGCTTACAAAATAGACAAGGGTGAATTGTGATTTCATGCTGACTTCAGTATTTTTGTCTTGTTTATTTAAAATTTAGGTTTATGAGGTTTATGCTTCATTTTATTGCTGCAATTTGCAAGTGGGATACGAAAAATCTTAAATCAAATTTAATTTGATATATGTTCTCCAATAAACAATTCTTAGTGTCTTGTGCAATATTCTTCAAGTAAATCATGTTTAGATATTTTTACTGGAAAAGTTGCAGTGCATTTAAAGGCTTAAAACGAGATATTGGCAACAAAAGATGGGTCATTTCTACACTGTCCAACCCAAACACAATCTCTTAAGTAGGTGAAGGCAGTCAAAACCTGTGAAAGATTCTTTTAATTAAAACATTTAAGTCTTAATTTGACTCCAAGGGCCTATTGATACAATCCCTCCAGATTTCCCGCGAAGCACCATTGAGCCCACCACGAAGTCCAATTTTTGCAGGAATGCTTTTGTAGGCCTGAACTCAAAGCGTTTCGATTACCCTGTGATGAATTTATGATTTATAGCAAAGTTGAAACACTTTAACGCTGGCAAAGGGCAACAGACTAAAAAGTCATTATTTCATTTTCTTGAGGCTTTACTGGTAATTTGAATCCTCTTTCTCACTCCTTTGCACTTTGTGGTTAAATATATGTGGTAAATCTGTGCTACTTTGGAATGCTTTCCTGCTGTTCGTCCGTGGAATTCAGCAGTGCACACAACAAAATAAACTAGCCAGGATTAATCTTCATTTAATTGTTTTATTAGAGGTTTTTCTTGGATGTTTTGTACTTTGGCCAATCAGTATGTTGCAGGAGAGGAATGAAAAGCCAGTTTGGGAATAACGAATGGATTTTATTTTTTCACGGTTACTACCTTCACTCTTCAGGGGGTCATAAATTGAGTTGTCTTAGTTCATGTGTGGCATCCATATTGACCTTCAGGATCAAGACAGATAACAAAATTTGAAGGATACATTCTTGGATCATAATGTGAGGGATGTTTGTCCATGAAAAAAGTCAACAGTGGCTTGTTTTTTGGTCACGTTTCTGGGATTTTTGAGGATGAAAACCTTTAATCCCCCAATAATTTTGATGGATTACTCAACTACAAATGCAAGTCTTCGGCCCTGAGGGTCAACAGATTGAGACCCAGCAACAGTGACCAGTGGGAAGACTGACCTCCTCCTCACAATGATGAACTTAAAGGGTCTCAGACCCTGAGTACTATGCTCATAAATCAGAGTAAAATGTCTCTTGCAGGAAGTCCGCTGGCATTGACCTGTGCACATGATGTCTGCTCAGCATGAGGAGGCTCTGCAGAGAGCAAGCCATGTAAACGCTCCCAGATGTATGATTAGAGCTTGTAGCACGTCCTCAAAACAAACGTCCTGTCCTTAACATACCTCTGGGAACGCTTAAGAACAGGGATTGTTTATTGTCCACAATGGACTCGTACATCTTTTGTCTGTTTATTCAAAGGCAGAAGCTTTAGTGTTCGTTATTTTAGCCCAGGATGTTTCCTTACTTTTGGGTACAGGTACTTCATTAAAGTTTGAAGGGTCTGTCACAATAGACCCTGTGTTCACTTCGTACGCACGCAAACACATGGGCACCAATTTTTCATTTGGTGAACTCTGACCTGCAAATTCATATTGTGTTCTCAAAGAATGACATAGAGGAAGTACAATACAGTTCCTGATCAAAGCAAGTTTAAAATACAAACTTTAAACTTTTTTTGTAGGCTTTACTTTAAAGGAATTTCACTCATAATTTTCATATTTACACAGAACATTTACACTTTTTATGAGGATTGTTGTTTTTTTTTTAATGCATTCATTTAGTCTGAGTGACCAACACACAGGTTGCAACGGCGGCTTATGCCCCTCTCTCTGTTTCCAAAACTTTGTTTATGTATTGTTTTGGGATAACATGTTTCCTCTTTTTTACCTTAACACACACACACAAATAGCTGGAAATAAACTGATGGTGCATTTTTGACGTGGGATTGTTACAAGGGTCCAACTAACTTTTGGGACAACAACAAAAAAAAAGGGAAATTGTACAGATGTATGTTTTAAAGTTCAAAGGTCTCTGGCATTTTGATGACCTCCCACACTTCATTCAAAAGTATGTGATTTATCTGGCACTGCTACTTTTAGAACAAGTCTTGGTGCTTCATGACACTTTTCAATCGGGATTTTCACCTTTGACAGCACGCGTCCTGAACAAAAATAAATCCTGTAAGGTCACCTTTTGCATGACTGCTCAGATGAGTGTCCATACCGGATTGCTCCCACACAGTCTATGAAGTTTTCTTTAAAATAAAAGTAATAAAAGCTATTTTATACTGCCAATGTGGCACATCTGCACAGCCTTTAATTACCTGGTCTGACTAAAACTGATTTTAAAACATGATAAATTTGTGAAAAACTGATTTGAATTTTATTTGTTAAATATTGAAATGACTCATCAGTTAGGTTGTTTTATTTCTAGCCATATGTATAATGCAACAAAACACATGAAGAAGCCCAGGCTAGACATGCCCAACTATTTTTCTAGATCATTGACTATTCTTGCATTTGAATCTTTTGAAAGGATTAAATTCTGTTTTCATGAAAACTGTTGGTGTGTGAATCATACTTGATTAATATACTAATCTTGAATTTAGAATTTGTGCTCGCTGGTGGTATTGGTTTCAATAGCAAAACTGAAAAAGAAACTGGTCTGACTCTAGTCCTCTTCCTAAGAACAGAAGAAAGACAACATGGCCCAACATGATCATTTTCATTTCATTCTATTTTTCTCTTCTGATCTTCATCTTTTGATTTTCCCCTCACACGTCCCTTCAGAGTCTTTCTGCACTTTCCCTTTTTCTGACTGGCTGTCTGGTGGACTCCTGGGGTTTAATCATCTGTTTTTTCTCTTTTTCCACTGTTCAGGGTCCACTCGGTCTGGATGGCAAACCTGTGAGTATTCCTAAGCTTTAAAGAGACCAGATGAGTGTGTGTGTGTGTGTGTGTGTGTGTGTTTGGAAAACAGGTTTTGGATTCTCACAATACTGGACATTTAATTACTTAATCTGGCTTTCCAAGGTAGTATGTGATTTTTTTTGAGTGACATTTGGCTTTCAAATGGTTTAAGTCACTTTGGAAGAAGCTTGTAACTGAAGCAGCCTCAGTCAATGCTTCTTTCATTTGATTACATGAGCTTATTTTTACAACATTTTTTATTGCTTATAAACAATAACCATTACACTCTCAGAAAAAAATGGTACAAAACTGTCACTAATGTTGTTTCCTTTCAAAAGGTGTTATTATGTACATTTTAGGTACTAATATGTACCATTTAGCGGTAAATAAGGTAAAAAGATGTGCCTTTTAGCTTTTGTACCTTATACCACCCCATTGACAAAGTCTGCAAATCTCTGTTTATATTGCAAATATAAATGATGCCTCGACTGTGTGACTTTTATAAGCAATCAGAATGATGATTTTTGAACGGTTGAAAAAAAAAAAAATTATGTAGACTTACATTGAAAGAGGGACCTGATTCATGATTAGAAACCACAAAATCATAGAGACTTGGTGTTCCTAAGCTCTTTTTGAATATAAATATAATAATGGTTTTGTTTATTTGCAGGGGATTCCTGGACCTAAAGGAAGCCAGGTAAATACAATTTCAAATCTCTACTGTGCCATGAAGGTTATCATCTTATATTATAAACGAATAAGTGCTGCTTATTAACTGCTTCATTCAGTAGGTTTATGGAAGTTACAAACCCTTACACACATTTGCAAGTTGTTCATTCATACTTTGTGCATAAGGAATTATGGTTTAAAGGGGGGATTAAACTCTATTTAAATTTTCAAGCCATTTATCACCTCAGATTGGGAGTCCTACACCACAAAGTGTCTTTTACCTTGTATGTCTATCCGCAAATGAGATGGACGTAATGGATTACACACCAAAAGGAGAGAATTCATCATTGTTAGCTTGTGCTGTAGGCGGTCGTCTATGAGCTCTTTAGCGCTGCCAAAGGAAAGCCCATTTGTCCAATGTAACGTAAACCACTTCTTCTGGAAAGCAGACCACCTCAAAATGCCATTCATCTGTGGCTTCCTGTGAAAGACAGTTGTTTTGTTTTGACTCGCATGAAAGAAAGTCAGACGTGGTCATACTCTGTAGGTCTCATTCAAGCTGAAAATTGTGTTTCTACAATGTGACTTCAGTGTTAACGGTAATTATAGCAATTGAACATTTTACATTTTATTCCAACCAAACAAACACAAATTAATTAATTAATGCTATTTATTTATTTATGAGGTTTTTGAGAAAATTATACTCACTTTTGAGATGCACTGTCGTACAAACGTTTGGGACCAGTAAGATTTTTAATGGTTTTTTTAAAAAGTTATTAAAAAAGTATTATGCTCATCAAGACTGTTTGATCTATTTAATCAAAAATAAAAAAATAAAAAACAAGAAAAAAAACCCTGTAATTTTGTCAAATATTATTGCATTTTAAAATAACCATGATCTGTTCTATTCTATGCTAAAATGTAATTCATTGCTGTGAATTTTTTATTATCTTTAATCAGTCTTCAGTGTCACGTAATCCTTCAGAAATCTAATATATCTAATATTTTTAATCAGTGTTGGAAACAGATGTGCTGCTTAATATTTTTGGGACCTGTGATATTTTTTCAGGATTCTTTGATAAATAAAAAAAGTTAAAAAGAAAAGTGTTTTTTCAAAATAGAAATGTTGTGTTACAATATACACTATTCAAACATTTGCGGTCAGTAAATATTTTCTTTCTTCTTCTTTTTTTATTTTTTTAAAGAAATTAATACTTTTATTCAGCAAGGATGTGTTAAATTGATAAAAGACTAAAAAATATTTATATTTTGAATAAATTCTGTTCTTTTTAACTTTCTATTGATCAAAGAATCAAAGAAAAAAGTATCAAAGGTTCCAAAAATATTAAGCAGCACAACAGAATCAACACTGACAATTAGAATGATTTCTGAAGGATCATGTGACACTGAACACTGTGCTGCATCACAGAAATAAATAGTATATTAAAATAGGAAACCAATTTAAGAAATTGCAATAATATTTCACAATATTACAATTTTTCTGTATTTTTGATCAATTAAATACAGCCTTGATGAGCATTAAGAATCTTACTGATCGCAAACTTTTAAACAGCAGTGTACAGTATATAAACTAAAACAGTTTACAGTTAACTGCTATCAACTGCTATTGAAAAAATACATATATATGTTTTATTTGGAGTATTTCTTTACACTATTATTACATTTCTTTTGCATCACCTTCCCTAGCATTGCCTCTTTTATTATTATTATTCTTTTTTTTCAAAGCAATGTGTTTTACACATGTAGATCAGTTTCGAAGCCTTGTCAGTGCAGACCATTGTCTGATATGGGTCACAGTGAGAAGGTCATTTGAACAAGCTCATAAAAATGAAAGATTTGAGCAGAAAATGTGAATTTGGCACATGTCTTGTGGTGTGGATGTTGCCATAGACTCTCTTCCCTATCATTTCCACTCACATTCACTCAAACCATCTTCTTGGTTTCAGTCAGTTGTACGTTCATCGTATTCCCAGACTTTTGATCATGTTATTTGCAAATGACTTTTAAGATCAAAGATTACAGCTATATCTACTGCAGATGTGAGGTGCTGCCTGTACTTTCATTTGGGAAATAGATGACTTTGAAAAAGAGGACATTGAGACACTAAAGACTCTTAGTGAATGACTTATGGTTCACATGGTATTTTTTTAAACTATGCTAAGCTATTTTCCTATAGACTTTTGTCATATCAATTTTTCATTTTGGACAGTCTGTCTAATCATTACACCCAACTCTTTTATTTCCAGGGGCTGCCAGGACCAAAAGGAGATAAGGTACCTTTTTTTTTGGTCAATATTGTACAGCACACATGCACAAACAGGATGTTTCGTTCTGCTTCTGATTTCAGTTTCTCGTTAAGCAGATGTTTTCTGATTTCTAAAACAACTCACAAATTTCATTTGCATTGGCTATTCTCTTCAAACACATGTTTTGGAAGGGATGTAAACCGTGTCAGGCACCAAATTTGAGAAACGAGAAACCTGTGTTAAATGAAGACCTTCTTGAAGTCTTTTTCCTGATTGCAGTGAAAAATAATATATGCACAACAAAACTAAAACATGGAGCATCAGGATGCTTTTTCTCCCAGATCAGTGTTCCTCATTTATAATGATTAGTAAACCGTTATGCACATTCTCTGCCATGATTTTATTTGTATGCGTTCTTGTTATGGTACTTTAAATAGATAGTAAATAGTAAACCAGGTCAAATTATGAATGAGGCTGATTAAATGAGCTAACTTCTTTTGTATTTTTGGATCAGAAAGCTGTTACATGTAAATCAAAAGCAGTGTTTGTCAGTGAGATTTCATCTTATTTCCAACACCTTTTTCACCTTTGGTGTGGACGGATAAATAACAGCAACATAAACAACCACATGGACACCTTAGCAATCAGTCAAAAACCATGCAAATCATCTTCTTTAGAATAAAAAAAAATCTAGTATTTAAGTTCACATGTGTTGCTAATTGCATTTCTTGTCTGTTTGTGTTGTAGGGTGATCAAGGAGATACTGGGCCAAGGGTCAGTACACACATATTTCTGTCACTTATAAATGTATAGACATTATTCATATTTTCCCTTACCATCAGAGGAACAGAATGTCACATTTGCCTCAGAGTAATGAGGGCGATACCTGACATTTGTGAAGATAGATGGTACATCATAAATCAGAATTGAAGAGCTGAACTGTGTGTGTTTCATTTAATAGATTCAATATTCTCTCTTGCTCATATTGTCTTGATCTTTCTTTATTATTTTTCGAACACGCATTTAAAGACATGGCAAGACAAACATCCACAAATGTCCAGATAAACGAGATGGGCAACTAAAGTAGATATGAGAAGAAAAAAAAAATTCAATCCAATTTTTTTAAGTTGGGTAATTTCTTTAGAGTGACAATGCCCACATGTGCCAGTAGCCCCGCCCCAATCATTATAAGTTAATATTTGGCTATTTCGAAATTATCAGCAATAAACGGTGAAGTATTCATTTTGCCTAATGTGAAATTTGCCAACATCTGTGTCAATGGATAATTTAAATGTTTACTTTTCAAATAATTTGGAATACACTTTAAAATAAGTATTTATTTAAATTAAGCAATTTGATGTACCCCTATTATATATTTCTATTGATTTATATTTATTATTTTGCAATATAAGTTGCAATTCAGTATAAAAATGTAAACTTGTGTGTGTATATATATATATATATATATATATATATATAAATATAAGAAATAAACAAGGCAGTTCTGATTTGAATCTATTCTGATTCACTAAAGTGTATGCTGTGTGTGAATCTGTATATATGTAAGAGATTGCATGTTTCAGAGCATAAAAACAATGAAAAATGTCTCCAGGCCATAACTAAATCTTAACAAACCTCCCTGTGGGGAAGCACTAAAAAAGGAAAAATACAGAGTAAATAATGTCTTTATTCTCTTCTAAAAATGCCACAAGTTTTATTTTAGGATTGAGGTTAGTCTGCAGTAAATATAATTAGCGTAATTTAGATAGCGTAAGAACAATAGAAGTCTATGGGAAGCTTAGTTAGTTGAGCGTGTGTGTATTGCTGAGTAAAGCAGCAGTGTGGGAAACCTCAAGTATCCCTCAGGTCACCACATCCCTGCTAACTCAACCCTCATGCTCACGCTGGCATCAACATTCTGTCACTCCCACTTTCTCTCCGTTTTCTTCTTCATTTCTCTTTCTTATTTGCAAGGCTCTAACTTTCTTTCTTAGATTTCCTGCAACATGATTTTAAATGACAGTGAAAAGCTTTAAAATAATCCTTACGCTTTTTCATTTTTGTCACTTTCCATTCTCAAGTCTTTTTAAGGAGAGAAAAAAAAAGACATCCATCCTCACCTGGAGGGCACAGACTTATATAAAATCTCTTGCGGCAGACATGTGACATTTCTCTGTGCCTCTCGAGCTGCTGTCAGCACAATCTAGCCCTCAGACTGTGGTTTACAGAGACAAGCAAACATAAATACATTGAACAGACCAGTGTGATTTAAGACAACAAAAATAAAAAAGCCATTGTTTTTGTCCAATGTTATTTCAGGGTGGCAAAACCAACAATTTTACGTTATTTGGTCATTTTGTATTTGAATCACAGTTGTATTCAGGCAGTCCAAAAACATTGCCCTTTTGATGTGTTCAGGGCAAGTCAAAATTGCAAGCAACGTTTTTAATTTTCATGACATAGCATGAGTTTGAATAACCAATCCAGTCATATCCAATGAGAACTCTACAATATATACTGGATGTATACTATATACAGTATAAGGAAATGAGAGTTCATTCATAATCTTTTAATTATTCTATTCTATTCTATTCTATTATATTATATTATATTATATTATATTATATTATATTATATTATATTATATTATTATTATGGCTGTCAATCAATTACAATTTTTTTATCAAATTAGCTTTTTTCAAGATAAATTTAGATGTTTTTCCCAAAAAAAAGACACTTAGAAACTCCAAAAGGACATCAAAGAACTAAATGATATAAGGGGCCCATATAAGCACATATAAAAGAAAAAAAAATCTGAATTTTATAGTATGTGTACAGTGCAAAAGCAAAGAGCTTTTTTTTACATTTTAGAGAAATTAGGTTGTGATACCGATCAGGACAACATGGAGATGACAAAAAAAAATGTAACCAATCGTCTGCTGACTGCATATATCTACTATAGTACACGGATCCATTCAGTATAAAAAAAATAAAAAATAAGAAAAAAAATGTAAGTGATGTAACATACAGCCAAGTATGGTGACCCATACTCAGAATTCATGCTCTGCATTTAACCCATCCAAAGTCTTCATCCATCAAAACTTTACTAGCAAGACTGGTTATCCAGTTGAGAAAAAGTAGTTTGCGTCTCATCTGGCCATACAGTGGTGAGATGTTGACAATTTGTTCAGTCTGTTCTTTACACAGCGCGTGTGACGTGTGAGGGCTTGCACTCTTCAGAGACAATCACAGAAGATGACAGAGCTTGTGTTTAAAAGCGAAACACACTGGAATGAATAAATCACTGAAAACGTGATTCTCTGTTTTCTCTGCAGTCTCTGAATTAACGTTGTTTTGGACGGATTGTTTGCATTTGCTTACTGGATCATTGGACTGAAAACTTTCCCGGACTTTAGCAGCTTAAAGTTATCTGATTGCAAGCAGAGAAGCAAAATTGGGTTAATGGGTTAGAACAGAAATTGTGCTTCAGTAATTTTGCGTTAATTGTGTTAAATTATTTAAACACTTTAAGGATTATCAAATTAATTGCAGGCGTTAACGTGTTACCAATATATGTGTGTATATATATATATGTGTGTATATATATATATGTGTGTATATATATATATATATATATGTGTATATATATGTGTGTGTGTATATATATATATGTATATATGTGTGTGTGTATATATATATATATATATGTATATATATGGGGCATCTCAATAAAGTAGAATGTCGTGGAAAAGTTCATTTATTTCAGTAATTCAACTCAAATTTTGAGTTTGGTTCACTAGGCTAAACAATCATGGAGAAGACTGCTGATCTGACAGTTGTTCAGAAGACAATCATTAACCCCCTTCACAAGGAGGGTAAGCCACAAACATTCATTGCCAAAGAAGCTGGCTGTTCAGAGAGTGCTGTATCCAAGCATGTTAACAGAAAGTTGAGTGGAAGGAAAAAGTGTGGAAGAAAAAGATGCACAACCAACTGAGAGAACCGCAGACTTATGAGGATTGTCAAGTAAAATCGATTCAAGAATTTGAGTGAACTTCACAAGGAATGAACTGAGGCTGAGGTCAAGCCATCAAAAGCCCCCACACACAGACGTGTCAAGGAATTTGGCTACAGTTGTCGTATTCCTCTTGTTAAGCCACTCCTGAATCACAGACAACATTAGAGGCGTCTTACCTGGGCTAAGGAGAAGAAGAACTGGACTGTTTTTTGTTTTTATTGGTTTTAAGAAGTATTCTAATTTGTTGAGATAGTGAATTGGTGGGTTTTTGTTAAATTTGAGCATAAATCATTACAATTAAAAGAACCAAAGAACTTAAACTACTTCAGTCTCTGTGCATTGAACTTATTTAATACACAAGTTTCACAATTTGAGTTGAATTACTGAAATAAATTAACTTTTCCACAACATTCTAATTCACTGAGATGCACCTGTCTCTTGACTGTATTTATTTAATCAAAAATACATTAAATACAATAATTCTTCTATTTTAATATATTTTAAAATGTAATTTATTCTTGTGGTGTCAAAGCTGAATTTTCAGCTGCTCAAGAAACATTTCTGATTATTAGTGTTGAAAATAGTATTGTTTTTTTTTCTTTTTGTGGAAACCATGATACAATTTTGTTGAATTGAAAGAACAGCATTTATTTAAAATAAAATCTATTGTAACATTATAAATTAATGTCACTTTTGACAATTTAATGTATCTTTCGTGAATAATCTTTTAGTTTTTTTTACTGACCCCAAACTTTTGAACGGTAGTGTGAACATTTTTTGTTTCTTTTATTTCAGAATAGTCAAATATAATTGGTCTGACCGTTATATACAGGTCTGTCATTAGAAGGGTAGGGTATATGTTGAACTAAATGTAAATCAACCAAGATCCTGCAAGGTGCTCAGCTGGGTTTGATATTTTCATTCCAGTGGCAGCGAAATGCCCTGTCAGTGCTTTTTGATGACTGCTCTTTGTATCTCTGCTCCTCTGTTCATCCTGTTCCTCTCGCAGGGTCATGGCACTCATGCAGGGCTGCATAGTAATCAGATTCTCATTAAGGTTTGTCTCTTATCTGCTGCCATTGCCTTCATCTCCAAGCCGCTCCATGTCCGGGACGGCCGTCTCCCTTCATGGCCCCTGAGATCTTGCTCAGTTCCCTCACTATCCCTCAGTCTGAGGTTTTCAGTGCTCTTATTGTTTCTCCTTTGTCTTTCCCTCCATCTGTTTTTCCTGTCTCCTTGTACTGACGACTCACATGCACAGATGGTCTTTCCTCGTTACGATCACAGCTACATCTCGGCCGATCAGCCCAGTTTCCAGAGGCGTATGCTGAAGGTAGCATGTGTGCAAGGCATGTGCAGACACTCCCCTTACTACATCTTCATCTTCCTCGTTTTTAACCCATGTCATTTTGCGTGATTGCTTGTATTATTGTTTGTGTGTCTAATTACTTACAATCAAATAACCTCATGTGTGAAGGATCAGAGCATTGCATGCAAGTTTGCTGTTTTAGTGAATGAGGCTGATGCAGGGTGGATCTCACGAAAAAATATCTGGGTCATATTTTACCACATAATCAAAAACAACAACAAAACAATAGACTTTATATTTTGGATATGGAAATGTATGTAAAATAATGTCACTTTGCAAAGGATTAGTTCTTGGCCATGATTAATCATTATTATTTGCATCCAAAATAAAAGTTTTTATGTATATGATATATGTGTGTACTGTGTATATTTATTATGTTTATATAAATACACACACGCATGTATTTAAGAAAAAAATTATGATTATATAATATATATATATATATATATATATATACATATTTATATATATATATATATATATATATACATATTTATATATATTATATAAATGTAAATACATGTTAATATATAACATTATTTACAAAAGTTACAAAAGATAATGAAACAAAATACATACTTCAAGAGTATGTTATTTTTGCTTTTCTTGTGCTTATGCTTTGCTGTGACTTACTTGAGGAATTTATTCTATATCACATGTCTATGTTTCCATCAGGGTGATCAAGGACAAGCTGGGCCACCTGGACCTCCAGGCCCTCCTGGAGCACCCGGTGCAAGAGGGCCCCCAGGAAACACAGGGAAGGACGGTCCCCGCGGCCCACCGGGAGAACCAGTAAGACGCTCCGCTCATTTTACCTGCTTCTGTGATGCCTTAAAAAATACACGTTTCCTTGCTTAAAAGGGTCTCTTGGGATCTCTTGAAAATTGTTCAGTCTACAACAGGATTATCTTAAATGCTCAAATATAACAACTCAAATCAAATCACCGAACAGACTATACCTATACCAGATCCAGTCAAGGCAAATACATTTTGCATAACCTCTGAAAGATACTGACAGATCTTATTCTCTTAATTGACTTTAAAATTAGTTTCATAAATTATATGTGCATTTTCATAAATGATAAATGCATTCACAGTGGCCTGAAAAAAGAGGATTATTTAAACTGAAAAAAAAATAGGTGTAGAAACATGGTGTAGAAAACAATCGCAAATTATTAGAGAGCAACAAACAGCAACAATGTAACAAATTGAAGTAGAAAGAGTGAAATAGTACATTCTTGAAAAAAGTCATCCAATAATCTGTTTTATTCAACCCCTTAATTTTATTTTATTTTTATTATTTTTTTACAGTGGATTTGGACGCTTAAGCCATACATAAATTTAACTAAACTTAACTGAAATAAAACTACACAACAAGACTAAAAAAGTGACCAACAAAACAAAAAAAGTTAATTAATTAAACAAAATAAAATCTCAAAAGCAGAATGGAAACTCTTCTAAATGTCCATTATTACTCAACAATAAACACTAAAAAGTCTTATTCTTTAATGAAAAACAAAATTACACTTAATTGTAACATTTATTCTCTGAGTGCAGTCCCATGCAAAGCACACAGGGAACTACAAATCTGCTGCCCAAATTGTTACTGTTTGTCAACAAAACCGACTCATGATTCATGCAGTCTCAACAAAAAATCATTATGTTTGCTTAAACATAATCACATAATGAAAATAGCTGTGACAAATGTTCAAGAATTGTGTTTGCTCAGCTCATTGTAACAAGAGTTATTTTAAAATGTTATTTAAAAGCATACACGGAGTAAGCAAATGGTGTGGGGCACCAACTAACACCACAAACTTTGATTTTTATATATATATATATATATATATATATATATATATATATTTTTTTTTTTACCTAGGGGGTCCTAATTGTACAATTGGTTTTATCATCTGAAGCTGTTTTTATACTATAGCAGCCTGTGGTTTACAACAGTTACAGGTTGTACTTTAGAGGTTAAAGGCATTAGCGTTGCTCCGCTCTGGCCTCTGTCATCTGACGGTTGTGTTTTGTTGAGAGAGAGAGGTTAGAGGGGAAAGGGGCAAATTCAGTTCATCATCCCCCCGGCGGGGCGTTTGAAAACCACAGTCTATGCCAGTGCACTGCTGTTCACCTAAAGCTAAACCAAATATAGATTTATAGAAGGCTAAAGACTCATCTGGTTTGGGTAAGACACAGCCACAGTGTGTTCTTGACAAGCTCTGATGTTTCTGAATGTCCCAAAAGGAGATATGGCACAAATCCAGGGTCAGGAACAGTCCTACCACCATTTCTCGCCTTAGGTTGCTTCAAATTAAGTTCATATTTTTTAGCTTCTTATCATGAAGGCAGTTTAATTTGGAATAAAAACGAACTAGAAATGGTTTGATTTCTCTCAAACTGGGCCGGTTCTCAGTGGTATACTGGTCTGTCCATTTATTTTGCAATACCATGCAGAAATGATTTCTGCATAGCGGCAACTTATGAGAGCCGGTATATCCTCTCTTCTGTGGAAGTCTGTAATGCTGCTCTTATTAGACTTTTAGTTCCACAAGCCAAGGTTTTGACTATCAGCAGTAAATCTGCAGCATATTATAGCTTACTCTGACCAAGAACTGTTCATTCATATATGAAGAAGCCGTCTGACTGACATTTTAAATTACCAAACTCACTTTGCTTGATTTTACATGACATTTGGGGGTTTGGCAAACATCTGGGGAATCTCATTTACTCAGGATTATCTGCATCAAACTATAGTTCAAATATATTTATGTGTGTGTGTATATATATATATTATATATATTGTGAAATTATTGCTTTTTACATCAAGGATGTAATAATTTGATTAAAAGTGACAGTATAGACATGTTTAATGTTGCAAAAGATTTCTATTTCAAATAAAAGCTGTTATTTTGAACTTTCTATTCATAAACAATCCTAAAATGTATCATAGCTTACACAAAAATACTGTTTTCAACAGTATTATATTTGATTTATTTGATTTATTTTTTCAGTAGCAAATCAGCATATTAGAATGATTTCTGAAGGTTCACGTGACTCTAAAGACTGGAGTAATGATTCTAAATATTCAGCTTTAACATCACAGGAATAAATTACACATTTAAATATATTCAAAAAGAAAAATAGCTTTACAACAAATCAAGGCTTTGAATGGTATAATATATATATATATATATATATATATATGTGTGTGTGTGTGTGTGTGTGTGTGTGTGTGTGTGTGTGTGTGTGTGTGTGTGTGTGTGTGTGTGTGTGTGTACAAAAAAAAAAGAAACAAAGAAACTTACATAAATGCATTAACTAAAGGAATAGTTTACCCAAACATTTAAATTATGTCATTAATTACTCACCCTCATGTTGTTCCAAACCCATAAGACCTTTGTTCATCTTCAGAACACAAATTAAGATATTTTTTGATGGAATCTGACAGCTTTCTGACCCTCCCATAGACAGCAATGATATTACCACGATCAATGCACAGAAGCTACGAGCTACTGTTTATGCACAAAGAAAACAATAATAACATAATTTGTTCAGCAATTCTCTTCCCCAAGTTTCCGTCATTTTGGAGGACATAATCAATGTAATCAGTGTTGTTTACATTCAGTATTTTAATTTTTGGGTGAACTAACCCTTTAAATTTGACTGTGTTATGCATTTAGTCACATTTGGCAGATCTAATATGCATATATAAGCAAGGTACTTATGAATATATATAAACGAGGTACCAACATCTATATTACCCACTTCAAGCACAAAGTAACACAATTGTGATATAATTTGATGAGTCTAAAAACACATAGTAGGCTAAAACAGTACATGCACAGATAGTCTGTGTGACTGTGCAGAAGTAGAGCTTTTCATAAGAGTCCTGTGAAAAATAAAAAACTATGAGATGATATGTTCTGTTTGCACAGCTCTACTTTGTCGTCAAGCTTGTGTATAAAGAAATACTTTATGAAAGCTGAAATCTATGAAATTCTGCACCATGTTGGTCACAGATGTTTCCCTGACATAACTTACTAGCTAGTTATCTCCTATTGTTGTGTTTTTCACTGGCAAAACCACCTTGTTAAGAAGCACAGCTTGAAGGAAGATGGGGAAAGCGAACAATACAGTGCTTCTGATTTTTTCCAAGCGATTCCTCTGGTTTTGTTCATTTTTGTTAGGGAACAGAAAATTATGTCTCTCTGTATTGTGGCTGAATACCAGCTTTGAAGTCTGCTTGACATAAAATACTACATCTGACTAGATTGTGTGTATGCATATGTGTGCCATGTCTTCACTCATTCTGTTGATAATTTAGATACAGAATGAGGACAAGAATATTGATTACAAAAAATTAAAAACATCCTATTTAGTTTATAGTATAATAAATAATACACATCCCCCAAAAGATGCATGTAGTTATTTACACTCTTTCTCTCTCTGTGTATGACAAAAACACTCAAAACCTCTGTTATAAAATGATAAGAAACCTATGATAACTTCGCATCAATGTGAGCAGGTGGTTGCTATTGGTGGTTATAATATTTGAAAGAAAACGTTCAACCAAAATAAGCAAAGTTGTACATTACTGCCCCCTGGTGGTTAAATGGAAGACAAATATAAATGGGGCTTGATCTGTGCATATCTCTCTCCTGATTCAGACAAGAAAATGTTTAGACTTGAGAATTAATTACAGTTTACAATTAAATTGTGTCTTAGTGATGGATTTGCTTCTTACAAACAGAGCTTTTCACATCACAAGACATGAATTGATGGACTGGAGTTGTGTGGACTGTGCTATAAATATAAATTTGACTTGACTTGATATTTAATGTGAAACTCATACCACAAACTAACCCAACAAGCCATTTAATGTCTATAATGATGCACTGCAACTTAAAGCATTGGCACATGACATTTGGTTCTCCAGTCTCTTTCAGAAAAGAGCTCTGGCATCAATCAAACACTGACTTACATCTTGAAAGTTTGGTTTATTAAAGTAACTTTTAAATACTTTCTGTCCGTCTAGGGTGCTCCTGGACGAGAAGGAATGGAGGTGAGTGTAACCAGCACTGTTTCTGATCAACATGGTCATGGTCTTCATGGTTCACATTATATTATTGTATGTTACTTTCTTTCAAACATGTTTTCTCTCTCTGCAGGGACAAAGAGGTTTACCAGGAAAACCGGTAAGATTAAAACATATCAAACCTGTGTGTGTGCTCATCCTTGAGGCTAAGATGTTTCTTGTTTTTTTTTAGGAAAATGTCTAGCTTTCGCAATTTTCTGAAAGACTAAATTCTTTCCTCTTGGCATAAATATGAACAGCATGTTTGAGTGTTTTGCCCTTTGTGCTAGTAAGTGCTTGCTGACTTCAGCTTTCCTTAAACACTGACGTCTGTATGAGGTCTTAAATTAGTTTCTGCCTGTTTCACTGGAATGACTTCTAATGTGTAATATCAGCTTGGTTTTAGTACATGTGTACGTTTGTGTGTGAGACTAAGATGAGAAACATACTGTATGCGAGTGTGTTCTAGCCGTGGTGTTGCAGGCACATGGACCTGTTGTACAAAAAGTCAGCATGAAATGGTGTTTGCAACCATTTTTAATTCTGTAATGTGATTTTATTTCTAAATGAAACAGGAAACAAGAAAATGTAGGGCTGGAAAGTATTTTTATACATTTGAAAGTGCTATTCATATGTGACTGGAGGGGGTTTTGGTGATGTTCACCAATAAGGAAAAAGAAAGCTTTTAAATTGAAAAATTACCAAAACCAGAATTTTTCTTTTGAATAATTGCAGTTGTGTATTGTTCACAGTAAGACCATCAATATTAAGAAAGTGAGTAGGGTAGTTGTTGTAGTAAGTAGTTGGTTTTCTAAATACATATTACTTATCTTATTGTACACGATTCATGTATGCATATGTTTCTTTTTAATATGTAATTTTAACCTTTAAGCCCATCATTTTAAATCAAAATTCTAGTGAGTGTCAGTGTTATAATTGATAATTAAAACTAAAACCAAAAGAAAACATTTATTACTTTAACTAAACTACATAAAATGTACATTATTTTAATTTATTTTAACTAGTTGCCAATGCACCATTTTTAAATTTTGTTTACTTGAGTTAGATATGTTAAAATAATTAATATAATAATATAAAATAATAATAAAAAATATATAAAATGTTCAACAAAATTACTAAACCTTTTACAAAAAGAAAAATGAAAACAGAACAAATAAAATTTTATATATATATATATATATATATATATATATATATATATATATATATATATATATATATATATATATATATATATAAATTATAATAGTATAAAAGGTCAAGCTCACATTCAGATATGCATCCATCCAATCAACAACTGATGGACAGATCCAAGTCCCCACGATATCACAATATAGAAAAATAAATCTGTTGATTCTTCCGTGTTTTAGTGTTGAATGTCTTTAAATGCCTGTAAACTGGATCTTTAACTGTTCTACAGGGTGAAGTTGGTGATCAGGGTTACCCAGGACCACAGGGATCCCCAGGGCCAAAGGTCAGAGGTCATTCTTCCTCTGGTTTTGACACCAAAATATCGAAAAACCCACCATTATGATACAAAAAAATACTATTTTCAAGGTCCTTTTCCTTCATTTTGGTATTTAAACAAGAGACATCAAGCAATATTATTTTTATCTGTTCATTTTCTGTGTATTTATCTTCTGTTTTGCACTCTTTAGTCTCATAGGTTCAATTCCATTCAATCTTCTCAGCATATTTTGGGGATTTGATCATGTGCTTGATTTCACCATAGCCTCTGACCATTACTTTAATCATTAGCAGCATAATTAGTATGATTTCATAGAGTAATGGGCTTCATATGGATCCGACTGCTCTGTCCAAGCATCTTCTGCTGCAGTATTTCTCTCTGCGATCTGTTCTTTATTATTGTAAATGCTCTTTATACGTTTGGCAGGGTGAGCAGGGAGAGCCAGGTCCTCAGGGTGTCCGAGGAACTGATGGACTGCCAGGCTTGAAGGTGAGCGTGTATATATATATATATATATATATATATATATATATATATATATATATATATATATATATATATATATACACATATACATATATATATATATATATATATATATATATATACACAAATACATATATATATACACACACACACACACACACACACACACAGTGATTTCTACAAAAGACAAGACTTACAGTAAATGAGAAACATCAGTGTGCTTGACTGTATTGGTTGGATTTGGGCTTTGTATTTCACAGGGAGATAAGGGAGATACTGGAGATCAAGGGCCCCAGGGTGAACCGGTGAGGAACGGTGCATCATACGTTTATTCAAAGTGTGCTCAGGTCAATTTTATGCTGACCATTTTTTAGGAATTTCATACCTTGAATGAGAGGCTTCAAGTGTCATTTGCTTTCAGTTATTTTAGCTGAACACAAAGAGTCAGTTATGCTGCTTGATGCTGCAAACTATTTCTTAACTTTTTATTTAAATTCATAATCATAAATATGCACCGGTTTGTAGCACGCATAGCTTTCCAGAGTTTCTGAAAATGAAATTAAATTACAATTGTTTAATATTTTTATAATACATCTAATTAGCATTTAAAAATAAATACTATATTATTGTATCTTGGCATACAATGTATAAAAATTGAGCGTACCTTTAAAAACATAGATTTAGAAATGAACAAGCAACTGCAACAAAAGTCCATTTTGCTAGCAATGCCAAGATCATAGGTTTAATTCTCAGGTAATACATGAACTGATATAATTGCAAAGTATGTTGCTTTAGATGAAACAAAAGCAGAGAAACACCTCTTCACATCTGAGAATACTTACGTGTGTGTGATCAGTTGTGTAACAGTTGTTTTGATCGCGGCAGGGCCACCCTGGTGAAAAAGGCACATCAGGATCCGGTGACATCATTGACTTCAATGGCAAACTCTTAGATGCCTTTCAGGTGAGCCGCGATTTTATTGATGGTAATTGCTAGAAAAACTTCCTAACAACTGTTATTTTTGCCAGTTGGTCATCTGGATTCATGTAAACTCGATGTTACTGGTTAAACTTCTTGAAATGCAATTATGTAAACAACCGATGACTGGTTATATTAAAACCAAATGCCATAATATGTTCTGAAATTTCAGTCAGACTTGATTTTTTTTTTTGTTCTGGCAGGCTATCAAAACCATCAGTGTCTCGGTAACTGTAATATAGCATGAGTTGCCATTTTAGGTTTTTTCAGTTGAATGTGCGGCCTAATTATCCTTAACAAATACTCACTCCGTGTGCTTGTGAATTGAAAATTCATTATTATTTCAGCATATAATGCTAATTCAAAATAGATCATTCAAGATTAATGTTCAGTAATTCAATGTAAATATTATAATCAAAGCTGGTAACATGCATGCAACATTATGTTGTAAAATGGTGTGAAGCAAACATTGCTGAATAAATGAAATGCAAAAAAAACAAACATTTAAAATAAGTATGCTTTGAAACATATTCTTTATGTAACGTACCAAGACATATTTGATAAAATTAGAAGTCGTTAGTTGCAAATGTTGTCGTTTCTTGTACTGAGAATGTGGATCTGGGTTGTTTGATTAATTAATTCTTCTTGTGGTTTCATTTATAATGTCTGTTTGCATGTTCTAGACGATGCCATTCTTTGAAATTCTGTGTTATGTCACATTGCAATTGAGAAATAGGAGGAAAAATTTGGAATTTGATCATTTTGGACATTTGCAAGGCTTTGTGGTCATCTCTATCAAAGGTATAATTAGTCTGAAATGTTTATCGACCCACAAAGCGTGACAGATACATTGAATATGGTGACAAGGAAATGCAAAAATGTCAGCCATAATTATGGTTTGTATCAAACTAAAGAACAGCAATATTTCCTTCAAAGAATGCCATCAACATTGTGAAGTATCATTTAGGATGTTGTTTTCATACTCCTCAAGATTTCACATGAAGAATTATATTGGAACAACATTTCCTGTTTTATAGCAGTCGTAAAATGAGGTCTATCAGAGGTTTGTGGTTCTCAAAATGCAAAGTGGTTTTGCAAAAAGACCATTTTATACGTTTTAATTCTGTCTGTTCTGCTTGCCTAACTAACAGGGACCACCTGGCCCTCCTGGACCCCCGGGACCACCGGGAAAAGAAGGTTCACAGGTGAATATTGAAATCTGCTAAACTCCTAATGAGTGGCTCAGAGTATATTGTTTCCATGATTTTTGTATTTAAAGCCACACAAAGCTTGTGCTAGAACTACATGATCTAATTAATAGTATCAAGACAAATATCAGTTCTGATCCATCTCATTCATTCAAACAGGGTGAACTTGGTTTGCCTGGCCCTGCTGGGGTCGATGGCGAAAAGGTGAATCAGTAGTTTTGTTTTTATTTTATATAAATATACAAAGTTTTGCAAGGACAAGCACCTACAGTATATAGAACCTACAGTATATGAGCTATTCTGAGGTTTTTGCAGATGAGTTGCTAATCAATATTTGGATTGTTATGATCATCAGGGTGAAAAAGGAGACACTGGGGAGCCTGGTGAACCTGGAGCCAGGGGTGAGAAAGGAGAAATGGGCCTCTCTGGACCCTCTGTAAGTATTCCAAGTGATAAATCTTCTAAATCTTATTTATTTGTTGTCATATTATAATTTATAATATTAATCAAATGTGTTATAGGGAATGGATGGGCAGAAAGGAGAGAAAGGAGACTCTATACTAGAGGACAATCTAGTCAGTACAGTTGCTGATTTATTTATTAATATTCTAGTATTAAGAATAAAGTTATATTTAGCTGTGGTTTTATGGCTGTCTATAGGTTCAGATGATTTCACAGCCTGGACCACCAGGGCTTCCAGGTCCACCAGGACCACCTGGATACATGGTGAGGCACATTTTAGATATGCATGATATTATGCTTTCAGTTAATTCGCTAACTAAACCTGACCATAAATTCTCATAAAATCTTTTTTTTGCCATTTATCTGCAAGATCTTGACTTTTAAGAGTGATATAATAACATCATTCAAAGATTATGACAGATATTATTTGTGTTTTAGGGTCACCGTGGCTTGCCAGGCCCCAAAGTAAGTGTTAATTTTATTGATTTTATTTATCTATCTATTTTTTTCAGACTTTAAACAGAGTCTATTAATTTAGTGATTTATCCTAAATTTAGTGATTTATCAAACTGTTTGTCTTGATATGAAACCTGTCATCACAAAGCTTACTTAACTACTTTAAACGTCCTAATAAATGATGATATCCAGTAAAATCACACTCCATGCAGTCTAACGCTGTATTGAATCTCTAATAGGGTGATCCAGGGGAGAGTATTAAAGGAGAGAAGGGAGAAACTGGTGCCGGAGGAATACAAGTGAGACCACATCTAATCCCATAATGCAGTAGTCCAGGATTTAAAAACAAAAGCAATATTCACAAACATGTAAAACTGGCCTGTGGATGTTGTGATTATGGTGTTATCCATGCTCATAACATCTGTAAGCCATAACCATACCATATCCAAATGTTTCATACCTATTATTATGTTTAATAGGGCCTTCAGGGTCCTCAAGGGCCCCCAGGAGCAACAGGATTAGTTGGTCTTCCCGGCACAAAGGGTGAAAAGGTAAATCAAATCATAAATTCAACTAATTACTGTTTTTAATGACAATTAGGTTTGAGCAGATGTATTTGTGGGGTTTATTTCATTCTATTTTATCTCTATTTCAGTATTCTTTTTTTAACCCCTCTGTGATTTTATGAATGATTTTCGATTTGATTTGATAAATGTCAGAAATAATGCCTAAACCTAACTGTAAAATAATATTACATTAGTACTTTCCAGATAAGCCACAGATTAAATATAAATGTAGCTAAAACATTTTTGTTATCTTTCACAGGGAAAACAAGGGGAACCTGGATTAGATGTAAGCAGCATTTATTCATTCATTCATTCTTACTGTACATACGTCTTAAGGATTGAGCTTTTGTTTTTCAATGGAAGTTTTCCAGTGTAATTTTGTTTGAATTTACTGTAGGGTTTTCCTGGAATTAAGGGAGACAGGGGTGATCGCGGAGAGAAAGGAGTCAGGGTACTGTATGATATTTACCTCAGATAACCAATGAAGCTTTCATACATGTTCATTTATTCATTTACTGACTGTACATAGTCCTTTACTTATAATGATCTCGCTGATCCTCCTGTTCACAGGGAGATCGCGGTCCTGTTGGAAAGAGAGGGCTCAAGGGAATGAAAGGCGAACAGGGGCCGCCGGGTCTGGACCAGCCCTGTCCCGTGGTGCGTGTTACAGATACTTTTCATGTTTATATGTGGTGATGTGTTACAGATTCACACCGGGTAATTCTGTCAGGAACAACAAAGTGTGCCCATCTGGGAACACCGATATTTCACAGACATCTTTTCCCCTTTTCCACATTTCCTCCCCTTTCTTCTGTATGTTTCTATAGACTGATGTTCTGCTTCAGTTTCTCTTTGATTGGTCTCTCTAGCGCGAGTGTGTGTTTTTAGTCATTATGGCAGTGTATATTGTATATGTGTGCTCTCGCTGACAGGGAGCTGATGGATGTAAAAAAGAGGCAGTGGAAACGGGGCTGCCGGCCCCTGAGGCCCCCTGCCCACTGGTACAGTATCTCTCTCTCTGCTCTGTTTAAACCTGCAGATTTCTGACACTTCCTGCTTTCGCCTTTGAACTATTTCTTTTAAACTATCCTATGTCTGCCATATACTGTACATACTTGTACATTACCGTTCAAATGTTTGGGGCCAGTCAGATTGATTTATTTGAAAGTAATTAATACTTTTATTCAGCAAGGATGCATTAAGTTGATCAAAAGTGGCTGCACAAACTATAACATGTTCTTTTTCAAATAATTGCTCCTTTGAACTTTATATTTATTTTAAGAATGAGAGCAACTCTTTTCAACTTAAATAATAAGAAGAAATTTTCACGAGCAGCAGAAATTATTCATATTAGAATAATTTCTGAAGGATCATATGACACTGAAGAATGGAATAATGATGCTGAAAATACAGCTTTGAATCACAGGAATAAATTAGCCTTGGTGAGCAAAAATACTTTTTTCAAAACACTAGAAAATCTTATGACCCAAACATTGAAATGGAAGTGTATGTACAACACAATAGAGATAACAGTTAGAGAACATTCGTGTTTATTCAAGGTTTATAAAACCCAAACTGATGCATTAATTATGAACTAAGATCAACGAGAAATATTGTAACTTGTCAAGCAAAATCTCATTCATATTTAATTAGCGTTACTCCATAACACGACATTATTGTGAGTTTTGCAAGCATGCTTTTATTAATTGCATTATTTTTTGTGGTGTTGTGATCCTTTGAGGGAGTTTGAGTTTTTTGGTTGAAGTCTACATATTTATTAATAAAATATATAGTATTATTAGGATTTTGGTGCAGTGTTTGCTTACAGATAATTGTGAAAATTAAAACAGATCATTTTAAAAACCATTTTAACATGCATTTGTTAATTAAAATTGCAATACAGTTGAAAACGGATTCTTTGCTCTTACAGCTATTTTTTTTTCTTTCTTACATTCAAGGGTCCTGATGGACTTCCAATACCAGGTTGCTGGCACAAGGTCAGTAAAATAAAAACCATTTATGATACTTGAATATTCCATAACCATGACTGTGCAGTTCATGTGTGTGACTGTAATTTTAACAACTGCATATTTAAATGAATCGACTGCAGTGTGCATCAGTATACATGCCACGTAGCTGTTTAATGTTACATTTTTGGATTTTTATTTTGGATTCGGCTTTGCTCATCACTAATGTCATTTGTTTGTTGTTCTATTGCAGTGATGTGTAACCTGAGGCATGTCGTCTGTACATATTGATGTGATATATATTGCAATTTCATACAGCTTTTTCACTTTTTAAATATTTTTACATTTTATAAAGACAAGAGACTTCGATTAACATTCATCAGTGTTATTTTTTCAACCTTTTTTATCAGAAATTGTAAACCAAATAGTGGATACTGCTTTTTTTTGGTGTCCATTTGGGTTATTGAATCCAAAGAAAAACATTTTTTTTTTTTATTCCTGGAGCATAAAATGACAGTATTGTTCACCATAAGATGCCTGTAATGTGCCCAGGGAATGTTGCATGGGCATGCTGGACCGACCTGCTCGACTGGTGCCAGTACAAGAATTTTGCATCATATTCCCTTTTATTTTCAAAGGAACAGGGAATGCTTCAGAAACTCAAGAGGAAACATCTCTCCCAGCCTTGATGTTCTTCAAGAACCAGAGGAGTTTAAATAACTTTACAGTCCCTCAAGTGACTACATCTCAATAATATTGTTTAATATTGACTGTCCTCAGTATGCAGGTCGAATGAGGGTGCAGACAGCCCTCGATATGGTCAATATTTTTCATGGAGGAGCATAGTTGAGCTCTTGGAGATGATAAGAGATCAGGGATTGGCCTCATGGATGCAGTTGCTCCACAGGACAGCAACAGCAGTCTGATATAAGAGGCTTTAGCATCGGAGATGATACAGAACAGATCTTTATTTTGAGAATATCAATGAACAGTCATTTATAATGATTTATTGTTACTGTTTAATGCTTGTTTTTTTGTAGTTTTTAACCCGCAAGCAAAAACACAAACCATCTGGAATTGACGCCCAAAGACTAACTTTGGATGCCGAGCATTTACTTATTAATGCAGAAATCATTGGTAATAAAATAAATACTACATCTGTTTTAAATCAGTGCAGCATATAGTGAGCGAGCTTAGAGTGTTATGCCGTACCTGTTTATTTACTACTGCATCTACATGTTGCTCACATTTTTTGTGATACTTTGAGATTGAGTGTAAGTTGAGTGTGACTACCTGCCGTTGTTTTTAATGTCACAATCCTTGATACATATTCCATATTATTGTTCATAGTAATTTATGATATATATTCTGAAGTGCTTTTTGAAGGTGGCCAAAACTGGAGGTGTTTTCATAGCCTCAGTTCAGCCATTACGAGGACTCAAGTTTGAAAAGTATTGCTCTATTATCTTTCATAGGATGCAAGCAAAGAAAACATTAGAGATTCCATTTTATCAATCTCATTTTCTTTCTTTGGCTTTTCAAGATTTAACACAGAGAAAAGACATCCAGAAGAGATGTTTTTTTAAAGGCATTTTAGCATGTTCAGCATACATTTCCATGATGGTGTACCCTCTTTCAGGGATTTAAAACCTTTCTACATAAGCTTTTCTGAAATATTTATTGTTTATATTAAAATAACTGGTGGTCAGATCATGTAAAAGTTCTTATATTGCATATATGTTACAGATAATGCATTTGAATTTTTATAAGGCTGTCATTGGTGTTAAATGGCTGACAAAATGATGCTATGTTACTATGATGTGATATACATAACTGTAAAAGAAAATGTGATTGACCAATAGCATTATAAAACAAAACAGAATGGGAGGACATTTTCAAAACATTTGATTGCTTTTTGTTTTTCCTTTGAATTTCTTTACAGGTGTTTCTTTCTTTTTTTTAAAAAACACAAATAATGTTTGATTTTGAAGATACTGAAAGGTGATTTTGGGGATATTTTGCTGCTGAAAAAGTGTTTGTATTTAATAGTTGAAATGGGGTAAGAAAAACAGCCTTACAGAATGCCTGATAGCCATTACATGCATTGGTTTGCTTTCAAAGATGTTTTATAAAATAGAAATTAAAGTTTGCTACTAGTAAATTAGTAAAAACTCTTTAAAACTCTGTCTTTCCTTTTACCTTGGTCATGGTCAAAAAGTGTTTGGTATTTCAAAACTTCTCCACAATCCACTGTAAACTCACATTCAGACTGTTTCTCTGACACTTTTCATGGTCAAATCACTTCCTGATGGATGAAATCGAATCCTGCTCTTTTTCATTATTACATAAATATTCTGTTTCACTTGGAAACTGTCACATTGCACAAGTAATGAGTAAGAGTGTAGTTTTCTGTTGACTTTAAATGCCAAGGTAACTAAACAGGTTATGACATAAGATTTCTTTGAGGTTTTGACATATAAAAATGCTTGTACCATTTAAACATCCCGCAGGTTTCAAAGCTTAAAATATCTTCCTCGTTATAAATAAAGCATTTAATAAAGCTCCAAAAATGGCTCGTTTAGATATTGTGGGATCTGTGACATCATATGGAGAAATATATTTGCATATGATCATCTATTATAAGCCCCACCCACGTGTGTTCGCCAGATGCAAATTAAACAAATCTAACTAATTATAATCACTGGCTATGTCTTTTGGATATGGTATGCATTTCATTCATTTTCTGACATACTCCACACGCTTGAGTCTTCTGACAGCAGACAAACTTGCTGGTGGATTATATGTTTATTCTGAGCATTTGACTAAAGATTGTTTTGTGAACAAGGCACAGTGTAAAGGAAAGCTCGTAAAGAAAGATAAAGCAGCTGCATCGCAAACCGTAAGTAAAGAGTTTCATAATGCTTTGTAAATGATGGTTTTATATGGATATAATGTTTTTAAAACATTTTGTTGCTGCCTTCAATCTGAGAAGGGAAATGCGGCTATTTCCCAGCAATCTGAAGTACATCATTTCACAGTGAGGAAGATTATTCACAAGTGTAAGACACTGAATCTTCCAAGGAGTGGAAATCCCAGGAAAATGTACCCCATGGACAGACTTTACAATACTCGGTTCAATAGACAGTACAGTAGAAATGGCAGACAACCCAACAACTATACCTCAGACTCTAAAAGCCTCAGTTAACATGTTAAATGATAAAGACAGTACAATTAGGAAAAAAACTGAAAGTGTAGTATGTTAGGAAGAGGTGCCAGAAGAAACAAACACCTCATACCAAAAGTCACAAGCTGGTGGAGGGCTGACGGTTTGGGGGTTGTTTTCCTTACCTCACAGCCATTGAGTTGATCATGAACTCCTCTGTATACCCAAGTATTCTTGAGTCAAATCTGAGCCCAACCGTCCGACAGCTAAAGCTTGGCAAAAATTGCAGCAGTACAATGATCCCAAACACACCAGCAAATCTACAACAGGACGGTTGTAAAAAATAATATAATCTAAGTGTTGCAATAGCCATCTCAAAGTCCAGACCTCATCCTGACTGAAATGCTGTGGTAAGGGAGACTAATAAGGTCATACAGAAAATAATTGCTTCATGTTGTAGCTGCTAAAATTATCTAACATATGTCCTGCCAAGAACAAGATTTTTTTATAATAATGTATTTACAGGTGCATCTAAAAAAATTAAAATCATGGAAAAAGTTCTGTTTTTTTATATTTCAAAAAAGGAAACTATCATATTTTCTAGATTCTTTACATGTAAAGTAAAAATTTTTAAAAGGTTTTTTTATGTTTTAATTTGGATGATTATCCTGAAAATCCTGTATCTTAAAATATTAGAATATTTACATTTCAGTTTCAATCAATGACCATCCCTACAGTATAAATTCTGGGCATCTCTTGATCTTTCAAACCACAATAATGGGGAGGAATGCTGACTTGTCAATGGTCCAGAAGACGATCATTGACACCCTCCACAAAGAGGGTAAGCCACAAAAAGTCATTGCTTAAAGGAGATGCTGTTCACAGAGTGCTGTATCAAAGCATATTAAATGCAAAGTTGACAGGAAGGAGGAAATTGGGTAGGTGCACAAGCAACAGGGATGACCGCAAGCTTGAGAATACTTTCAAGCAAAGCCAATTCAGACACTTGGGAGAGCTTCACAAGGATTGGACTGAAGCAGGAGTCAGCGCATCAAGAGTCACCACGCTAAGACATCTTCAGGAAAGGGGCTACCAAGCCACTTCTGAAACAGAAACAGAAGCATCTTACCTGGGCTAGGGAGAAAAAGAACTGGACTGTCGTAAAGTCTTCTTATCAGATACAAGTAAATTTTGCATTTCATTTGGAAATCAAGGTCTGGAGTCCGGAGGAAGACTGGAGAGGCACAGAAACCAAGCTGCTTGAAGTCCAGGGTGTAGTTTCCGAAGTCAGTGATGATTTGGGGTGCCGTGACGTCTGCTGATATTGCTCCATTGTGTCTTATCAAGTCCAAAGTCAATGCAGCCGTCTACCAGGAGATTTTGGAGCACTTTATGCTTCCATCTGCTGACAAACTTTATGGAGATGCTGACTTCCTTTTGCAGCAGGATTTTAGCACCTGCCCACAGTTCCAAAATCACTTCCAAGTGGTTTGCTGACCATGATATTACTGTGCTTGATTGGCCAGTCAACATGCCTGACCTGAACCCCATGTGGAATCTGTGAGATATTTTCAAGAGAAAGATGAAATCAGTCGATTCAACAATACAGATGAGCTGAAAGCTCAATAGTGCCGCAGCAGTGCCACAGGCTGATCACTTTCATGTCAACACCTCACTGATGCTGTCATTAGTGCTAAAGGAGCCCAGACCCCAGAATTTAGTGCATAAATAAACATACCTTAAACTTTTCTTTTTTGCAAATACTATTATTTTATTTTTTTATTTTTTATTAATCTTAGGAAATATTCTAACATTTTGAGATACTGGATTTTTTACTTTCATGAGCTGTAAGCTCTTATCATCAAAATAAAGAGAATTCTTTTTGAAATGTTACAAAAAACGGTATTGTTTTTTTTAGATGAGCCTGTACACACACACACACACAAACACACATATATATGTATGACCATCCCTACAATATAAATTCTGGAAATCTCAAACCACAATAATGGTGAAGACTGCTGATTTGTAAATATATATATATACACAAACACAATATATGTATATATAATAAAAAATATTCTGGCAGGTCTTATTATATATTTATTCTGTTTCAATTATATCTTTATATTTACATTTACATTTACTCATTTAGCAGACGCTTTTATCCAAAGCGACTTACAGATGAGGACAGTGGAAGCAATCAAAAACAACAAAAAGAGCAATGATATATAAGTGCTATAACAAGTCTGTTAGGTTAACACAGTACACCTAGCATGGGATTTTAAATAATATAATATAAAGAAAACTAGATAGAATAAAAAAAGAAAATAGAATACAAAAAGATTAGAAAGGTAGTTAGATTTTTTTTAAGAATAGAATTAGAATAGTGAGTGTTAAAGTTACAGGGTCAAATAAAGATGGAAGAGATGTGTTTTAAGCCGATTCTTGAAGATGGCACAATCAAGCGACGTTCACTTGCAGAACGCAAGCTTCTAGAGGGCACATGAGTCTGAAGTAACAAATTTAGGTAAATGGGTGCAGAGCCAATGGTAGTTTTGTAGGCAAACATCAATGCCTTGAATTTTATACAAGCAGCTTTTGGAAGCCAGTGCAAATTGATAAACAGAGGTGTGACATGTATTCTTTTTGGCTCATTAAAAATTAATCTTGCTGCCGCATTCTGAATTAATTGTAAAGGTTTGATAGAATTGGCTGGAAGACCTGCCAAGAGGGCATTGCAATAGTCCAGCCTGGACAGAACAAGAGCTTGAACAAGGAGTTGTGCAGCATGTTCCGAAAGAAAGGAAACACATAGTAAGATTTGGTTATAAACAAAAAAAACAACTGAAACAGAAATGAAACAAGGAGAAGGAAAAAGAGATTAATCAAAACAATACTTATATATCTTTTAATGTTACCCTGAACCACATAACCAGTCAGAAGTTGCACGGGTCTATGTGTAGCATTAGCCAACAATACATTGTAACGGTCAAAATTATTGATTTTTCTTTTATGCCAAAAATTTGGATTTTAAGTAAAGATCATGTTCCAAGAAGATATTTTGTAAAGTTCCTATTGTAACTTATTTTATATATAATGAATATATATAAAATTGCAGATACAGTCGTATTGTCTTTTTTTTGTATCACATTAAATGTGTTTCTTAAAATAAATCAAATACAATCACAATCAAAATTGCTTATTGTGCTTGACAGCAATTTTTTATTATAGAAATCAAATACCCAAACTGAGCAATATGAACAGGAAATGTGTAATAGTACTACAACACATGACGGGTGTTATACAGTTTGGCCGAAGATGCAAAAGTCAATTCGGTATTACAAAACATAACATAATAAAAACAGATTCAAGCACTACAGAAAACAAGCAACAACATGTCAAGTTAAAAAATGTGGGATATTGTAAAGCCAAAGCATTTCCACTACAAGTGTACAAAACAGCAACAGTAATATTATTCCAGCTTTAGAATGTACAGCAACAATGTAAAAAGTACTTTACTGTTTTATTTGATAAAGGGAAATACAATAAAACAAAACTATATGAAAAATAAGAAATAAAATGAAGTGTAAAACCCAGTGATAGAAATGAGGTGCTTTCAGCATGCTGATACAAACAGTGCTGTAGCTTATTGCACACGGGGAACCACACAACATTAAATACTACATTAATCGAATGTCATCAATTAATAAAATAAATTAGTAACCTGAACTACATAAGCAGATCAGTTAAGTCACAAAAATGGCATTTTAAACATGTTTCAACTATGTGGAAAGATGCATACCTGACTGTTTAGTCAAATCTGACTTTGGGATTGCATGTTTTATAGTGGCAATAAACAGATGTGTGCAACAGTACATTATGCTGCTGATGTGCTTTAAAACTACTACACCTGCATTGATGAAATCCATCAACCTAATGCTGTTGAAACAGGTCTACTTATGTATACACAAGCTTTTCAAAATGGTTCACAAAATTCAGATTTACTGTTAACAGATGATCTCGTGAATGTATCTCACGCCTAAAAACACAAGCCTATTGATAATTATGCATATTTTGACTGCAGTTTTCTGTAGGTTTTTACTGTGGTAGATTTAAACCACAATAATCAAAAGCAATCACTTTGTCATAGCACACAGTAATAATAAAAAAAACATTCAAAATGTAAAATAAAAGTGGTATTTGGGGGGATAAAACATATAAAAACAACTATAAATGAAGCTTGGCACTAATCTAAGAGATTCTACATCTCTTATCTAATTTAAAGGGAAATTTTATATGTAACATGGGGAAACAGGATGAATTGGTGTGTTGTTAGTCACAAGAGACCCTAAAACAACAAGTGATGGTTGAGTCATTTTGTGCTATAATGTGTATATAAAAGGCGAGGAGGCTTAGGAGAGTTCAAGACTTGTGGAGTTCAGAAGCCGGAAGGAGTGAGAATGTTCATGTCTCGGTGTCTCAGTCTGTGACAGGATGTTTTCTTTCCGTCCTCGCCGCTCATCTCCATCTTGGGAGATTTGAAATTGGCGGGATCTTCAACCGTGAGATTTATTTGGGTTTTCATGGCATCCATCGTATTGGACTTCTGAACCCCAAAGTATGAGTGCAGCGTGAATCCCCCTGTAGTCATGGAAACAAAGATTTAGAAAAATAACACACTGAATTAAAACACACTCCAATATTCTCAGTTTTACTGACATCTTCGAAAAAGCAGTAGAAATATGCTATATATTATAAATTTCCCTACGAGAGCATACTGATTATATGCTGATAATGTTGAACAGGCAAATTTTAGGATAGATGATAGTTAATTTCAGAACGGAATAAACTAAATTAATCTTGTTGCTGAACAAATATTGTATAAAGGATAAACAAAGAAATCTAAGGTTATAATTAGCTAAACGAATATCTCCATATAACAGATTCTTGCCAGGTGTGTTGGTTTCTGATCCTGGGTCAGTGGGGGATTTCTGCACGATGGGCCGCACTCCGAAGAGGCTCCATCGCTCTCCTCCTTGTCCACCTCCTTCGTTACCTCCCATCAAAACACCTGTGACCAAACCACTGAACTTAAATGGAGTATTGAAGTGAGGACTCTGGCTAAACCAGTGCCTGTCGGGAAAAAAAGAGAGAGACATATAACTTCAACAGAATAATGCATTACATTGTAGCTTGTTCTATTGTATGTTAAAATCCAATACTGTATTTGAACACTGTCTAAATCTACAAAACGTGGCTGTGAGTGTTTCCACCTGTGCCTGATGTTTAGGGGATTGGGTGAGGAACAAAGTGATGGACGGTGCTGATGTTGAAAGCTTGTCCTCTCTTAAGTCCTCCTTTGACATCTTTAACTCCTATGAAAATGAAAGAAAACACCGGTTTATAATATGTTACCAAGAGTGCGTCATAAAAATGCAGGTCCCTCCCATGGGAAATGTTTATCATGGTCTATTATCATAGCAATATAGCAAAACATATGGCTATTCATCTAGCGCTATTTCAACACATAACAAAGATCTTACACTTACATATCACAAAAAATATCTAAAGTGAAACGCTTTTAAATGAAAGGAAGACCTCAACTGAAAACTAAAATATATAATAATAAATACCGTAATGCTGGAGCTTCGGGGTCATGATACACCAGTCTAACGATATGACCTACCTGTTCCCAACAACTAATGCGCAGCATTAAAAAGCTGATAGTAATATATGTTAATAATTTATTATAGTGACGTTAACCCAGCTCACTTTGACATTAAACAGCGATAAACTGAATTTAAGTGGTTCTTTAGAGGTGAAATGGCTGCGATCCAAACACTAGAAGCTTCCTAGCGCTGATAAACAGGCTGTTGTTTACAAGAGAGAGCCTACCTTTTTCGCTCTATAGCTCGTTTATTATCCGATCCAGTGGGGTCTTCCAGTTGGTCCATGTTTATTAAATTAAATTTTCGTTGGTGGTATGCTAGTGAAGTCGGAAACACCGAAATATCTTTGCTAAATTCGGTTTTTGTAAGCGAGCGCAAGGGTATCCAATCGAGAACAAGAACAACACTTACTGCCAAAATGACGGACAGGAAGTTCAGCGTTTCAAAATAAAAGCCACCCGCAGGAAAATGAGGGCGTTCACTTCCGACGCACACAGCCAAATGAAACCGCAAGAAGATCGTTTTAAAGTGTGTTTTGTGGCGTCAACAAGCCTTTTTATACTTAGATACGCCTAGTCTGAGAATAACAGACAAATAAAGTCAAAAGTTAAGAAGAAGGGTTGTGACAGAACAAGCAAAAACTAATTTGTGCGTGTGTGATCAGAAGACTGCATGAAAACCAAACCTAACAAGTAGTAACTTAGTCCACCCTTACGAAAAAGAAATTTATTAAAGTGTGCTATTAGTATACTTATTTTAAATAGGAAAGTATGCTTTTAGTTTACTTTATATGTACTTCTCAGAAATGGGCTTTATGTAGGCTACTCATCAGAAATATACTTAAAATGACATTTAAGTATACTTGACTCAAGGGTGTAACTTTGGTTTGAGAAGTGGGAGGGGGAGGGGGGGGGGGGCACAAAATGGGGAAATTTTTCACGTTTTGTGAATATAATTTAAATAATGTGAAACACAATTTCCACTGTTAAACAAACTTTTATTTCAAACTAACTGTTAAATCTGACATTTGTCAGAGACACATCCACCAAACCGCAGGTACACAAGATTATTTGTTACACAAGATGCAAAATTGAAAGGGTCATCTTCACATCTTACTTTCAGTAATTGGTTTAAGTTACCCTCTTCAGCTTCATGGCCCCTAAGAGCAGCTCCCTGGCGTGCCAAGAGCTGTACAGAGCTTGCAATTTTCAGGAGACACCGTCTTGATTCCTGTTGCTGTGCAGCTTTGGCTGAAGATAACTGGACATCTACTGGTTTTGTTTTTTGGCAGTGGGTAGTGACAGCAACTTTGTGTACATTGCTTTGGACATGTTCTGCAAATTTTTGAGTTGGCTTTTTCCAGTTTCGGAAACCAGTTTTGACAAATGTTGGATCTGCATTCTTGGCCAAATTTGATTTTTCATGCCCAAAAGCTTGAGCACAGAAAAAACATAGGATTCCATTGACTCCTGAACTGTAGTGGAGCCAAGGAAATTCGCGGTACCACTTTTCTTGGAACCGTAGCGTTTTGTTGGTGAGCTGCTGCACTGCAATGAGCTTCGGGTTAGCATGGTTGGGTTCAGCATCCTGCCTGCCTACCTGCACTTCTTCGCTTGCGCCTGTTCCCTGTCTCACCTATGAAATATGAAAATGTGCTAGCCTGTTTCTGACATGACATAATTAAAATTAATTACCTGACCCTTTACACAGCACATACCTGCAATTCTGAGCTACTTCTCCCTGTCTCACACTCCCTGTATTTAAGCAGCTTCACCTCATCTGTTCTCTGATATGAAAGCATGGCATAAAAAAAATAAACAAAAGTTCATCACAACTGAAACTATATTATAACAGTCAACAGAAAAATGTCAGGGCCTGATTCTGTTTCTCTCCCACCACACAAGTAAGCAGGTAAATAATATGAAACCACACCCATGTGATGATGTGACCATGTTAAAAAAATATTCTAAACAAATAACAACACGCAATTTGGCTCCTACAAGAAGAACATTTAATTTGATAATATTCAAACTGTATTCACTATTTATCATGTACACTTCTTCCCTTTTATCACCAACAAATCAAAATCACCTGGCCTTTCATACAGCACATAACCTACCTGTAACGTTGTGCTGCTACTGCTTTTCCCTATCTCACCCTCTCTGTTCTGAAGCAGCTCCACCTTATCTGTGCTCTGATATGAAAACAACTGAGTTATGATCATATTGAGTCCACATAGCCAGAAAATAGTCTCTGGATGTACATTTTAAAAACTGGGTGTGCCACATTCATTTTCAGATTAATGTGTAAAAAAAACCCTGACAGCGTATCAATAACTTTACAGACTAGACTGGGCTGATGTGTAAAACTATACCCAGGCTCACCACATAACCATAACACTATATAAAATATAGGCTAACTCAGGCTAGCTCGACATTAAGCCTTTTCTTTGAACAAGTTAAACAATTTTTACAAATTAACTTCCATTTTAAATGAACAAATATTGTAAGTGAACAACAATAGCTCAAGTTTAGAAAAACATTTATTATTAAGACTTATTTTATTTCTGCATCTGAGTATAATGAGTTGAGTAGCCTATAACAGCATCTGTTTGTCAAACATTGCTGACAGAAAACGCTGCTGTTTAAAGTGGACACAGAATGTTCTAGGCAACATTAAATGTTTAGGTTAGCTAGCTAACGGTCTGAAGTTACCTAGCAACAGTGTATGTTAATGTTAGCTCATCAACAGGTGTAGACCATAGACTGTAAAAAAATAAGTAGACAGACATTTTGATTACCCTGAACTGAGCTAATTTACTGAATCAACCAACTCACATCTCCTTTCTTTTTTTTCATCCATGAAGACATTAAAGTCATCTGTTGCTGGCGTTTCATGACTGACTGCGATACCGGCTGCTCAGTAGAACTTTCAGTGCGCTTACACTATTTAGAGTGTGCACGAGACGTCCCTGCCTGTACACGGACGCGCGCATCGACACAGACAGGCAGGATGTCTGTTCTGCTCGGTCCTGCTCCTCCGTGACGATGACGGCGCGCGGTAAAAAAAAATCATAACAAACTAATTTGAAAGTGGGGGGGGGACACGAACGGGATTTTGAAAAGTGGGGGGGACATGTCCCCCCTGTCCCCATAGGAAATTACGCCCGTGACTTGACTGATACTTACAAAAATTCTAAACATATTTGAGCTATACTCCTAGAATCCGAGTTTTCATTATTATACGGTAGAGGGCGCTAGGACACATCTTCTGCACAGAATTTCTGTTAGAATAACTAACAGATACTAACACATCTAACACGATCATCTGACATGAAAAAGCATCAAAACTGTAACGTTATGGAATAAAATGTCGACCGATGAAGAGGTAATAATTACAGTCAAGCTTCGGGTTGTTGATCGACTCCATCTACATTTTGATTATCATTCTGAATCCAATTCATAGTCTTTTTTCAGCTTTTGGTTCAAAATGTTATTTCTTTATTTTTATGAAACACATTAAAATGTTTAAAAAATAATGCATAGAGCTAAAATATATATATATATTTTTTTGTTTACAAGCAGATACCTGTTCTTTCTTTGGATGTTTTGTATGTTCAGATATTCATACAACAAAATATATACACATTAAAACCTAAATAGGGACATAGTATACTTAAATGATGTAAAGTTCACATAAAAAAAATCATAAGAGTATACTTGAAGTATAAAACTACTAAACTAGTAGTTTACTGAGACTATACTTCAAAGTGTACAAAGTATTTAATTAGTAAACTATCAGTGAACCTATAAGTTCACTTTTAGTATAAATTGCAGTACAAACTACAAACATAGAGGTAAACTAGTAGTGTATGCAAAGTTTGCTACTTAAACGATACTTAAAAGTATACTTTTTATATACTAGAAAGTGGGCCAATTTAGTCCCAAGGAGTATTGAATCAGTACACTTACAAGTATACTACTAGAACACTGATATTTGTATACTTGCTACATGAAGTATACTTAAAAATATACTTGAACTTAACTTAATTATTTATTTGACTTAAAATAAACTTGAAGTATACTACAGTCGTGGCCAAAAGTTTTGAGAATTATAAATATTAGTTTTCAAAAAGTTTGCTGCTAAACTGCTTTTAGATCTTTGTTTCAGTTGTTTCTGTGATGTACTGAAATATAATTACAAGCACTTCATACGTTTCAAAGGCTTTTATCGGCAATTACATGACATTTATGCAAAGAGTCAGTATTTGCAGTGTTGGCCCTTCTTTTTCAGGACCTCTGCAATTCCACTGGGCATGCTCTCAATCAACTTCTGGGCCAAATCCTGACTGATAGCAACCCATTCTTTCATAATCACTTCTTGGAGTTTGTCAGAATTAGTGGGTTTTTGTTTGTCCACCCGCCTCTTGAGGATTGACCACAAGTTCTCAATGGGATTAAGATCTGGGGAGTTTCCAGGCCATGGACCCAAAATTTCAACATTCTGATCCCCGAGCCACTTAGTTATAACTTTTGCCTTATGGCACTGTGCTCCATCGTGCTGGAAAATGCATTGTTCTTCACCAAACTGTTGTTGGATTGTTGGAAGAAGTTGCTGTTGGAGGGTGTTTTGGTACCATTCTTTATTCATGGCTGTGTTTTTGGGCAGAATTGTGAGTGAGCCCACTCCCTTGGATGAGAAGCAACCCCCCACATGAATGGTGTCAGGATGCTTTACTGATGGCATGACACAGGACTGATGGTAGCGCTCTCCTTTTCTTCTCCGGACAAGCCTTTTTCCAGATGCCCCAAACAATCGGAAAGGGGCTTCATCTGAGAATATGACTTTGACCCAGTCCTCAGCAGTCCATTCACTATACTTTCTGCAGAAGATCAATCTGTCCCTGATGTTTTTTTTTGGTGAGAAGTGGCTTCTTTGCTGCCCTTCTTGACACCAGGCCATCTTCCAAAAGTCTTGGCCTAACTGTGCGTGCAGATGCGCTCACACCTGCCTGCTGCCATTTCTGAGCAAGCTCTGCACTGGTGGCACTCCGATCCCGCAGCTGAATCCTCTTTAGGAGACGGTTCTGGCGCTTGCTGGACTTTCTTGGACGCCCTGAAGCCTTCTTTACAAGAATTGAATTGAATCTCTTTCCTTGAAGTTCTTGATGATCCTATAAATTGTTGATTTAGGTGCAATCTTAGTAGCCACAATATCCTTGCCTGTGAAGCCATTTTTATGCAACACAATGATGGCTGCATGCGTTTCTTTGCAGGTCACCATGGTTAACAATGGAAGAACAATGATTTCAAGCATCACCCTCCTTTTAACATGTCAAGTCTGCCATTCTAACCCAATCAGCCTGACATAATGATCTCCAGCCTTGTGCTCGTCAACATTCTCACCTGAGTTAACAAGACGATTACTGAAAAGATCTCAGCAGGTCCTTTAATGACAGCAATGAAATGCAGTGGAAAGGTTTTTTTGGGATTAAGTTCATTTTCATGGCAAAGAAGGACTATGCAATTCATTTGATCACTCTTCATAACATTCTGGAGTATATGCAAATTTCTATTATAAAAACTTAAGCAGCAACTTTTCCAATTTCCAATATTTATGTAATTCTCAAAACTTTTGGCCACGACTGTACTTTTTCATAAGGGCATTCAAAAGTGCAATTCTGCATAAAGGCAGGAATATAGAAATATTATTGTACTTCAAACATTTACACAAATGTTCTTATTTAATCATAACAAGAATAAGAAATAATATAAACTGAATAGATGGATAAAAAATTTAATGAAAATATATTAAATGAAGATATTAAAGATAAAATGAAAATTTATTTCTGGCATCACGTGGAAGGCACTGCATTACAGCATTTTAAATATGACAATGTTTTTTTTTTTTTTTAATAAAGAAACTAAAATTAAGTAATATAAAATGCAATAAAAAATGAGAGACTTTTTCTGACTTCCTATGCAGTGCAATGTCAAGCCACACTAAACATCCACAAGTACATAAACACTTCAATGATAAACACTATAACCAATAAAATAACATTCATGTAAACCCAAATTTAAGGCGTCATTGCATTTTAAAATATATGTATGAAGTTTAACTACAACATAAAAAATCTGACAGAAAACAAGTTCATTGGTCATAATAGGTCATAAAACATTAAGAAAGGAGATAATAAAAATGCATTGTCCAGAGATCCCTCCCCATCAAATGACTGCTTACCATAGAAAAAAAAATAACTTAAAATAGCTACATATTTACATGTTTATAGGTTATTTAAACCTAAATCCCTGGGTTAATTGACGTATTAAACAGAACATTGAATCAAGAGTTTTCTAAAAAGGTAATTAGAGAATTTCTCTCATTTAAAATTTCAAAAGGAAAGCACCATTTGTAATTTTAACCCTTTCTTGTCCAGCATCATTGCAAACACCCTTCAAGACAGGTCATTTTTTAAAATCTTCTTACACAGAACATACTATACATATTATATGACTACACAGAATTTAACCCAGTGCTATAGAATTTAACACAAAAGTTTTTAAATTATTATTGCTATGAAAATCTTTATATCCCAGTTGCAGAGCTGTTTCCTGAGTACAGATTATTCATAGTACTAAACTAAACTGGACTGACAGTGCAAGTTAGTTCAAGACTAGACAAATCTGCTCCCATTTTCCAGTTCATTCTTTGTATATAAAGTACTTACAATGTATTACTATTGCGTGCAAAAATTAACATTTCATATTTTCGGTGCAAGATATTTTTTAGATGACCCATGCTCTTATTATATTATAATGCCATACTTCATAGTTTTTTGTTTTTCTTTTCACTGAGGTCTCTGTAATAAATAGATATAATAAAGAAAATGCAACATATGGCACCCCCTGAAAAAAGTTGGAAGTTATACTTCATTCTGTTCAAGTCAATAAGGCGGAGATCACAATGAGCGAGACAGGTTGATTGGTCACTCACACACAGACATCTTAAAGGTGCAGAGTTGATCAATATAGCACTCCAATGACCTTCACAGTGACTCAGCTCTTTCCAGAAACTTTTCTTTGAAACCTAAAACACAATCATATGAAGAATTACCAACTAATGATTTATAATAATAGTTATTATTATTATTATTTCTAACAGCATGCTAGTGTTCTGTGCTTATGACTTCTCCCTTCTGATTACCTGACATTTTGAAAACGCCCAGAAGGGGGCATCAGGCTGGATTCCCCTTTCTGCAACATGGCTGGTGACACTGGCACGCCATTCTTAGGCAGCATCTGGATGAAACATGACAAATATTTGATAATCCACAATCAGAGTAATTTATTATGTGACAGACATGATGTTTTGAGTCACTTGATTTGAGTCACTTGTTTTTAGTCACTTGATGTTTTATTGTTACCAAATGTTTTAGCATGTCTAATTATTTAGAGATAGAAAAACTAATTTCATTTATTCTTACAATGGATGTTTTTCCCATTTCTGGATTTCTCAGCAGTGGAAGTCGTCATAGTTGGGTTAACTTGAAGAGCAGTGAATGGGAGAGTACCACTAATATATTTTCTTACATTCCCATTTGCTCATATAACAAAAGAAAAACTCCACAATAGTGTTTTCATGACCGTCCCTCCCACAGGTGCTGCATAAGAAACACCCTTGCTCATTATATATTAAACCCCCTGTTATTAGTATTAACAGTTTTTTTTCATAATTTGTTGCAAATGTGATATAATACAAAGAATAGTGTTATAAATGTACACACATTAAAAAAAATACAAATATGAAAAACTTTTGAGGATTTATGATTGTTGATGACCACTGAACGCATCATCACAGTATTGTGAAAAGTGTCCATGACCTTAGGATTTTTTTCTTCAGAAAATCTGTGTTAAAAAATTCAATTTATCTTTTAATTAATGAAAATTATTTTTTATTTTTATTTTTTGGAAAATAAAGGGAGATTTATTATTACAATTAAAACATTGAAGAAATATTGTATAATTATTCCTTAAAAATAAAGGTGCATCCCAAATCACATACTTCTGCAGTATTATATAGTGCAAGTAGTGCGTTCACACTGAAAATTCCAAAAAGAAAAAGTGCACTTTAAATACCCAGATGATGCACTTATCGAAAAAAAGAAAGAAAAAAAAACAAACTAAGTGAGGAATGTTGGACATTTCATTCACTCAACTGTCACAGCTTTAATTATGTACCGAAGGGGGAGGGGCTATGGGGCCACTAGGGTTGTAAACCAACCGTTCTTAATTGCTGTGGAAATCAAATGAAAATTTAATTTGTTAAATTGGTCCACTGTTCAAAATAGAAGTATATAAATCGGTCCATATACAATCAAGCCTTCAAGAACCCTCAAGTTTGTTCAAACTAGCATTATGCTAATCAGTTCATTTTGCAGTTTGAATAGATTTCTTTTAACTGAATTTGGTTTAATTCTGAATTGTTGAATATCATTTGTCAGGTGAACCCTTTTCCTTAATTGAAATTTTTACATTTCTGAAGTATTTTGTATCTGTATTCAGCTTAAAAGTGAAAACAGTTCCATTGTATGGTTCCCTTGATGGTTGTACCTAAATATTTCACCCACATTCTTAACAGGGTTTCCACTCCATTAAATGTGTGAATCCTTTGTTGGGTCGACTGACTCGAAGACTTTAAAGAACATTTACCTGATTAAATAACCTGCTTGGCACATCAAATCAATCCACTACAATTATGCAGATAGACTAAATGTTAAGAAATGTTGCACTGCATGACTGATCTAGAGGTGCATTTGCTCAGGAAAACACTCACTTCTGCAGGCTGGGAGGGTTTGGTTATGGGACAGGGTGGAGGGGGTCTCTTGGGTGGTTGCGGTCTTGTTTTGGGTGCTGATGGAGATGGCTTGGGCGACTCTGAATGCTGTAAACTCTGCGTGTGTGCAGCGTAGGCTGGGATTTGAGGTGGTTTCACAGCGGGTCGAACGGCAGAATGTTTGGATCTGGGTGGACCTGTAGGATTCGCTCGAGGACTGGCCTGAAGAATACAAGTATAATATGAATATGAATAATCGATTTGATCATAACAATGAATACATTTCAGAAGGATTCTTGGGATGGTGGAATGCGGGTCATTTTCAGTGACAATGGCTGCACCAATTCAAATGAAATTTCCACACTATCATTTTGTAAATAATCAAATCAGTGTATCAAGTTGGTCAGACAGGGTAGTCGATATTCAGTATTTCTACATGAGTTGCTATAGTAACGAATGAATGCCAAGAGACATAAGAGTCGCTGTCACTGCATTGAAAGATGAATAAAGGATTTTTTTCACTGCTCATGTCAGTATGCGTTTTAGATGATATTCAACCCCAGAAATTGATTTTCATGGGTATCTTTGCTCACACATTGTAAATATCTGAGGCATTTCTCCCCTAAGCTCTGGTTAGTTTCTATTGTGTCCAAAATGACAGAATAAACCCCCTGAAATCCATCTTGCCTGTGCATTCCCCAAAAGCAGATTTTAATAAGATTTAAAATCACATACGTATCAGTGTTTATTAATAGTTTTGAATTAGCTTTTAATATATTATATCTTTAGTTTTCATTTTGTTATTTGCTTTTTAAAATATTTCATTTTATTTTAGTTCACTTTAATTTACTCATTTCTGTTAGTTGACATTTACAGTTTTTCATTTTAAGTATAGTTTTTTTTAAATATATACAATTTATTTCAGCTGTATTTAAATTAACGAAAAAATTTTTAATAGCTTTAGTTTTAGTTAATAACAGCACTGATATGGACGGTTTGTTGCTGTTTGATCGACAGACATCTAAATGGATTTGAGTTGGATACAGAATATTTTTGCTCTCTATTGGAACAAAGCCAATGATCCACGAAATTGTGCTTTTGGATGCATTTACTGCAAACCCACGCTGACAACAAAACAACTTCACACCTGATCATCAGCATGAGATTTCTTTGGCAGGAACACTGGGTTGACATGACCCGTGGTGTGACTTTTAGTCTCAGGGGTGTCTGGAACACTGACAAGAAGAGAAATAACACATTTTCTAATGCAAGAAGGGCCAAATACATAAAGATCACTGCATAAATGTGTTTGCATTTGACAGTTAAGAATTTAGATTACTTGATGCATATTTGGGTAGCAGGAAGGGTGGGGCTTTTGGTGGAAAGGAGCTTCTGTTTGCAGCAGCGCCAACAGACACCAAGGACAGCCAATCCCAGAAGGACAAAAAGAATCAGGAGAACCAGAACAAGATAAAGGTTGCCTGCATAAGATAAGACAAGAACAAAATGCATCAACAAAAGAGCAAATTTAAGATAACATTCAATGAAATATTCATTTTTTTTTTCATTCAGTGCCTGTTGACGTACTGTGTGTGATCACAGGCCCACTGTCCAAACTCCCTCCTGAACCCGACGTCTCACAAAACGGTGGTGCCCAACCCGAGTTACAATGACAGTTGTGGTTATTATTACAAAGCTGCAGGGGAAAATGCAAAAACATTTTTAGAAAAACAATATAAAGGAATAGATCGCTCAAAAATTAAACCTGAAAAGAACAGACTACAATATAGACCATTAGATTAGACGTATTATTTTAGCTTTGATGTGGCTACAACAGTTATTAAGCTGACACTTTATTTTGATAGTCCACTTTAGACAATCTACTAACTATAAGTAACTTTGTAACTACATGTCAACTTCATGTCAGCTACATATCAACTAAATCTTATTATTTGAAACTACATGTCTACTAACTTTCAGAGTAGACTGTTAGGTCAGGTTTAGGATTAGTTAAATAAGTTGACAAAGAAAGTGTTAGAAGATATTAAGCAGACAGTCTACTAATACTCTACTAACTGCTAGTTGACATGTAGTTGCAAAGTTACTTACTGTTAGTAGAATGTCTAAAGTGGACTATCGAAATAAAGTGTTACCATAATGATATTTTATGAGATATAATTGATTTTTTTTTTAAACTTTGTATTGCTTCAGTAGACTTTAAATATATAGAATGCAAAATATGGATGACAGTACTTTCTTTGCTTGTTTTATGTATTTTTTTTTGTTCTTTTAGGACCTTGGCAGACACTGTGGGCAAAAAAAGCTGCTTAAAATGTCTTCAGAAATATTCCTTTCTAAAAATCATACAGTTAGAGAACAACACAAGAGTGAGTTAATATTTTTTTATCTTTCCCACAGTACAGACAATGATTTTGTTCTATTAAAAAACACTGGCTTATACAGTAATAGTGACCTACATTCAGTGGAACTGGTTATAATGCTGAAGTCTGCGGTGAGTTTAGCACATCCAAAAATATTTCAATTTCCCCACACACTTTTGTCATATCCTCAAGTGACCTCATTACTTGAATTAGTGATATATATATATATGGACAAAACCCACATGTGATTAATAGCGAGAACAGTGAGGAATTTTTTTCACTTGTCGTAATAGATGAGTATTTACCATTAGAGGAAATGATGTTAAGAGGACATGCTTCAGTAGCTATAAATTGACCATGTATGAACAATAAAGCTCAGCCAGCTCTACATATAAATGAGCTATATGAACGTACGCCGTGGCCATGACATTTGGCACTGCATTCATCAGCTTGCATGAAGGACGCATTGCGGCATTCCCCTTCAAAACAGATCTGTTCAGATAGAAAATGAAGCAAAAAGTTAATGTAATAAATTCTCAATACACTTAAATTGATAGATCTATTCAGTTTATCAGTACCTACCGCATTCTCCCCACATTTGGTCCCAGTCTGAACCAGGCCTGGGTCTAGGGTGTCACTCTGCTCCTCATTAGCCTGACCTTGCTGGTACACGTGTGTCCCTCTGCACAGGATCTTCTGTTGACCGTCCATGATGTTGGTGTCTATGGCGACGGCGTTGGATTCTAAAGGCTTGCTGGCAGTGCTCAGACACTGAATCTTCCCACATTTAGCATTCCTAAATAGAAGACCAACAGAACGTCTGTGATAGGCCCAAACGATGATGACATAAACTACTGGTCAAAAGTTTAGAATAATTAAGATTTAATAATGCTTTTCAAAGAAATCTCTGATGCTCACCAAGGCTACATTTACTGAATCAAGAATACATTAAAAGCAGTACTATTTTGAAATATTATTAAAAATGTAAAATAACTTTTATATTTGAATAAGGGGTCAACTGGTTATCGGCGCCGATATTAAGCATTTCTATAGTTATCGGTGATTTTCAAAACTGATTTGCCAGTTACATAAATTAAAAGCATTTGGAAAAGTTTTTTTCAGAGCCCTTGTTGTTATTAAATTTTACATTCATTTTCATTTTTACACCAGACAAACATAGATTTTCAGTCTACTTGATCTGTAATAATCAGGTCTGAAAAACAAATATCGGTCGACTAATATAACATTTTAAAATGCAATTCATTCCTGTGATGTTTTAATGAATTTGATTATTTAATTTGTCAATTTAATTGATTTATTTAATGCATAACAATTTATTTTTCTTTCACAGTTACCACAAAAATATTAAGCAACAAAAACCTATTTCCAACATTGAAAATAAGAAATGTTTTGTTGAGCATCAAATATTAGCATGATTTCTGAAGGATCATGTGACACTACAGACTGGAGTAAAGATGCTGAAAATTCAGCTTTTGCAACAAAGGAATTAATTACATTTTAAAATGTATTACAAAAGAAAAAGTTTTTTGAAATGATATTAGATAATATTACTGATAATAATCAACCTTGTTGAGCATAACGGAGCTCTTTCCAGAAAAAAACAAAAATCGTAATTATTTCAAACATTTGATCAGTAGTCTAACTACAAGTAAGTACATCTCACCTTTCAGTGCATTTCCTGTATGTACGCATGAAACTGCCACAGTTTCCATAGGTATCGCCTGCTTTATTTACCTCAGTAAAGCAAAGATCAGGAGCAGGATGGGCATCTATGACACAGAGACAGAAAGTTAGCCTTACAGCAGAAACAGAACAGAACAAACAAATTATCTTATATCTTAAGTTAATGGTTATGTGAATGCTATAATCTAAGGTATATCTCAGATGGACTCAAATGCTTTCTCTGATGGCTGCAGAGAGCAGCAGATGGCCTCACATTCAGATACTAAGATCACAGCCAAGCACAGTATCTGCCATACAGTAAACTACAGTACACTGAAACATGGATTTCTTTTGAAAAAGGAAAAAATATATATAAATAATTTTAATACATTCCTGTGATGCAAAGTTAATTCAGCATCATTACGCTTTCAGAATTCATTCTAATATGCTGATTTACTGCTATATTTGTGGAGACAGTGACTCACTGAATATTGGTTTTATGGTGTTACTTTTAAACTGTAGGACTTTCATCAGACCTTAGCACCACACAGACCTTTGCCCCATAGAGAGAGGCACTGCTGCTCCAGCGTCAAGCAAATTCCTGTGTAACAGTAGGCACTACCACCCGCACAACTGCTGCCATCCACCAGGTAAAAGTTAGCAGGACAGGACTCTGATTTCCCATCACAGTACTCAGGCAAGTCACAGGAGCCTGAAGGAGCACGGCACATCACTCCTGGGCTCTTCAGCTGGTCAAGAGTGTGAGAAAACAAACAGATCAAACTCTACTCATTTACAATACAGTCTGTTTTTCTTAAAATAATGACAGAGAACTACACTTGCATTTGAGACCTGTCTAAAATCCAATAAAACTTTTTTTTAATAACAAATTGTTTTTTTGCAGATGGCAAATCTTGAGAATAAAAGCCTTGTTGTATTAGCTGACTGATGAATTAATAATTAAGGTCAACAACATTACTTAAACTACTCTCTTAAAAATCCTCTAACTAACCTCTAATGCAACACCACATGCTTTTTGTTTGTTTGTTTATTCTTACCATTTAAAAGTAATCAAAACATTTAAAAAAAATCCTTATTTGTTAGTTAGTTTGTTTGCTTATTTACTTTAATTAAACTCATCATAAAATCACAGAAGACTAAAAAACATTTATTTATTCTTACCATTTAAAGTAATCAAAATATTTTTAAAAATCCTTATTTGTTAGTTAGTTTACTTGCTTATTTACCTTAATTAAACTCATCATAAAATCACAAAACATTATAAAACATTTATTTATTTATTTTTACCATTATAGTCATAAAAACATTTTTAAAAAATCCTTATTTGTTAGTTTGTTTGCTTATTTACTTTAAACATCACAAAGTACAAAAAAAAAACGTTATTTATTTAGGTATTTATTTATTTATTTATTCCTTAATTCACAATATTTAAGGTAACACTAACAAATCAGGTAAAAAAATGTAATGCTAAAAATCCTTTTTTGTTTGTTTGTCACCACAGGAATGTTGTAGAGAGAGCGCGTGAGATGAGTCTTGCAGGGATTCACCTTGCACTCATGACAGCAAACTCCATGTGCGCACTCCGCTCCAATCTTTAGCGTGCAGTTGTTGGCATTGCAACAGGGACTTGAGCACTCCTTTGTAGTAAAGGAAACAGAAATGGAAAATGTGAGAGTGAAAGATCAATCGGAATAAAAGCGTGGGAGAAAAGGAAACAGAGGAAGCAATGAAACTCTCGCCTGACCTCCACTTCCCCACAATCACACTCTTCTCCTTCCTCCAGGTATCCGTTTCCACAGCGCTGACCCCCGTACATGACCCTGGTGTTGGGAGGGTTGAACAAGCACTTCCCTCCGCCGGAGCTCAGGTAGTGCTTCAGCTCTTTCTGATTGCAGGGGTTGAAGACACGAGGGAACGGATCCCTGAAGAACATTGACTTTTATGTCAAGTTGATTTTAAAGTGAGTTCACCAAAAATTTATATTCTGTCATCATTTACTAATGTTATGCAGATCTGAGATGATATTGCATCTTTGGTTCTCACCCTGTGGCAGCAGCCATAATACAGCCTCCATCATTGGGATTAGCGAGACAGCAGCCTGGACTATCGTGGCTCATACCAAAGTTATGCCCCATCTCATGAGCCATGGTGGCAGCGACCCCCACAGGTTGTTCAGAGTGGTCCTGTAGAGGAAGAGACAGATGAAACAAAAACTGAGCGTACATGGCTATAAAACTGGAATAATGCTGTAGGTGAATTTACCGAATTGACTCCACCGGACTGGTATTCAGAACACATGGCTTTTAGGGGAGCCAGACCAATGATGGTGCCCTTAAAAGAAACACCCCTACAAAAACAACAAAAACTACTGATGAAATACCAATAAAACTAATGAGGAACCAAATCAAAGCAATGCACCGACTAGCAGAACATTTAAAGGAATAGTTCACCCAAAAATAAACATTTTATCATTTCCTCTCTCACATTTCCTTTCAAACTCGCGTAATTCAACTTTTTTATTGTTCAACAGTCATAACTTCGTACATCACCACAGTATTCCATACTCACCTTTCCAATCAATTACATATTCAGCCACTTGTCACCATCAATGTAACAAAACAAAAGCACATGGAAATTAAACCGTTGTTAAGTCCTGCTCATCACACCATTTTTATAAGCAGCCAAAAATGATCCCATGTTTTTTTTTTCATTTCTCCCTCACTCTTAGTCTGTCTCCCCAACATGCACTAATATGATGCAATTCAAATCATCCCATGAATCCAATCTTTCAAATCAGGGGTTTTAGGGCATTTCCAGTTGCGCAAGATCATCCGTGCAGCTGTGATACAACCAATCTTAATAAGGGTAAATGCATTATTTTTTCCATATTAAATTGTGGTTCCACAGGTAAATTAAAGCACAATCACTCTTCAAATATTTTTAGAATTTTATGCCAGAATGGCTGTATTAAAGAACATTCCCAAATCATACTGTATGTAAAAGTGCCCTCTACCTCTTTACATTTCCAACATAGATTATTCCCAGCTATTATTTCCCCATCTTTCAAAGTCTAGATCAGGGATATATCAGGGATATAAAGTTGTGTGAAACGAGAAATATCTGTTTCACACAACTTTATAAAATTGCTTCAGGCGATTTAGGAATCGATAGAGGATTTTTTACTGGGAGAAACCCCTCAAAACTGCATTGGACTAGTCACTTTTACCATTGTTTAGCAAATTATTGTTAGTGCACAATTAATGTGCAATATCCAGTCATTTCTACAGGAATCAAAGTGATTCATATTCTTGTGTTGTGAGGATAAAAGATTTCCACATATCAGAATAAATTACAGAATTTTAAAGGGGTCATGTACTGCCTTTGTTTTTTATTTTGTAATATTCCCAGATGACCACTTGATTTCTACATCAAAAACCATCATAATTTAGAATAAGCTATTTTCCGATCTGTTTGAACCCCCCTCAACACAACACTGTGTTTGAACAGGAGTGGAAGATTTTAGACCCACTGATATGATTGGCTAATAGTTGTGTATGTTTGACAGCCTACATCCTTCATAGATGGACTCTGCTGTGTTCTTGATTAAAAACACAAGTATTCTGTACATATCAAATGATCTGTAATAACAGATAAAGCAATAGTGCCATTGCGCCAGACTTTAGACCAGGTTTGAGTTGGTCTATGGCGCAGTCTATTTTCAGCTCCTTAAAATAGCATTGCGCCAGCATGCATTTGCTAATTAAACGACATGGCAAAGGATGGGAATATGCGAACGGCGCTGGACTGATACTAGCAAACACCTTGCGTCGCATTGTGCCGGGTGTATTATAGGGTCCTATAGGTGTGAATTGGTAGGGCGGGGCTAAACAGGCAGTGATGTAGAAACGGGCATTGATCATCTTCTGTGGAGGTGGTGTTTAGGCACACTATTTACTTCATAGAGATGTACATTCCACAAGCTGTCGTTTGTATTGAGCTGTCTTCAATGTAAGCTGTTTTTAGACTAACGAGAAAGTTTTGAGTTCTAAAACTTACCAGATGTTTTTATATTACAATGACCTCTTATGTCAAAAGATCAAGGGAATTAATTTATTTCAGTTCATGACCCCTTTAAAACTAAAAACAAGATTATTATCAGAGATCATTATTATCTGTTCATATGTTAATGAGGTGGGAGGAGCTAGAGCAAGACTGACGTTACTAGCTGAGCGTTATCATTGGGCAGCTGTGGCAGGTGTTTCCTCCTCCAGGTCAGAAATGCACCCAGGGTGCTGTAGGGGTTGTCGGTCACAGTGATCTTGTCTTGATCGTTCCAGATCTCCAACCAGATCAGAGCCACACGGATGTTAAAGGATTTGTAAAACTGGGAACATCAAATCACATAATATATTAAGTGTCCAGAAGCAGGTAAATGATAAAGAGTGTGCTTAATAGTACACTTCACAACAATCTCACCTTATCCACAAAGTTAGCTGCTTCAAGCAGCCTCTTTTTGGTATTTTCAAGGCTCCGACCGAGCTTCACAAACTGAAAAAGAGACACTATTAATATGCCTCTTTGACCATAGATGGCTGAGATAAATTTTGTGTCATGCAGGTCAGTGTTTCTCAACTGGTGGGTCGCGGACTGTACGGCCACAGAAATGACATCAACAACAAAAAATGTATATTTATTTTTCTTTATTCAGTATTGGTCAAATTGTAATATTTTTAACAGTCTTAAATTAATTTTTTTTTAAATAAATTTGCTTTGTTTTTTTTTTTTTTTCTATATACAAACCCAATTCACTGTACACTGTACAAATTGTGAATAAAAACAGAATGCAGTGATGTGGAGATTTCAAATTTCAGTATTTTATTCAGAATACAACATAGATGACATATCAAATGTTTAAACTGAGAAAATGTATCATTTTAAGGGAAAAATAAGTTGATTCAGCTGTTCCTTATATGTACATTTAACTTTTCCGTCCTCTTATTGCTACCTGTCTCAACTTTTTTGGAATGTGTAGCTCTCATGAAATCCAAAATGAGCCAATATTTGGCATGACATTTCAAAAGGTCTCACTTTCAACATTTGATATGTTATCTATATTCTAATAAAATATGTGTGTAAGTGGGTTGCGGCTTGACGACCATGGAAAAACATGGGTCCCAAGGCCAGTCAAGTTGAGAACCACTGACATAGGTGTTGACAATGAGATAATTCTATCATGAGTCATGACAGGAAACGAGTCATATCTGCAGAGGTACAGTGGAGTGAGTCAACAAACAGACAAGATCTGAAGCTCCAGAGCTATCAGCTAACGGTCATTGTTTTTTACCAGACAGTTCTATCCAAAGCAGCCAGCTGGCTTATAATTGTGATGATTTATGTGATACATATGACTTACAAAAAATGCTAATAAAACGAAAAGCAAACTGTCTGAAACATTTTAACCTGAAGCAGTTTGAAACTGATTAAACATCTCATACGTCGTGTTTCTATATATTTTTTTTTATCTTTTGAGCAGAGTCTATTGGCCGTCTGTTACAGTTAATCTACATTGTTATGAATAAGACAAGAGTAAATCTCTATCTCTTTGCTATAAAGTTTTCTCACAGGTTAATGACATATTTGATGTATTGTAGTAATGTTGTCTCTGGTCTGTGTGCGTATATGCGTTCAGGAGGCATGGCTTTGGACGGAAATTTGCAGGAATGGTGGGACGTTCACTTTCAGTGCTATCAGGCTAAAGTTAGCCATTTCCAAGATGTCCTATTGCACCTTTAAGAGATTTTACCTCTGCATGGTCGGCCACCACCATCAGCTCCACGTATTTCATGCTACTACTGACATCCCTTCTTTCCTGCAGGAAGAGATAGAAAAGATAGGGATAAGCATAATTTGAGGCTAGGTTAGGCTAATTTGATATACTAAAGAAGAAGTGCTGAGTCACTACTTCTAAGTCTGAGTTTATGAATTTAAATACTGTGAGACATGACTAATTGGGACTGGGGGACATCCTGTGTTTTCGGACAGGGACAGACACTCTATTCATGTAAGCCAACGCAAGAACAATGTGTCCTTGGTTTAGTACCACTTTAGTCAGCTCTTCACATTTATTTAAATAACAAGTTTATTAACTGGTACTTTCCATGAATAATATACAAAATAGGGCCTGAACTCTTAACTCTTTTTTAAACAAAATGTGAAAGCAGGTGCTTAATCAAGAAATGTCTACTTAATGTCATTTTAAGGAGGTTAAACTAAAGTTTATATTTTATATTCATCTGGTATAATGTTTCTCAAAACTTTGAACAAAATACAAAAAAGTACAATTCCAATAACCTAAACCTAGCAAGAAACATTAAACAAATATAGGCAATTTAAAAAAAAATTATATAAAAAAAAAAAATTGTAATTATATACTAATGTAAACACCACAGCTTAGAGAGATATATATATATATATATATATATATATATATATATATATATATATATATATATATATATATATATATATATATATATACTGTATATACTGTATATATATATACACACACATTGCCGTGAAAAGGTTTTTGCCCCCGTCCTGTTTTTTTTTTTTTTGGCATATTTGTCACACTTAAAAGATTCAGATCATTAAATAAATTTTAATATTACACACAGATAACGCAAGTAAATACAAAAGTAGTTTTTAAATGATTATTTAATTTAGTAAGGGAAAAAAGCTGCCCAAACCTATCCGGCCCAAAATTAATTGCACCCTCCTTTTAAATCATGAAAGAACTGTAATTAACCACATTATTTTAGAAAGCTGAGTTAAATTTCACTAGCCACACCCAAGCCTGATTACGGCCAGACTTGTTGAATCAAGAAATCACTTAAACAGAAGCTCTCTGACAAAGTGAAGCTTGCTTAAAGAGCAACACATCATGTCACGATCTAAAGAAATTCAAGAACAGATGAGAGACAAAATTGTTGTAAAGTATCAGTCTGGAAAGGGTTATAAAGCCATTTCTAAAGCTTTGGGACTCTAGCGAACCATGCTCAGAGCCCTTATCAACAAATGGAGAAAACTTGGAACAGTGGTGAACCTTCCCAGGAGTGTTTGGCCTACCAGAATTACTCCAAGAGCACAACGACGTCTGGGGCTGCTTTGCTACTTCAGGACCTGGATGACTTGCCATAATTGATGGAACCATGAATTCTGTACTCTATCAGAAAATACTGAAGGAGAATATCTGGCCATCAGTTTGTGTCCACGAGCTCAAGCACACTTGTGTTAAGCAGCAGGACAATGATCCCAAACACACCAGCAAGTCCACCTCTGAATCGCTCAAGATAAACAAACTTAAGGTTTTAGAGTTACCAAGTCAAAGTCCAGACTTAAAATATGATTGAGATGCTGTGGCATGACATTAAACAGTCTATTCATACACAAAAACCCACCAGTGTGGCTAAATTAAAACAATTCAGAAGAGTGGGCCAAAATTCCTCCACAGCGATGTGAAAGACTCACTACCAGTTATAGCAAATGTTTGATTGCAGTTGTTGCTGCAAAGGGTGGCACAACCAGTTATTAGATTTATGGGACAATTACTTTTTCTCGTAGTGCCAAGTAGGTTTGGAAAGCTTTTTTAACTTTAAATTAAATCATTATTGTAAAACTAGATTTTGTATTTCCTCAGTTATCTTTGTGTAATATTAAAAGTAGTTTGATCTGAATCATTCAAGTGTGACAAATATGCAAAAGATAAAAATAAAAAACTGGTAGGGGGCAAAAACTTTTTCATAACACTGTGTGTGTGTGTGTGTGTGTGTGTGTGTGTATATATATATAAACAACTAAAAACTAAAAGATCTCTGACACATGGTAGTCTATTCTGAAATATTTTTACAAATTTACATAATTATATTTTCTGTATGGGAATACAATCTTATATTTTGATTTCAATTGTTGGATATACATGGTCAAGAAAAGTGGTGTACAGACATTTTACAGATTTATCCAGATTTGGATTTATTAATAAAGATTTATTGCTTCTAAAACTAGCTACTTTTTTATCCTGGGTGAATGTTATATTACATAATAGTTTTAAAACTAAAATACTATCTAAACATACACTGATTTGAGAGGATCTCTAGTTTGGATTTGGTTCAAGGGTTCAATGTTACTCATGATCTCACCCTATTGGTCTGCTGAGGCTTTGCCATGACATCAATCAGCTCTTGAAGGCTTTCCGAGTGATTCCCGTCTTCATGGTAGTGTCCGCAGGTGCTCACTGGCAGTTTCAGACTCTGAGCGTTGAAAACGACATGTCCCTGAGAGTGTGTTTGGTTAGCTAGCGGTTCGATCATGTAGCTCAAGCTGTTATTGACTGTTATCATGCCCCTGGGGATTGAAAAGACAACATGTCAATCACGAGAATGTTTAAACATTGAGACTGAATGACAAAGGGGACAATTGTAGTTATGGACAATTAAACAGGCTGACAGGATGGAAACCACTCATCAGGGTTTTGCACCGGAAGCAGAGTAGCTTCACCACACAAAATGATCTTTATCCTGGATGGGAGGGTGAAGAAAGATAGGAATAAAACCGAATTGATAGCCAACTTGTGTTTATGCTGAGCTTGGTTATTTAAGCAAAAACAGATTTCCTTGCTTCCTGGATACCCCAGTTTTGCCCAAATACAAGCATAGTTACACACAATCCTTCACAGATGTGCAGTGATGGCCAACTATCAATGAAAATGCTTCCACTGCAGAAACGCAAAACACAAGAACCATAAAAAGAAGCCAAAACATAAGATTAAGATTCATGGAAATGCTAATTGTCTATAAATGCTACAAAGTTCTAGAATGCTCAGTAACATTAACATCATTCTCAAATTTCAACTAATATCTGTTGACACGTCCATAATACATAAAACATTGACAAAATGCCTTCATTGTTCTCATTTAGTGGAATCATACACCGCAGCTATGAAAATCATCTGGAAGGGAGTGTGTATACACTATACAATGCTCTAGTTTTCCCCTTCTCCAGTCAAACCTCACCCATTCAAGCTGTGCATGCTTAAATATTCATTGATCTGTTGGATCAGTCAATGCATGTCTGTTCTTCTCCTGTTTGAGTCTCGGAAGGCATCGAAGCACTCAACAGGACTCTATACATCTACCCTCGGCCCACTCAGAGACCAGGCCATGCTACTACAGTGAACTCGCTGAACTCACTTCCAGGCTAATAAACTAGAACTTTTGCACAACAAAAAATATATCCTCATGATGCAAAGTGATGGCACTAGTGCTGTAGTTTTTAGAGTCTGACAGGTTAGGATATAGAACTAAAATGGTTTGTGAAAGTCCCAATTACTAAACAAGATATACAGGTCTGCATGATAATGCAAAATAACATTATAAAATATAAATCTGACAAACAAAAGAAAAGAAAATCGAAATAAAAATAAATTGAGTAAATAAAAATAAAATATAAAGTAAAGAAGAAATAAATGTAGTGTGTTTTCTTCTGAAAGGTATCGTGTATAAATCTGAAAATGAAGCTATAGCTCAAACTAGGCAATGATTTATCTTGATTTCACCTGGTTAGATTTTGAAAGTGTAATTTCTGAACCACTAGTAGCACTAAGGGGAACTGCAAAAATAATTGTAAAACGTTTTTTTTAAATGACTTGATTGCAATCCTGTTGTCATTATGAATAATTACTCTGAGCTAAAGAACAGGCAATTCAAAAATAAATAAAAATGCATGTATGCAGATCTGCTGTGGATCTTACCTGAGTCCAGCACAGGTGCTGATGACCAGACTTGACCCCTGGATCCCTTTGACTGACCCATGATAATAACAGTGATCCTGGAACCAAAATAACACTATATACATCATATACACTAGGTCCACTATATATATATATATATATATATAAATATATATATATATATATATTTTTTTTTTTTGATTTAGGATTTGTTTTAAAATTTCTAGTAAGCTTTATTATTTAACATTTAAATTTCACAAAGAAATATGCAGCATTTTGTCTTTTGTCTAATAATAAAAGGACACATTTTCATTTATAATTTGTCTTAAATCTCATTTTGTAAAAGAAATAAATAAATAAATATTGTGACCCCAGAGATGTTTTTCCCAAAAGCATCATTAAGAACGACATTGCTTGCAACCGTGGGAAACGTGCCCTGTTAATTTTGACTCTGTGATTCTTTTGCAACTCTTTTCACTTAAAGTTTGGTCCATTCATTAAACAAATCTATTGTATAACTTGGACAACTGTGGCAGTTGTTTTGGCTTCTTTTATTATGTGTTTGGTGTGGCTGGATTCGTTTTGAAGCTTGGAATGCAGCATGAAACAGCACAGAATCCCATTCATTGTATTCAAATTGAATTTATATCGATTGGAAGATTTAAATGACATTGCTTTTTTTTTTTGTTCATAGAAATTCTGTGTAAAATTGATGTTCTTAAAAATAAAATGCAAAGAAAACACAAATCTTATGGCTGGTAGATGTCGGAAAGCATAAAAACAAGATATCAAGTTAATATGTTTCTTTGTGTTACAAAGCTTAAGTATTTCAAAGTATTCTAAAGTATTTTGAGTAAGTTACTAATCCTGAGTAATCTAACAAAATATGTTAATGTTTACATATATAAATAAATAAATATATATATATATGTGTGTGTGTGTGTGTGTGTGTGTGTGTGTGTGTGTGTGTGTGTGTGTGTGTGTGTGTGTGTGTGTGCGTGCGTGTGTGTGTGTGTGTATGTAAATGTATATGTATATGTATAAATATATAAATATATAAATATATAAATATGTGTGTGTGTGTGTGTGTGTATCCTATACCTAACATCAGAGGAAAGGGAAAAACATGTGAATATGCCTAATGGATGTCATATTGATTTATATAATCTGGAATTACTTTCACAAAATTAACATCAGACATAACTGAATCATTTTATCACTTTAAGCACTGATAAAGGCAAAGCCAAACACATGACTTGTTTCTAAAGTGATTTAGAGCCTATTAGCATACTGTGTCAACAAGATTACGATGACAATATAAGCTATTAATATGTAATTTAGAAGTAAAAGATTGTGGAATGGATCCAGCACTCACCCTGTTGGCAGGCTTGGAAAACTGGCGGTCTCCATTCGGATTGTACCATATTTCCTGATATTCAGAAGAGAACAGCTCCCTTGGAGGAAAACATACAAAAAAGGCAAAATTGTTCAGTTATACATTTAATCAGCGCACAGCTGGTAAATAACCAGACAACTTCCATCACGTCCATAAAGGAATAACATAAACACTTCCAACTTGTTTCCATTCCTTTTTTGGAGTCACACACAAATCCAGATTTGATTCGTATCACGATGATATGAGAGGATTTCGTCACAGAAAATGTCTCTGACAGTGTGAGTTCTCTTTCCTTTAATGTCCTTGAGCTCATTAAAGAGTCATCTAAAGTGGCTGAATGCTTTGAGAATCAGAGATACTCAGTAAAAATGCTTACAGACTGAGAACAGTCTGTTTATCGTACTTATATACTCTTCTTTCTCCTCCTTGAAACAAGACCACTAGTGCTAAACTGGCCCTAAATATTTAATTTCCCTTAACAAGACTAACAAACGATTTTCACAATGGCTTGGAATAACACTCAGATCTCAGATATACGTTGAAGACACAGTAATAATTTTGATTATGATGATTTTCTTGTTCTGTACCCCCACATCTGACATACAAATTGACACCAGCATACAACAAAGACAGCCAGTTTATATGCCACATTGTTTGTACCACCTTGTTTTAACTTTTGTTTAAAAAATTAAATGATGCAGTATGTACACCAACAAAATAAGAACTGAAACAGACTAAAACTAAAATTAGATTTGATGTGACAATTTGACTTACTAATGAGCTTGTCTAAACCTAACCACATATTGTGATCTCATTCTGTCTCTCATTCTCTCATACACAAACATATACATCTCAAGCATCTGTCCCTCTTTGTTTAAATAAGCTGGCCCAACAACAACGTCCAGACCTACTGGGCCACAACCTCCATCATCCCCAAACAGGAACACCCACCAGGCAGCACAAGTCTGCACTGGCTCTGCAAGACCCTGGATCTCTGCCAGGGAGAAAAAGTGTCATGGACTCAAGTGCATAGAGATATACCGGTCATACACCCTTCTGCTATACACTGGGTCTTAAAATAATGCCACAAGTAGAAATACGATAACATATGGGTCCTTTAAGGTCGTATAATCATATTTCACAGCAGCAACTTACATACAGTATTAACAGTTTATGTCCCCTAATGCTAATATGAAGGCAATTCTGGATAGAAGCTATGTCAGAAGTGATTTGAACATTATCAGGTTTTTACAGTTACATACAATTCAACTTTTGAATTGAATTGTGATCGATATTCATAAAATAAAAGCCTCTCCTGTTTGATTTTAAAGTAATATATGCAAATACATGCAAAACACTTATGCATGAAAATTTTACACCCTGTAATCAAATGTATTAGCGCTGAACTCTAATTAAGTATAGGAACTTAAGAGGTCTTGCTTTTGAAAAGAAAAGTGTGCACTGACCACCTTTTTAACAGACAACAACAAACTGAAGCAACATCTACTGGTGGCCCAGTCAGGTTTTGAAGGACAAATAAAGGCGTATAATTTTCTATGTCAAAATCTTTCATTTGACAGCGAACACCACCAAGGTCATTTGCTTCCAAATAGAATCAAAGAGTGTGGAAAAGCACTCAAGACAAAATATGGGGTAGTAGGCCAAAAGGCTTCTTGAGTGTATCTAATACCCTCTCAAACAACACACGCCTGTTGATGCAACCCTCTGCTGAGGGAACTAAAACAAGGCTTGCACTTTATCTGCCACACTGCCGCCCAATGACCCAAAATGTGATGCTATATTGAGCCCAGCCTTAAACAGCCCCTGGGCAAACAAGAAGACTCATAAATTCACAATAAACTGACTCTGGCTGAGCATGATGCTATAGTCCCTTAGGCTCTAGAAAAACAGAGTGAGTGAGAAAGAGGAATTTTACTGAGAGAAAGAAGGATGTTGTGCCTACCAGGTGGGCGATTAACAGAAATTTTAAGTGGCGCCTTGGCAGTTGTTTTAGCTACGCGATAACAAACACTTACAATAGACACCTATAAAACAAGCGCTGGCAAAAATAGACTCTGTAGAGAGTTTGAGTGTGGCCCAAACTAACTAACTGTACAAGGAGCCCTTGAATAACTGTTTTCTTAACGCGCCAATCATCGTGACCGCCCATTAATGTTTGGCAATCAAATTTTATTTCCCATCTTTATAAAAAAAAAATGTGTCTCTATTACAAAGGCTTTTATTTAGCATACTGTATTTTTGTTGTGAAATTTTTATCTTTATAAAGTAAACATAAGAATACATTTTATAATATTAGTAATATTTAAAAGACGAACACTTAAACCAACTTGATTAAACTTACTTGATAACCATATTGTATTCATATTCCACAGTGTTGGGGAGTAACTAGTTACATGTAACGGCGTTACGTAATTTAATTACAAAATCAATGTAACTGTAATTAGTTACAGTTACTAAGAAAAAATGAGTAATTAAATTACAGTTACTAATGAAATTTTTATCGATTACAAAGGGGATTACATTTGAATATTTACACACATCCACATACAGATTTAACTGATTTCTTTCCCAAATTGCACTGACTATTCTGAGACATACCGCCCTAATAATTCCCGGGATGCGGAAATACAGTCGTAGAATCCAGTCATAAAAACGGAATGCCTAACGCGGACGGAATATGCCACATTTTGGATGACTAAATCAAAAGTAGGTCAGTACACTTGAATCAAAACATGACATGGACTAGTGTCTGTGAATATTAAGCTCCCAAAATGCAATATATGACTCCTGCACGTTCTGTGTGTCTATAGGAAATCAGGCGCGGACTGGACACCGGGAGAACCGGGACAATTCCCGGTGGCCTGGCAGCCGATTTGGCCCGCTATTTTAATATCATTTTTGTATAATTGCCTGCCGAATGTACTAAAGCGATCATTTGCGAATCCGCCATTTGATAATTAAATCTCTAATAAATCATGAATTGTAAGTCGTGACTCGCGCGCTCTCCGCGCCTCCGCCAAACGGTTTGGATCAGATTTAGAGTAATCAATGCGAGAGAGAGAGAGAGAGAGAGAGAGAGAGAGAGAGAGAGAATAGAGTGATAACTCTGATGGAGTGTGGAAGCGCACAGCTGGAGCAGAGAAGCAGAACTCCTGTTCAGGGTTTCAGGTCAGTTTCATCTGTAAAGATGCTTTTTTTGCCTTTGTTTTTTTTATTTATTTAATCAAGCAGCAGCACGTTGCTCATCAGTCATCACTCAAAATACTATACAAAGGACATCATTATTTTCTGTTGTAATGTTACAGTAGTAATTTAGCTGAAAAATAATCAGATTTTTTGTGGAAGCTAGGACAGACAACAACTCAACCCTTACGAAAATTAAAGTTTTGTTATTTTACTAATAATCCAGAGAAAATGGTTACTATTGTTTAACTGTGGTAACCAAAAATTATTTTACAAATTTATTTATTTAAAAATAAATAGAAATCCATTTGCAAAACAAAAAACAAAACAAGGTTATTGTACTTTTATATAGGCTAATAAAAGCATGGTCAATTTTTGTAAGGGAAAAACATGACTCGTGTACAGTATCAGGATTTTTCTATAAATATATTGTAGTATTGTAGAGTATTGTATTGTACAGTATAGTTTTGTTCAATCTTGAGTATTAAAGTCATGAGAGAGATGGATAACAGGGCAAAATAAAGAGACTGAAGAGAAAAATGGAAGTGAAGGTGCCGTTCAGGAGAGAACTTTTAATTATTTAGCATGTCCCCAAATTAAAGATTTAAACCTTTCTTTATGTCAGGTCCATACAAAAAATTGTTTTGTCCATTATTTTGTTTGTATGAATTTGAATTTCCAGTCTGATTTTTTTTCCCAGTCCGCCCCTCCTGTAAATTAATGGCAAAGACATGGTTTCATTTACTACATAGGCCTACTGAAGCTCGCAGTGTTTTCAACCTCTGCTGCCACAATATAGGAGTACACGAGCACATAAACATAATTTCTAGAACTGCTCTGTGTCACTTCATGCATTTTACTTATTTTGAGAAAACTATCATCACATTATATACAAAGAGACAGCAGTTTAAAAAAAACACTAATGTTTCAGGAGTTTATTATACAGAATACGTCACATGCTTATTAGATAACTGTATTTGAGTTTATGTATATGATTTTATTTATTATTATTTAATTTTCACAAATTTAGAAAAGTAATCAAAAAGTACTCAAAAGTAATTAGTTACATTACTTTAATAAATTAATTGAAAAAGTTACACTACTTTTACATTTTAAACAGGGTAACTTGTAATCTGTAACCTATTACATTTCCAAAGTAACCTTCCCAACACTGATATTCCATCAATTTTAGGAAGAAAAAAAAACGTCAAAAAAACTGTGTATATCAAAAATGATACATCATGCTATTAAGCTGTTAATTTAACATCTCTCAAACGATATTATATTGCATTGCATTATGTTTTGCCCACACAATAAACACTCGACAGAATCAATCGTAAAACTAAGAATTTAAATATTAGCTTAAGTCATAGTACTGGATGATATAGAGTGACAACTGATATTTATATGTATTTTATGTAAGTGGTTTGTTTTTATAAAGATCTCACTGATATACAAGCTTAATAGTCATTTCCGGCCTCATAAATATAAGAACCTGCACTAATGTGAATGTTTTTGATTTTAGGCCTCTGAATATAATTAAGGTGTTTTTTCCTCAGAGTATGAGCTCCGTATTCTCCTATGTCACACTTTGTGTGTAAAAAATATAATACTTAAAAAAACATATAAATGTTATTATTATTTTCTAGATTTTGTCTAAAGGTCCAATAAACTGTTCGATTTGAGAATAATAAAGGCCCTTTGTAAAGTTTAGTGTTCTGTCGAAATTGAACAGGATTGCATGCAAATCAGCTTTTTGTCAAATTCCTTAGCTCAAGTTTGCTGTAAATAACATTGACAATTAAAATGATAATAAACCATTTTTCTTCCTCCCTCCCTCTGTGTAACATAAAAAAAGAATATTCATATATTACAACACAAAGATGCAAAATGGATAGGAATGAGTTTCCACCCCTCGGAGCTAAAGAGTTGGAACGGGGCCCGACAGATGCAGTGATGACGAGCTGTATGTTTGAGACACGGCCGTCTGGCAGCAGCTGAAACAAAGAGCTCATTTCAGTATAGACGGGCTGCGTCTCAAGGGTCAGTGGGCCACATTTTCTCCTCATATCAAATGACATCATTCTAGATGGAGGGCGTGGGAGGAGGGATAGAGAGAAAGATGAAATAAGGACATCACAAACAGACAGAGAATGATTGGAAAGGGTGAAAAAGGAGAGAGAATGGGCTGGAGGGGAGAATGATGTAATTGAGGGCATTGCCTTGGCCATCGCTGTGATGGAGGGGCTTTTATTGCCCTTTGCAAGAGCGTATGCAAGCCTAAAAGCCTGTCCGAGCACTTTGCCCTCTAACTGACAGCCAGTCAGCCTCCCAGAGGGGTCATCTGAAAGTCAAACGAGCCGATGCATGCTTCAGAAAATAAACAAAAGCAACAGAATAAAGAGCGCACACATTAAACGCAACATAAAATCTATATTGAACCTATTTACTTTCTTAACCCTATAAAGACTGTATCATATTTCATACACAAATTTCTGAGGCCTCTAAATGATCAACATGATCGAAACTTTCTGTCGTCTGATTGATAGTCTTTTTAGTACAATTCTACAGGTGTAATCTTTTGCTTTAAAGTCCATACTTATTTTTTATAAAGTAAACCTAAGAAGAAATGTTTTTTTTTTGTTAGTTATACTTAAAGATGTACATTTACAGGCCTGGAGTAACTTTGGTTGTCCATACATCATTGAGAAAAATAAATAAATAAATAAAAATAAAACATTTTCCTGACTTTTATTTCCAGATTTACAGGGTTAATGCACATTCCTGGACTTATTGTGAATGTTTTGTTGGTGCACAAATGTTAGTCTTTGTAATATTTCATAAAAAGAGGTCAATACACCAAACCGACATTTTTTTTTTTTTTACCTAACACCCATTTTTTACAATCTAATCAACTCCAGATGGTAAACCCAAGTCGTCCTCTACCTAATTTCTATTTGATTCCAAAATATGATGCACTATAAAAGCAAAATGGTTGTGAATGACATTTCAGGTTGACTTTATTAATAAATAACCACTAGTGACCTAACAATCCCCTGATTATGTATCATTCTGATGTCACAAGCAAGCATTTAGAAATAACTATTAGGGAGGATACGGCGACAGACCCCAGACTAATGTATCCTCTGAGATCTGTCAGCCCTATGGAGAGAGAAAACAGACAGAAATACAATAGGGATAGAGTGAGAGAAACTGTACTGCCAGATCAGCAGACACAGTCTAGAGTCTAGCATGAATTATCCTAATGTATATGGGTGCAAAAGAGAACAAGGACTCTAGTTTGGGGTTCACTGCTACGTAAAACTTGAGCCATGAATAACATCTCTCGACTGACCTTCAAGTCATAGCCCAGACTTGCCACCCTCAAAAAAACTAAATCAGCAGAGCCCTGGCTGGATCTAAACCCAATCACCTCCTCTGGGTCCATGAGGGCAAACATTCATTAGAATAAAAGCCTGGATACCCCTCCAGCACACACACAAACACACACACACACACAAAAGCTTTTTCCTTCAGCCTGTGATGGATCTATCCTGGATGACGGCCACTGACTACAGATGCCTGGAGATTCACAGCTGCTTTTTGATATTCTATGCATGAGCACTTACTTTTAAATGGAGCAAATAAGACGTACGACTAAACAAGAAGGCAGAAAGCACAGAGATTCAGCTTTATACCATTGTTGCAGAAAATGTTTAACATTTACATCACTGACAGCCAAACATTCCCTCGAGTCAACTATACTGTAGCAACAAAATCCTTTAAAAGCTAAGACATTTATATTATATACTAGCATTCTGAGATGGATTGCACTCGATTATGGAGTGTATTTCATATAAAATTTTAGCTGAAAGTGCTAAAGATTCATGTGCATATATACAAAACCATGCAGTCCACAAACTGGCTTTAACTGTTAAAGATTTATCAGTTCAGTATGTAATTGTATATTAGTGAGACCTCAGTTGCAGTTTAATGTGAGAGAAGATGAAATTTATGTTATAATTTCCTGCACTCAAAATCATCTGTCAAGAAACCTAATTAGCATTGATTGTTTTTCCCACTGAATAACCCATGGGTGAAGTTGGAGGTTAAAAGGCTAAACAGAGGGATACACACTAGTTCACAGGCTTTCAGAAGTAGGAATGACTCATAGTAAACACACAAAAGACTATCTAAAATATCTCGAATTAATGAGAAACTTGACCCCAATTAGTATTAACCCGAGTATTCGTACAGAGATGGATATCTTTAAAACCATTTCCCTTGCTTTTATCTTGTCACACAATTTAAAAATTATCCACAAGAGGAAATTAAACCCAGCTTGTATTAATATTCAGTGCTTGGATATGAATCCTGAATTTCCATTTATTCTATATTTCTGCAATACTTCACACACAACAGAACTGAAATTTTATCATTATCTAATGATGCTGCTCTTCAAAACACTGCTGTTGGTCAGTCACCATGACTTCTTAACAGTTTGACATTGCATCAGATTGGAATCCTATAACAACTTGTCTCTGCGAATTAGTTACTCAATATTATGTGTAAAACAGGATTAAATTCTTGCGAATTATCAACCACATCCTTCCTAAAAATAAACGGACACAATGTAGTGCCTGCAAAACAGTACTTATTGTTTTCATCAAACCAAAGAACGTTTTCAACAAAGTTGCATCTGTAACAAATGCCCACAGCATGGTGTTGCCCCCTGGGCTTATCTCAGTCAGACACCATGGAGTCGTGCTCTGGATGGATCTTCAGTTGGTAGCCCATGGCTTTTACAATCTTCTCTGATTTTCAGATAGTACCTTTACTAATCTGACACAACTTGCAGAGTTGCACCACAGCCGTTTCACAATTTGTGCGTGAGGCAGAATGTACACTATAAACATAAAGGTTCCAAAAGGGATGCCATAGAAGTACCTTTTTATGTATAAGAATAAATACATTTTGGTCATACTTTATTTAAAGATTCAATTCTTACCATTAACAAATCATTAATTATTATTTTTTTTAACAATGTGTTTAGGTATTGGGTAGGATCAGGGATGTAGAATATGGTCATGCAGAATATGTGCTTTTTAAGTAGGCTACTAATAAACAGCCAATATGTTAATCATGCATGCTATGAGCAACTAGTTAACAGTGAGAATTGGTCCCTAAAGTCTTACAGAAATGTTTAAGAATAAATCAAGAGAATAATCTATTTTATACATTTTACACAAAAAGAATACTAATGCTCCCTACCAGAATACGGAAACAACTTCAAATGTAGTACTAATCACACTGCATCACATAAAAGTGATGTTCTTCCACTGAATTGTATGAGTAAAGCAAGAACAAAAATCTGCCAAGTGGTTCAGACTTCAGCTTAATTCAAAGGGAAAACAAGCTTTCATAACACACTGACAGATATTTGTTCTTGTTTTATGCATAAATATAATTTTGTTACATTTTTAAAAACTTACATTTGCATCCCAAGTAAATGTATCTTGATTTAAGGAAGATCAGATTCCATAGGAAAACAAAAATACTTTTTTATGTCAAAACTAGACTAGATTATGCTGGTTGCAACCTGGGTTTTCTGAGGCATCCAGCACAATCCTTGCCACGGAAAAGCAAAGCGGGAGGTCTTTTGAAGTCCTGTCACTATCCCTTTAATTCCAATGATACACCTCAGAAACAATCGACCTGATTTATACTGTTGTCTGTTATCATGTCCACTAATTTACTTACTCTGCAATGCATTCCTGGGGGAGAAAGTAAACCATGTGATGCGCCCAGCTTCCTGTGTCCTGGAGCAGGCGTATCAAATGCCATTTCCATATGGCTTAATACTCGCACTCCATCAACACATGCACATCTGCTTGTGCCAAAATGAAAAGGGAAACCACATAGATGTGTATTTATGGCACAACGCTATGAACTGTATTTCATTGCGAATATATCACGACACCTCCAGTTGGTAAGTTATATGTGGCTATAGTGGAGTAAAGCGGGACAGTGAATGGAGATGCTTATTTATACAACTACGTGCACAAACTCACTCATTTCTCTGGAGCTGTAGAATCAGATCTTCTCCTCCTGCAGTAATTTTGACCTCTGCCTCAGATGGATGCTGGGAAGGTAAATCAATCAGGTTAGAATAGAATTACCCAATAAATTCAATTATGCAAAAATGGTGGTAGATACATGATAATGTACAAAAAAAAAAATAATAAAAACACTGAAAGAGGCAAGTTGTTTTACAGGTATTATATATACAGTGGGGTCCAAAAACATGAGAGCATATAGTGAGAGAAGAATATACTCTCTCTGTGTGTGTGTGTGTGTGTGTGTGTGTATACATACATACACACACACACACACACACACACACACACACACACACACATACACTGAGAAAAACTAAATTAAGCAAATTTAAACTAAATATATGCTAAAAGCAGAAATATTCTAAGGTCATTTAAGTCACTTTTGAAAAAAGCACCTTTGTTAAACTGATTAGTTGAACTTTGGTTCACTAAAGGTCAAATGTTTTTGCCTTTATAATAGGTTAAACACAAGATGATTTTTCGATTATTTTAAATAATTCTGAATAACATACACAAAGGAGTTAATGACAATACGCCAAGACTTTTGAAAACATTTTTAGTTCAACTTTTCACTGAAATTGTTATTCTGAAATGTAATGTATTGAATTAGAAAATTAAAATGTTTGATTCACAAGCCATCTTACGACAAATTAAGCCTGCAAATGTGTAGTTTGACGATATAAAGCACAATGAACCTCTGATGCAGTTCTTAAGAGTCAACAGTTCTTAAGAGTCTGTCTCATTACCTTAGAGCTCTCATGAGATCGTTTGTGTCTGGCTGAGCTGATCCACTGTGGATAAGTGATAAAGTGCTCCGGGTTGTCATGGATGCGAGATGAGTCTCTATGCCAACGTTGATCTAATAGTGCAAAAAAATAAATCACGTAACCAATAAATAATAAATCTGACACAATTTCTAGAGTTCCGGCGCTCATCTTCCACGAAACACAAAAATGAGCACTCAGTATTCTTGTACAATGACTATAAACGATAACACTCACCCGTGTGTATGTCCTCGCCATGTGCAGCGCATCTTAAAGAGAGATGCAAACAACAACAACATAACAATACAAATAATCGGAACTGCACTGCGCCCGCGACCATGCAGCGATCCAAATGCATCATAAAATGTAAAAATAAAAATAAATAAATAAAAAAGCACGAAATAAACGAGCCGTGCACGATGAATTATCATCGATTATGAACAGCATTCATGATGAACAACACCGGTATGTGTGTGTCTGCAGAGACCGACAGAGGCAGTGAGAGCCGGAGCGCATCTTTACAGCTCTCTATCATTTAAGCACCTCCCCGCTTCAGCCTGCCTCCACCATTCATAAAAACTATCTATCTATCTATCTATCTATCTATCTATCTATCTATCTATCTATCTATCTATCTATCTATCTATCTACCTATCTATCTATCTATCTATGCATCCATCCGGCTATTTACATTATCACGTCTTTATTATAGTAACAGAATCCTACAATAAAAATTACATGATTTATGATGAAGAAAAATAACACCTGAACTAATAGACGTCCTCGGTCTTTGATGGCATGTACAGTTGTTACAGTCACAACATGCTGTTATACAGTATTCACTGTTATAATTTAAGCACAAAATGAGGTCAGGGTTGCCCAATATAACCTTATATGAAATAAAATACTCCTTGACACCAAATAACTAGCACAGAGTGAAGTGTAATTCATCAAAACTAAAATAAACTGAGATTTCCATCAGCAGTGTACATACTGAGAGAGCTATAATACTGACCTTTGCTTAAATATTAGTGGTAAAAATATCAGGTTCATGCTTGGTCTTGAAAGGCACTTACAGCTGTTACAGTGACCGTGTATATTTGCTGTCATAAGTTAAGCACGAAACAAGGTCAGGGATACCATATTACACACTAAACACAACACTGTGTGTAATAATATACACCTTGGCTTCAAAACAGCTAGCAGAAAGAGTAGAGTAGAAGGAAGATGTTGGTGCTTGCAGTGACTCATTAAAACTAGAAGCACAGATAAGGAGAGAGAGATTTTGTGATCAGACTACATGCTGTGTGAGCAATAATTCTCTGACTTCATCTAATTACGTCCAACATCAAAGTACAGGTTGGACCAGCCCAGCACACACTACATCAGATCTGTTAAAGCTTTGACATAAACATTACAACTCTTGCTGTGGATTGAGCTCAACTTGAACAGTTTTTTTAAACAACGCACAAATTTTATGTGCTTTTATGGAATTATAAGATTGACATTTTTTTATTTGAAATCATCCAGAATTTGGCCATTTTACTTCTACCATAAAACTGTCACTAAAACTTTATTCTTCCTTTTTTAAGAAAAAGGGGTCAAAAATCAAAGTAATTTTTGTTGTAATCAGCATTATGCCACAAATGCTGTGGACTTAGTGTAACCTGAAATATTTTTTAAAGTAATTGTTTAATTATCATTTAATTACATGTGCCCCATTGTACAGGATATGTAATGACACTGAAATTTGGCTTGAGAAAAAAACTGACTTTTTAAAGAAAGGAAACAGTAGGGGGTGAGGCGAAACAGATGCTCACCCCTGCAGGAGAGAATACGATCCTTGTGTTATTCCTTATCTCTTCTAGGAATCTTAGGAGGGGAAAATAACATGGCAACAGCCCCCTTCATACTGCTGTTTTTCCTCCAAACTAGAAAAACTATAAAACACAGAGTTTTTCATTTTTTTTATTAAAATACCAAAGAGAAAAATGAACTTGCATTTGGTGTGGTACAGTCTTTCAACCATGTGATCAACACTGGTCGCTTTCCAGAATGTCTGGATGTTCTTCCCAGAACTGATCTCCAATGATATCAGAGGAATGACTTGTGACCTTCTTTCTTATCCGGGTTACATTAATTTCTGTCTCTCCTTCATCTGGCTTCTTGATCCATTTAGTTGTGGTTTCATTCACCTATAGTAAAGAATTTGAGAAATACAATTTTCACTTAAAATAATAGATAATTTAAAGAATTATTTTTGCAACTGCAGCTTACCTTTTCCCATATTAAAGTTGTGCCTTTTTTGTGCATTGGGGATTCATTATTGTAATTGATACTGAACTCAGAAAACAAGATCTCATTCTTATCTGCCGCTTGTGTTCCCTGTATATGGGAAAAATCATGCAACATTTAGTTTCTTCATTACAGTTATGTAATGTGAACAGACAAAATAACTAAATATACTAAATATAATCTGTTAAGGCACAATTAGACATTTTTGTATTATATTGGTAATTAAGTACTGATTATGTGTCTGGTTATATCTGTTTATTGGATAATATTCCTAAAAGACAGACAAAACCTAGTCTGCTTTTATACACTGATATGTTTATATTACATTAGTGACAAGCATTCTCAATCCAGATTCTCGATCCAAATCTATATGATAACTGGTCTAGAAAAGAAAACAAATCAGAACAAACATAAAAAAAACTCAAATAAAGAAATAATACTTTAATTGATCATACACTAAGTCTCTCCTCAGCTTGTGTTTTGGTCAGTCCACCTTTCTGAACCAGCGTCCAAAACGTTGTGTTGTACAAATTGTTAATGTGACCTGTACAGAAATAACAAATGTGAAATTAAAAAAAATGTGAGATTCTGAAACAATTCTAAATCCATTGTTAAATATTGAAATAGTCTCTATAGCTAGACGTGAATTTCTAAGACCCCTTAAAATAATGGATTTTATTTTGCATTTATATTTTAATGCATAATCAAAATAAAACAATATATTTGTTATAAACATATCGAATGTGTGTACATTCATGCTCCATTACAAGCAAACATGTTAATACAACAACCATATTAACAATCAAAGGCTTGTCATTAAATAAGTACAATCACAGGAAAAAGCTAAAGTCAACAATGATTCTACTTCATTATATTATACAGTTTTAAGCATGTTACAGTCAAACACATTTTATCACTAAATCCATTACAAAATCCATTCACTTACAATCTGCCTGTCTCCAGCTTAGATAGTCTCTTAGGTTACGATTGCTCGGATACAGAACCACCCTGCCATCAAAGCTGGGTGGGTACAGCAGCGGCTGCTTCTCAAAATACTCCTTCCAGTAGTAAACAAAGCTAGAGGAAAACTGGGACGTCACATGGGTCATTAGTTTACTGTAGAGAGAAATGCAAATATTTAATGGGTGAGTTTCCTAGAAAGCATAACACTGGACAACATCCAGCTGCAGATTCTGGGAATGTCTTTATTTACAGCATTGTACCTGGCCCTTCTTTTGAACCAAGTGGTGGATCTTTTGAACACAAAGCTGAACTCATCACTCTGTCCATAGGCTATAGTGATGTCTTCCAGCTCTTCCATGACTGAACGGGCACTGCGGCTCATCAAACCCAGAGCTCGGTTATCATTGGGTTTCATGAAGTTATGCTGCTCAGAAAACCTGGAATCAAAAAGATCACTTTGAAAATCATCACTCATTTTCTACCCTCCTCGAAATTGTACAAACACAAGACTGCAATAGCATGTTGTAAGTGTACAGAAGCACTTACTTGTGGAAGTTGCGTCCATCTAGCCGAACCACAATGTAACAGTTTCTCAAACATGTGTCGTCGTCGAGCTCAAAGTTTCTCACGTATTCAAATTTGCTTTTGGCCATGACAGATGATGTACTAAAATTAAGACTTAAGAGTGTCTTGTGATCTGCAAGTCCTCTAAAGTTGACCGATAACAGTCTTAACATGAGGATATTCAGGAAAAATACGAGTTATTTAATATGTTTAACTTAAATCATGCCGTTAGTTCGGAATATGTGTGAGGCGTAACCGGATTGCTGTCATGAATCAAATGTTTATTTTCTTATCTCGTGATGAACTACAACGAGTGTTTATCTTAAAACGCGTTGTATTTTTAAATATTCAACATTATGCTGTTTACAAAATATTATTGTTCACCCGGAAGTATGTGGTATCAAAACATGTAAGCCGGGCCAAGGGCGTCATTGTATTGGTACGTCACCTTATAGAGTCCCTCAAAAAAATACAGTTCTGAAAATGTTGTTCCGCCACACAGTTTACGAAACATCCGTTGCTTTAGAAGATTTAAAAACGTAATGACTTGCATCTGACACAAATCCAAAATTTCTGTCAGCAATGTTTTTAATAGAACGAGATGTTTCCTTGGTAATTTTGAAGAGAGTTAAAAGATCATGCAAAGAAAAGTAAGACAAAGTGACGCTGGTCAGTCTAAACATTTGTTTGGCCATGTATGTTTATTTTATTAGCATAAAAGGTAAATGTATAAATGGTCTTCCCACTGCTTGTCATCTGTTATCATGTCACATTTCCATTTTTGTTACCTTTTATATTTAGAAAAATAAGCTGTAACTCCAAAACTTCACTCCTAAAACATTGCACTCAAAGCAAGCTCCTTCAGAAATAAAGGAATACATTTATATTATAGAATAAAATATGTTAAAGAAAGACAGTATCATGAAATCTTAAAGACTTAGAAAATCAAACACTATTCACTGAGATGTGATAAAACTGACACTTTTAGTACTAATATTTTTAATTTTAACATTTGCTAGGTGTTCACACATCCACTGTTTATAGGTATGCTGATCACATCCCCTGGATGAGCATAGCAAACAACACTCTTAAACAAAAATAGATATAAAAAGCAAAGCGATGATTTCATAAGGTCCTCCACCTCAGCATCGTTCGTCTTTCACAATCAAAATGTCTGCATTAGTGTGCCTAAAAAACAAACACCCTTTCAGTGATTCAAAATCCCAGCATCCGTACCATAACTCTTACTAACTAACAGCAAAATCCGTACAGTAATGCTGTTATCCAACACAAACAAAAGCAAATCAATGGACTTACATTCTCTGCACACACAGGGTGCATTCATTGACGTATGTGATGCCATCATTACCACATACGGGAGAATAGTTGAGAGGGCATGCTTGATTGACACTCAAACCCCCACACGCAGGCTGTCAGATTAAAAAAAAAACATACACAATTCATAGTTCTGCATCATAAATCATCTTCTTATAGGTGTTTGTTCGGAGTTTTAGTGCATAAATGGACTTACCCTGCGGTGGAGTCTTGATTTATCCTCTGCACCTAAAAAAAATGTGTACTGTCGGATTAATCTCATTGCAATAATGATGTAGTAAATTGCAAATGACACACATCAATGATTCAAATAATAACAGTGCTTTTTAAAAATTCCAATAGGAGTGACCTACCCACAGAGAGGATGAGGACCAGGCTCATCAGAACCACTGCTGTTCCAGTCATGATACTTAAATGAAAGAACTCTGGATTTTAAAAGAGTAATCTGTATTTGTTCAGGCAGAGAGCTTTTACTCAGTAACTGATGACTTCCAGCTCGTTTATGAGTTTTGTATTGTTGATGCCCAGCAACATATAGTTTGAAAGTGAGGAGGAGGAGGAGGAGGAGAGGAGCTGATATTTTGACGGCTCTCTGCTCCACCTACCCACCATCAACAACACTGAGAACAGAGCCTCTCTATTGTCACTCTCTTTATTAAGGGATAAACATTCCAGTCTGTCCAAAAATTGCTGAGCACAATCCAAAATGCATTGCTGTGTATAATATCCCTCAAAACGGGTCTGGCTGGGAGGTGTGTCCCTGTTTATTGGCCCCAAAGTGAAATGAATGGAATTCCACAAAAATGGAATGCAGTTAACAATAATTATGTAATGTAAAATTTTACTACATAATTTAGCAGTGAATATTGGATTGATAAACACTTTGAACTTAAAAACGCATATGTCTAGCAAAAGAGAACCTCATCTTGAAAATTTCTGAAAACAATTATATAGAGGTATAGAGGTAGAGTGAAAATATGGCCCAAAACAAAACAGAGAAATCCTGGCAAATTTAACCAAAAATAAATCAAGTAATTAAAGCAACAAATATAAGGTACTATATTCTACATGATTTTTTAAAACTACAATTATTATTATATAATTATTGAATACCCCCCAACATGCTATCTTTGAATAACTTAATACATAGAAAATTGATCAAAATAATAATAATAATAATTAATTGATGAAAGAAATGCATACAGGTTTGGAATGGTGAGTAAATTATGACAATTGTTGTTTTTGGTGGTCAGTCGTTTTAATAACTTACGGTATATTAACTTAAAAAAAAAATCACAAATCATCGTATTGATACTTTTATGGATTTTTAATGTGTTTTGGAGTTTGAAAGCTGTAAATTTAAAATGTTCTTGTGTGTGTGTTCTGCAAATAAATAAATAAATAAATAAATAAATAAAGATTCTGCATATTGTGAGTAAATGGTGAATAAACACACACAAAATATACAGAAGAGACTTATTAAAATATATATATATATATATATATATATATATATATATATATATATATATATATATATATAAACTTTTCTAACATTTTTAAGGCAAACTGTAAGGATTAGTATTTGTTTACGTCAGAAACATCTAACGCGACAACCTCTTTCCTTATGCTGTACGTTTTTAAATAAATGTAATACGTTAAAGGTTGATAACAACAACAACAACAACAACAACAACAACAACAACAACAACAACAACAACAACAACAACAAAATAAATAAATAAAAACAGCTCACTAAAATAAATTTACATATTGCACAAGAGCTGATTTTATGCAGCGAATTTGTGCATTGGTACTTATCGGCTTCCGTAGTGACAGTGACCTTCGTTCAGTCCTGCACGTCTGGCTTGTCAATCGTTCAGAGACAAACTGATAAAATGATACAATTACGCGCTTTTTTCCGGAACGCGTCACGTCACGCAGAACACTGTTTGTCTGTGAAAAGCCAAACTACGGTGAGTTCAATCATAGTTTTACACATGGGGAAATGGCTCACATTCAACAGTTCAGGTTTTGTTTACGGAACAATTTGATGATTCTGAACCTGTGTTACTTTTTAATGGCACTGAATTAAAAGACGAACGCTAGTTTGTGGTGTGTCAGAGGACGCCCCACCACTGTAGTCATATGATCATGTAACTCCATTGTTACATTGTTTGTTAAGACCTTGGCAGGGGCAGGGGTTACAAAAGCATGGAATCATCGCAAAAGTGTTTCATAGGCACAATGTGTTTCATTAAAAAGGTCCATATTTTTCATGCATATATTAATAAGTGAGTTCCAAATGTTCGAGACTACTGGTCAAATTGCTTATATTTTACATTCTACTGCAAAAATTTATAACAAAATATATTATGAGCATTACAGTTTCTGTGAAAAGTTGAAATGTCTTAATATGACTCTTTATGACAGCAGCAGTTGAGCTGCATAAGCTCCAAACATTTGTCAAACCTGATGTCCTTGTTCAACAGCATGATTTAAGAAAGATCCAAATAATATCTAGTGAAAATTAGGAAAACCTGACCTTTAGTGGAGTTCACAAGGCTTTGCTTATTTGATTTATAATGCAAATAAAAGCAAAAACACATTTTCTTTCTTCTTTCATTTTCATCTTTAAAGGTCCAAAAGAAAATGAATTCCCAATGTGGTCTGACACTTTTTGATCCTTCTATATTTATACAGCGTGTCTAGCTGTTCAGTTTTTAACACGTCCTTGCATATTAGTTATAAAATGCTGTATATCATATATACAGGATACGGGACACAATTTCCAGACCTTTGTACTTCGGTGGGAATTGACTTGTCTAAGCCTGTAGAATGTAAACATTTGTACATTTTATCTTAAACATCACATGTTAGTTTCAAGGTTTTTAAAATCCACTCATTGTTTAGAATGGGGGGCTTTGCCTTAAAAAAATCCTAGGAAATTGAAATAAAAAAGTAGCCTGGAGCTGTGTTTTCTTTGAGTCAGTTTTATGTGATCTCATGGTTCATATATATTCAGACAAGTGTAGAACTTGTATCTAAGTTGAACCGTTCCAGTAATGACCAAATGGTGACACTAGCAGTTTGTTTTCCATTTCCCAAGCAGCCCAGGGCATGGATCTCCACTGGACCTCAGCAGCAGCACGGAACCTTCTATGAGTTCCGCACCTATTACATCCAGCCACATCTCAATGCTGCCTTCCTCAAACTGACCAATGAGAAGATCCACCTGCGGACAGCCCACTCAGAGCTCGTTGGATACTGGAGTGTGGAATATGGAGGTCTTAATCAGGTTTTCCACATCTGGAAGTACGGTGAGAATGACTGAATTCTTGAATGTCTAATCTATGCTTTTAAAAACTTTATAGGATTCATCAATAAGGAAAATGCAACAAAACATCTCAATTTCTCTCCTAGGGAGCCTTACTCTTAAATTCTAGGGGTTGGGAGGTATCCCACATTACTACTTATTTAAAACACTTGTGCTGTGCTGGCAATTCTTTTCCTGGTCAAATATTACTAAAAAAAATCAATGTTAATCTCTCATTATGCTATATTATCACCAAATTGTGGATCAATTTTTTTTTTCATCTTATGCACCCCAGTTTTTTAAAGTGAGTAATCTCAAAATGACCACAATGATTTTTTTTCCCCACTCAGAAACTGCCTACAATTGATCCGTTCCAGAAAGTAAAACAAAATATGTACTAACATACTCGGTTACGAACGTAACCTCGGTTCCCTGAGATACGGAACGAGTACTGTGTATGGGGAAAAGCTCCTTTTTTCCTTGATACTGAAGCCTTTTCAATAACGTAGTGCAACTGCACTGCCATTGGTTTAATCCGTAAACTTTTTTAAACCAATGACAGCGCTGCGAAGCTGTGCGAGCCTGTGGCGATGCAGCGCGCCAAAGCCCGCCAAAATAGGCAGGGCGACTGGCTATATAAGCAGGCAATCACCAAGGGAAATCAGGTCATACGACTGAATCGACGACACTGAAGCCGTAGCCTCGTGGCACGGCATATAACGCAGAACTCGTTCCGTATATCAGTGAACCGAGGTTACGTTCGCAACCGAGTACGTTCCCTTTCGATACTTCACTCATACTGCGTATGGGGAACGAATTCAACCGCACCGTGCCACGTTAGGGAACGACAGGACTTATCTTGAACACCCTGGGGTCCAGAGAATAAGTGAGAGGGCCGGAGCCGTCGAACCCTTGACACTACACTGCTAAGAGGGAGCTAGCTCTCTGGAGGTGGTATGATGACGGAGTCTGATAGAGGCCGTCGTATCAAACCGAAAGAACCCGAGCGTGCAAGGTCGGGATATCCAAGTTATAGAATTTGACAAAAGTGGACGGCGAGGACCAGCCGGCCGCCTCACAGATGTCCTTGATAGAGACACCACTAGACCAGGCCCATGAAGAGGCCATCCCTCTAGTAGAGTGGGCTCTTACTCCTATGGGGCACTCAAGGCCCATAGAGGAGTAACATAAGGCGATAGCTTCAACTATCCAACGCGAGAGGCGTTGCTTTGAGACCAAAGACCCCTTGGTGCGGCCACCAAAGCAGACAAAAAGCTAGTCAGATTGCCTGAACGGCTGTGACCGCTCAACGTATATCCTCAAAGCCCTCACTGGGCAGAGTAAATCCAGCTCTCGCTCACCTGACAACGGAGGCAGAGCTGAGAGGGAAATCACCTGTGCTCTGAATGGCGTCGAGAGCACTTTAGGGAAGTAGCCATGCCTGGGTTTCAAAATGACCTTCGAGTCATTGGGCCCAAACTCAAGGTATGCAGGGCTCACCGAGAGGGCCTGCAAATCGCTAACGTGCTTGACCGATGCAAGAGCAAGTAGCAGAGCGGTTTTGAGCGTTAGGGGCCGAAGGTCAGCTGACCACAGCGGTTCAAAGGGAGGTTCTTTGAGTGCTCCAAGGACTGTGTGAAGGTCCCAAGTGGGAACCGTGAGAGGACGTGGGGGCTTCAACCGCTTAGAACCTCTCTGGAAATGCAAAATGAGGCTGTTTCAACCCACTGATTGGCCAGCAATAGGAGCATGAAATGCTGCGATGGCTGCTACGTAAACCTTGAGCTTGGAAGGGGTGAGACCCCTGTCTAGACGCTCTTGGAGAAATGACAGTATCGGAGATAAGTCACACTCAACGGGGTCTTCGTTTTGTGCTGAGCACCAGTCAACGAAGACTGACCATATCTGGGCGTAGAGGCGTCTTGTAGATGGGGCTCTTGCCTGAGCAATAAAACGGCGTTAGAAACGCTCTTTTAGAGCGGTGAAAACTGCTGGAAAAAGCTCTTTTGTGATCGCCGGATGGCGGCAGGAGATCGCTGAGAAGCGGCCGGAAGCGGGAAGCGGGCGGCCCGAAATCGGCACTAAGAGTGGCTGTCTGCGAGAACACCGGTGCTGCAGGCGGTCTGCGGTCTCAGCTGGTCCGCTGCGGTGCCTCTTTGACGGCGAGAGCTCGTTCCAGCCAAAGGCGTTCAGCAAAGATCCAGCGAAGTGAAGTCATCGCTGAAGGAATAAGATCAGATTTCCTCTGGCGATTGCCTGCTTATATAGCCATTCGCCCTGCCCATTTTGGCGGTCTTTGGCGTGCTGCATCGCCACAGGCTCGCGCAGCTACGCAGTGCTGTCATTGGTTTAAAAAAGTTTAACCAATGGCAGTGCAGTTGCACTGCGTTATTGAAAAGGCTTCAGTATCGAGGAAAAAAGGAGCTTTTCCCCATACGCAGTATGAGTGAAGTATCGAAAGGGAACTGAAAGAAAACAAGACAAAAAATGTACAAGCATTTTTTTGTAGTCTGGAAGTTTTGACTGGGAACAGCACAAGTGTGCAAGATGGAAAAATAAAAAGTACAAAAATATTGGGGGGAAGTTTTTATACCCTTTTTGACCAGAATTTTTAGTCTAATGTGATAACATTAACTTGCATTTTCAGGAAAAATAAAATCCTCTCCAGGTCAAAATGTCCATAACACAAATGAGGTATAACAATTTTAAACATTCTTAGTGTTAATACAGTTAACAAGTAATCTTACTAAGATAATATGCATTTTATTTAAAATGTCTAAAAGCACAATGCAGCTCACTTGCTACTCCTATAAGAAACACTTCTTTCTGTCTTTGCTGTGATGGTGTTTAGACAGCTATGCTCAGCGTGCATCTGTGCGGGCAGCCCTGGCTCAAGACCCCAACTGGATTGAGCAGTACATCTCTAAAGCGATGCCCATGCTGAGCTCTCAGGATAATGAGGTGTTGTACCTCGTACCATGGAGCAAAGTTCAGAAGCCACCCAAAGATGGAGGTGACAACTATGTGCATTAACATTCATACACTGATTTTCAGAGGGTCACCAGTGCATGCTCACATGGTACTATAGGGGATATAAACCTAAGCATAAAATGTTTACAACTTATACATTGATCATAATGATTGTTTTCAAAGAGGTTTCCCAAATAGTCCCCTTTCTGTCATTATAATTGTGCATACAAATTCATAAATTATTGACAAAACAAAGTTGCACAGATTCAAATACTCTAATTGGCAAAATTATCTAATAGGCTTTTTATTTAAAATTTTGTTTATTTGTAGGAGTTTTCGAGCTGTCCACCTTCCAGATGAAGCCAGGCGGTCCTGCGGTGTGGGGCAAGGCGTTTCAGGCAGCAGTGGGCATCCACACCGGGTCACGATACGCCCATGCAGTTGGGGTTTTTCACTCTGAATTTGGACCGCTCAATCAAGGTGAGTGTAGACAAGAATTTTTTTTTTTGGGGGGGGGGGTACTTTTAGTCAACGAAGTAGACAACAGTACAGACATTCATCATGTTAAAAAATATTTCTATTCATGAAATTATAATAATGGAATAATTGCTATATCAGTTCATAGTGAATCAAAATGCAGCGTTAAAGGGTTAGTTCACCCAAAAATCAAAATGATGTCATTAATAACTCACCCTCATGTCGTTCCAAACTAGTGAGACCTCCGTTTATCTTCGGAACACAGTTTAAGATATTTTATTATATAATATTTATGTTCTGTTATTTCCATGCACAGTGCATGTTTTATGGTGGTATGAGAGTGCAGACGAGCGGGCAGCGATACGGCGTACATCTCATGAAGACGCCAGAGTGGTGGCGGCAGGTCAATCTTAAATATAACTCATTACACAGGACATTATCATACCATTATTATCAGAGCATTCTGGGAATTTCTGTCTCTGAAAAATAATATATTTCTATTTTACTGTTTGTATTTTCTATTTTTTTGCAGTAAGGGAAAGTGCGGTGTACCTGGTATCACAGAAGAACAAACTCATGTTCCCCTGTGCTTTCTCACCAATGAAATAAAATGGCTTCATGGTTTGACTCCAAACTTATGTAGATGTAGAGGGAAATTTTATTTATGCAGTGCATGAGATCAGTGAACTGATAAACAGATTTAATTCTAGCAAGTTTCTGCTTATGGTCAAATAATGATTGTGAATCAAAATAATGCTTTGCATCACAGTAAGACTTCTGTCTTCAAGCTACTGCACAGTGTTTCACAATGTCATTCTATTTCTAAATAAATGCTTACATATCAAAGTCAGAAATGTCAAAATGTGCATTTTTGCATCAATAGCTTCTTTTGGTTACATTTTAAGCAGACTGACACTGAAAACAAATCATCTGTTGAACGTCCCAAATATGAGGTCACAGATCAAACAGTGTTAGGGTTGTAGAATTGTCATTTAATTGTCTAAATACAGTAAGTGTACAAAGCGAGTAACATACAATCCACAGCCATAAATTTGAAATGTAAACAGGTATTAAATGAGGAACATCACTGTGGCACTAAAACATTTTTTTCCTTGAAGGTTTTTGTTGTTGTTGTTGTTTTGGTCGAACCCAAACCAATACTAAACAGTAAATGACAAACAGCAAAAACATTGTCTGTGGAGAATCCAGTGCAAAAAGATTAACAGATTTTGACTTTAAATAAATTCCAATTAACACAGCAAGTAAAGTGCTTGGATGAAAGGCAGACAATGCTGTCGCCAATCCCAGTGAGATCCAAAATACTGATTTAACAATCTAAACTCAATGTATGGACAGATCACACTTACTGTAATGAACAGCTATGTTATACAGCTGGAATCAGTGTTGTGTTTATTGATTTCTGTATTTAATTGTTCAGAGATCCAATGAAGGGCACACCAGATTCCCTTATATGAAAGAAGGCACATAAATGGTATGTTTTAAATGATTTCCTTCGAAGTTGTTCATGCGACTCCTGGAGCATCCACTAGGATGTCCCGTGTCAGTCGAGGTATTTGTTACATATTGTAACCGAAAAGCTTAGTTGTATAAACTGTCTTTTATTATTTTTATATATATATATATATATATATATATATATATATACGAAATCAATCACTTTTTTGTTTTGCCCATGCACAAAGGCAGGTATTAAGATAACATGAGGCACTCTTGGATAGAACAGCCTATAAAATAATGCCCCTTCTGACTATTTAAAACACCTAAAACAATTGCTTGTTTATAAATAAAGACATATCAAGGACAAAATCATTTCAACATAGTACAGTTTCCAGTTTTGCAGTTCAGCCCTGGGCCACACAAACGATTCTGATTCTTCAGCATGTGATTCCCAGTCTTCTAGTCTTAAGAAAATAAAAATACAAATACACTGACCCTGAATTATCGATCATTGGTATTATTCCATCGAGCCGATTATCTTGCACGATGAAAATCGATCTCTGTCGACGACTGCACAAAATAGAGTCTGTCCAGAAATTTTGGCTTCAAGTTTTTAACACTGTGACTAACGTGGTTTGGATTCAGCCAGGCTAGAAACACGAGGGAAGTCTTTTTAATTTCTTTTTGCATTGACTTGCATTGAGTGTCTCAGCTGCAGTATCTGCTTCTCCGCTGACCGGTGAAGACGTTTATCTTCAGACAGAGGTCAGAACGGCAGACCGCAGCTCAAAGGCCACAGAAACATTGTGAAATATGTGGAATCCACTGGTTTCAGTTAGCATGTAGTGTAAAGAGAGTCTCCGGCTCACACAAAGCTTTCTACTGGCTTCTCAGTGTTCTCTTTAGCAGACACAGGGCTCAGGAGGGCCATGTTGATTGCTGTGTCTTTACGATGAATGGAGCTGTCTGAGTGATCGTCACTCTGGTCCATGGCAAAGTTAACAAATACCTGATGATTGGGAAGAAGAGTATTTAGTAATCACAGCAAGATAAAAAAAAGAAACATTATAAATATAATTATATACTAAATACTATACTAGTTTATGCGATTTAAAGGCAGAAATTAATATAAAACATTTTTTTACAAAAAAGTTTTTAAATTGTTGTAATTTTCCTTTTTAAAATGTAAAAATATCTAACTTTTCTGCTGAAAAAGTAATTTTATCCAATAATCACCTACATTATTTACTGCCAAACATTCACTTTAAACACTATGGGAATTAAATGTGTTGTGAATCAATGTTATTTTCTTAGCATTGAGATAATTTTTTGTGTTTTTATTAATATTTCAAATCAGTTTTTTTTCTTTTGCAATTTAAATTAGTTAAAATTTTCATGTTTTTTTGGGGCTTTTGACATATTTTAGCAGTAACTTTAATATATTTTATTTACTTCCACAAACTTTAAGATATTTATTAATTTTTATTTAAGTTTTTGTTTTAGTTATTGTAGTACATCGTGTTAAGCTTAAACATGAAAAATCTTTAACATGAAAAATTCTGCCTTGGCAATTAGCTAAAATATATATATTTTAAATGCATTTGATTTCAGTTAGCGTTTATTTCATTTTAAGTAATACAAAGGTTTTTAATGGCTTAAGTTTTAGTTAATTATACTACGTTGTTGTAGTACCAATTTTTTTGTTGTCTTTAATGAATACTAATCATATGCCATGTCCCAAAAGGATAGTCCACCAAGAAATAAAAATTCTGTCAGTAAATGATGACTATCCTTTCAACAGTTGACTGTTGTTTAACTTCCTCTTGTTCCCAGTACATAAACCCTAATCAGAAATGTGCCAGTTATATTTTAGGGTTGGAAATGCCCCCTTACCTGGTCCAGAGTGGTTTGGGACACAGAGTAGTCTTCTATCCTGAGAAACTCTTTGTTCTTAGTGAGGATGCTGAAGATGTGAGCAAGGGAGGTGAGGGACGAGGGAAGCTGGTATTGCAGCATGTTTCTGTGTTTTTCTTTCAGGGTGCTTCCTGGCAGCTCGCTCTCAATGAACTTCATCACCGGCTGCAGGTCAGGATCTGGGCCCGCAACCTTCAGAATTATGGTGTACCCATCGCCAAATCTGCAGGAAGAGGAGCAAGTGATGTCACATACATATATATGCATCAAAACCCTCCTACATGTGTAAAAAGTAATTTATGCTTTATGCTTAATGTTCTTGATTTGAGTCATTATTTTTGCAATTCAATGATGCCGCTAATGTGCAGAATTAACACACTATACCTTTAATAGCTTAAATATAGCATGAACTAAACCATCCACCTACAAGGTGAATCAAAAACTTTAATTAAGAGTCAAAAAATCTATGAAATTTGGACAAAAAGGCTGTGTACTTAATGATTTCAGTGAGGGAAAGAACTACAATCTCATGAAGCATTGGTAATGACAATTGATTAAAATGACAAATATAAAACTATTGATTTGTTGCTGTTCTCTGATTGGTAGAGATTTTTTTGCAGAATCATGGGTAATGTAGTTTATCCACAAGAATTCCATTGTTACACACAATTAAAAATAACGAATAGTTTGAACTGACGAATTCAAAAAAGCATAGATGATCGACTAACAACCTCATAGCACACAGTAGGTCTGTCTATACGTTTTTGAAAACCAATTCCCCAATGGAGGAAATGAATGGGATTCTTGCTTCTAGAACCCGGTTGCTGCACTCTATTATTCACGATCTTACCTGTTCTTCAGGTGCTGGACACTACCCAGACAGCGGAACCTGCCGTTCACCATGATGGCCATCCTGGTGCACAGCGCTTCACATTCCTCCATACTAAGAGTGAACAGAACACAGGTTAGTATGGAAGAAAACCGATTAAATACTGCCCTCTAGTGATAGATGAAAGTCTAAGCTTAGCATAAATTGAAGCTAAACTAAGAAGACGTGGAGATTTTAGAGGAAAACAATACTATCATTAACGCTGCCAGTGTTGCTGTCTAGCATTAGCTCACTTAATGTCCTTGTCTATAACTTTAGCTGACTGTTAGTGTTCAGTTTAAGTGCATAAACTTTGATTGTGGTGAATGTACCTGTGTGAGGTAAGTACGACAGAGCGTCCCTCTTTGATGACGCTGTGGATGCAGTTCCACAGTGCTCGTCGTGCTTTGGGGTCCATTCCAGTGGTGGGCTCATCCTGTAACCAAAAGCACTGTCAGGCTCAGATTCAACCATGTTTCAACAGGAAACACACACTGATTAGCTACACCATCTTTTCTTCACAAGTGTATCGCACACTCAAGTGAACCGAAACAGGCTTGCTGGCTATTAAGTGTGCTCATGTGATCTTTGTGTAATGAACCCATTGTGAGGCCTCTCTGAAAGCAAAGGCTAAAGAGGTCAGGGTAGTTTAGCTCTGGGGGTGTCATAGTCTTGAACTTCTTATACAACCAGAGCGGGAAAACCAGCTGAGAGAATAAGCAAACAGTGGTCATTTGATCTAGACTAATGTTGTTTTTGTTGATTCTTTTGCAGACACTCACCCTGGGAGGCATAAGACCTCGAGCCAGTTGTGTAAGTGTCTTTGTGTATACGTGTGTGTGTGTGTGTGTGTGTGTGTGTGTGTCTGAGGAAATGCACATACCAGGAAGACCACTGGTGGGGCTCCAATGAGTGATATGGCGGTGGAGAGTTTGCGCATGTTGCCACCACTGTAGCTTCCTGCTTTCTTATCCACATACTTCACGAGGCCTAGTTTACGGATTCCCCACTCCGCCACCTGCCCAAGAAACAACATATTAATAGTTCCTATTAGGGTTAATCTCACAAAACCAGGTAACATTTAACGTAAAATCAAGGAATTTATTATATTATATTATATTATAATATTATAAAAAACAAAGAAAACATATATATATATATATATCATATTTTTTGGAATTCAGTTTGTTCTTAATTGTGATTTATCATTACTATAATACATAAATGTTTTTAATATTTTTTGTGTATTTTAAGTTTAAATCAGCATAAGTTGAAGGCTGTATAAATCATTTTTATGCATGACAATAATGAGATGAGAATTATGGGGAAATGTGCTTAATGGTCAATGCTAAACATTTATGCAAAATATATATATTTTTTTGTAATTCACTGTATTGTCACTGGAAATTATTACTAAAATATATTATTTTTATATATATTTTTTATATTATTTTTAATTAAATCAGCATACCTTTAAGTCAGTCTAAATGCTTTTATTTTTTTATTTTTTTAAATGAACAATATGATGGTGCAAGCCCTTATTTGTTATTTATACATGTCAAATGTGAAAAATAGGTCTTATTTAATTTTTTTGGAGCATGTACAATTTCAGGGTTTATTTTTTATTTGGGGTTAAATATGACAGGGATCTATATGATTCACCCTTAATCTCACATACCTTGAAATTATATAAAAAATAAAATTACAATTATATTAAAATAATAAAATGATATCGAATCACTGTTTAAATACTCATTTTAGTTTATATACTCTGCTCACCTCACAAACTTGCTTCTCGGGTACACCGCGCAGGATGGCATAGAATTCCAGGTGTTCCCGTCCTGTCAGCAGATCATTGATGGCATCAAACTGAGGGCAGTAGCCCATGTTCTGATGTACTTCATCTATTTCTCGGAGTATACTAGAATTGAGAAAGAGCAGGGTAATCGAACAATGGATCCACACTCACAGAATTTTAAGATTAACCTATGACCTATGTGTTTATAATAGACTAAGTTGCTATAAGGAAGTACCGCTGTTCTAATTTAATAACTAAATGTATTTTACTGTCCATACCTTTTCCCAGCCAAGAATGCTTCTCCTTTGGTGACCACAGAGTCTCCAGTCAGCATTTTAAAAGTACTTGTCTTCCCAGCTCCGTTGACACCAAGCAGACCAAAACACTGAAAGAAGGAGGAAAGAAAAGTTTGTGGTCTTACAGTAGACATGACTCATTCGGATGAGGCTGATCATGAGCCAGCTGTCATGAATTACCTCTCCTGGAGGAATGCCAACACACAGACGATCGACAGCGGGCTTCTGTTTCCGCTTGTACACCTGAAAAGACAAGGATGACATAATGATGAGGGCCCCATTTATTTGACTAAATTTGAAATACTGAAGTTGATGTCTGTGATCATTAGCAGAGGATTTCTGCAGACCTTAGTGAGTTGTCTGAGTTCAAGAATGTCTCCCTGTCCAGCTCCACTCATGATTCTCTGCCTCTCTCTGGCCACATCCTCATCTTCCTCTCCAATGGGAGTCAACTTGGCACTTAAAGACCTGTGGAAAATGATTAATCCATCACTTTAGATCTTCTAAATCTTCTTATCCATAATTTCATTAGCATTTCATATAAATGTAATTTGTTTCAGAAAGTCGTGTTGTGATGTTGCTTACTTGGGTTCAAAGAAAAAACGGTACTGGATAAGGACTGTGATGATGAAGAAAACCAATCCTTCCACAGCCATAGCAAAAAGATTCTTGCCCACCATGTCCCACTCCAATGGAGAACGGAAACGGTTCTCACCTAATGCAAAGTAAGAGAACATTCAGCATCTATAATAATGACCCTTGGAGTAGTTACAGGTAATACAGTAGACATAGTAGATGAAGCTGATGAGGTAAAAAAATGAACTTCATTGCTCTTATTCATGGAATCTTTGTCAAAAAATTTAAAAGGATAGTATTTTTGATTAATTCTGAGAGCTCTCTGACTCTACCATAGACAATATCAAGGCTCAAAAAAATAGCAAGGACATTGTTAAAATAATCCATGTGACATCAGTGGTTCAACCATAATTTTACGAAGCTACAAGAACACTTTTTGTGTGTAAAGAAAAAAAATTACTTAATTCAACAACTTGTCTCCTCCACCCTATAGCACCATTTTGGATAGTATAACATACGTAAACAACATTTGCTGTTCTGCGTCAGCAGCACCGTATGCAGATATGCTGTTTACGTTGTTTACACTTTGATGTGAAAGTAAACAGCATATCCATATATACATACATTGCATGAATTGTTGAATAAATTGGTCATTATTTTTGTTTCTTTGCGCACAAAAAGTATCTTTGTAGCTTTGTAAAATGATGGTTAAACCACTGATGTCAAATGGATTATTTTAACAATGTCTTTGCTATGTTTCTGAGCCTTGATCGTGTTAGGATCCTTGCTGTCAATGGTAGGGTCAAGAGAGCTCTCAGAATTCATCAGAAATATCTGTTTCAAAGATGAATGAAGGCCTTATGGGTTTGGAATGACATGAGGGTGAGAAATTAATGAAAATTTTCATTTCTGGGTGAACTATCCTTTAACATTTTAAGTGGAGTAAGCTAATCTTACCAAATCTCTCCAGGGCATCAGCCATGGCCTGATTCTTCACCATGTCGATGAGACCTCGACCCAGGCAGAAATGCGGGAAGATGAGCAAAACGTTCTTCAGGATGTCATTTATGCCACCAATCTCCTGCAGCAGAGGATGAGCGGCATTAGAAATCATGTTGTGTGCTTGAGAATTACTGCTAAGAATAGCAAATCGTAAGACTGCATTAGGATGAAACCAAAAAATGAATTTCTTACATTACTTCCAAATAAGTCCATGACAAAAGTGGACACGCTGCCATTGATCCCAATGAGGATATTGACACTAGTGAGCACCACATAAGCAGTGCTGGGTATTTTGAAGAGGAATGAAGCCGGATACATAAGAGGAGTGATGGACCATCTGAAGAGAGACAAGAATAAGTATTTATTATCAGAGAAAATGTTATGTGCAAATTGGCTTTGTATTGAGGTCCCATGTCAGGCCCCAAGCATATCTAGGTACTATTATATCATAGAGACATGAGGGTGGGCTCTTTTCACTAAGGAAGATTCTCATGTTGTGGGCTCTTTTGACTTTGGAAAGCATAATGTATAATCCCATATGGGACCCCAGAGGGGTTTTTCCATATCTGCGGAACAGAGTGTATTATCTATACGAGGGTGGGCTCTTTCACTGCAGATATATACAGAGGCCCCATGTAGGACCCCAGCAATATCTAGGGATCAGACTGTCTAAGAGACATATTTTTTTAAAGACAAGAACCATTCACATTTTCTTCAGAAAATATACCTAAACATATGTTATTTATTTATTTATTTTCAAATGTGGTTTATAATCCGTTTTTCTTTTTTATATTCAGTTTATTTCCCATTACATAAATGTACTTTATACATTTTCTTATTATGTTTGTTCTATCTTCATTAGGAAATGTACTTAAAATTCCTCTATTTTTTATGTTGTATTCAATTTTTTCCAGTCTCTTTAGAAAATATACCCAGACATACTTTAAAATGTAATTATTATTTGAATATTTTTGTTCTCTATTGTTTTCTATTTTTAGTTTCTCCCCTATTTTATTATATTTATATTATAAATGTAGTTTATAATCAGTTATTTCTCTTTCCATTTACAAAAAATATATTGTCAGTCAGTACCTACATAAATTATTTCCTTACTGGAATTATCAGTATAAGTGAATCTGTCTGTCTTACCCATAAAGAAGCAGTAGAAGGGCAAGAACAGGCAGGTTGGTTGCAGAGACGTAGGCTTTTTGTTGAAAGCACACAAAGATCAGGATCACCAGAGTAGCAGGAACTACATAATTGCACTGTACCAAAAACAGGCAGAAATGTGCATTAGAGATTTTGGGTCAGCAGCCATGTAGGTGAGTGGTGCATTATAAGATTTGAAAGTGAAATCAAACACTTACCATATCCCAGAGAACGTTGGCCAGCCAGTAGAGGTATGGCTGCACTCCGCTGATAAACTGCATGTGCTTGGCCTTATTCACTCGCTCCTGAATGAGGAAGACAACGAAGCTGGCAGGGACGAAGGACATGGCGAAGATCACACAGATGGAAACCAGCACGTCCACTGAGGTGGTCATTCTGAAATCCCATGAATCAGGGTTCAGAGATTAGACCCACATGAACAATGTGCTTAACGTTATTTAAATTGCATTCAATCAGTTTCAATGCATACAGGGCCACTTGAGAAAGCTGTTCCTTGGTCAGATTGAGTGGATGGTTAAACGCAGTGATGCCAAACTGATGGGGGTCTCTGCCAGGTTGTAAGTTGGCACGCAAGATACCATTGTTCATTACATTGAGGAAGCCTCCAATACTGTGCCAGCCCTTGTTATTGAACCATATCTGAAAAAAATGTCAATAAAGATCATTTCAAGTTCACTAGAATGTCTATAATGGGTTTAAAAATAGCAGTCATCCAGTTGTGACTCACCTTGACATTATTCTTAGTGTCCAGCCCATTGATGAAGGCAGACAGGCTTTTTAAGAAACGGTCGGCCGCTGATCCTGAGTCCTACAATCGTAGGATAAGAAGAAATACTTAATCCACAATTCCGGAGAAATATCTGATTAATTCCCTAAGAGTCAACGTTTCGACTTACCTTCCCCAGTTGGAAGATTTCCCTGACTCTGGAGATGGCGTCGTCGATCTCTTCAGCAGGAGGAAGTACCTGAGTGCTTCTAGCTCCCAATGAAAATCCTCCATATCTGAATTCATTCACCCATATCTTGTTTTTTAAGCTATGAAAGAAACAGTCTGTTAATGTGTTGAATGATGCTATACTGAACTACTTCATTTCATGTGGATAGGATAGACTATCAGGCCATACCTTTTCCCAATGATCTGTGCATAGGTCTTCACAAGATAGTCTGAGATGTTTCGTCCCGTCAGGTTCTGGAGGGTCTCAGTTTCACTCATCTTAATCTGAGGAGGTGGCAGTCCACCTGCACCAGCAGGGCATTCTGGAAGCATCTTCTTTTTGCCATTACAGCTGCATTCACAAGCAGGTGATGGGTTGTCCATGGTCCAGTTTGTTGACGTGAAAATTTCCATCAGGCTTTCTGAAACTTCTTGTGTAGACCATTCCTCATCGCCCATTGTACAGGGAGCATCACTAAAACCAAGGGAGACGACAAGCTTAGTTTTTTCTTCAATTAAAAATATTAGCTGTTAAAGAAATAAAGGTTTAATACGTACGTAAAAAAAGATACTTACGGAATTGGTTCTCCTTCCATGCATCGTGTTCCAAAGCCAGGATCATCTAATAAAGCGCTGAGTAACTTTTGCGTGCTTATATCATGTGGAGCATCATCACTGTAATGAAAATACACTGTATTTAATTTCAGTTCATTATTTCATCTAAATGTTGAGTAAACCATCCTTGTCATACCTGATAAATGTGAACTGTTCTTCATACATCCAGGGATTGAGAGCCAGGCTGGGATATTTTCCGAATGGTGGCACAATAAGACTGAATACCAGAGCAATGCACACAAACACAGCCGGAAGAACAATCTGCAAAGAGAATCAAAGTGAGTTGATCAAAACTGAACTGTACTGACATGGGCTGTGTTTCCCAAAAATAGCATAGGCCTAACTAGATTATAGAAACCACTGGCATCGGTAGTCTCTACGATCTAATTGGATTGTGAAAGAAAGCATTGGCACCAATAGTGTATACAATCTATTTAGGCTTACATTGTTTTGGGGAATCAAAGAAACCACTGGCACTAACAGTGTCTACGATCTACTTAGGCTTACAATATATTTGGGAATCGTAGGAACCATTGGCACCAACAGTTTCTTTGATCCCCTTAGTCTTATGATACTTTTGGTAAATGGAGCCTAGGTTTATTTTTTACTGACTATATTTCCCATTCCTACCTGTGCAAAGAAGCCTTTCCTTGAGCGGCGAGCATACAGAAATCTCTTCCACAATAAAGCCACAAACTGCTGCCTCTTCAAACTCCAGCCTTTCACTTGATATGACCCTTTCCCATTGGAAACGCTCAAATAGTCTGTTTCTTTTGATTCTGGTAATCAAATACATCAACAGGAATATTATGGCTGACTCTACTGTAAAGATACAGTATTATAGATGTTTTAGGGCTTTTAAGGTTTACCTGGATCACCGTCAGAGTCGTTGCTGTCATCATCTTCGGTCAGTGGTTTGAGGCAGCTCTGGTGGTCAGCACCAAATGCATGTCGTCTATGTCTGGGAACTGGCACAGTTCCATCTAACAAAATAAAAATACAAGATGAGATCTTTTCTGGATTTTTGTCTATGTACTGCTTATTCAGATTACTAGAGAGCTAATAGTGAGGTACAAATTTACCTGAGATGATTTCAGCATCAACTCCACTGTCCTCTGCCACCTTAAGGAAAATCTATAAAGACACCCAAGAAAGATGATTAGTAACTTGCATATGTAGTAAAAAATCATAGCTGACATCCTATAGCTTTTGTTGACAGGTAAAAGCCAAGACAAGCTGCACATACAGTACCTCTTCAAGTGTAGTATCTGAGATACCATAGCTGGAAATGCCAAGGTCAGCGAGCCGATCATCCAGGTCATGGAAGAGCTCAACGAAAGCACCATCTTTGGCAGACTCGTACGGCAACACATATGTGATCTCATGACCGAGGTCTTCCACCATGCGAGAAGCAGGAACGTGCTTCAGGATTAGACTGGAGATGAGGTCTACATCAACAGGAACAACAGGAGATTCAGGCCATGTAGTTCCTGCAGGACATATTGGAAACTTTAGTGAAGATTCAGTTATAATCTCATGAACTGAAAAGTTATTCATCATTTTAAAGTATGAGGTCAGGTGGTGTCTTACCTATTGCAGTGGCGGCCTCGCTCTCTTGATCACTACCTAGACCAGCATCTGAACTGCTCTCAGATGCATTGTCATCCTAAAAAACAATGAAACATCAGTGTTTAGCTTATAAGCTAAACAACAAATCAATGTGCACAAATCAAAGTGCACTTACTTTCTTAACAAAGGACACAGTGCTGCTCGAGTTCCTGCATGAGCTGAGAGAAGGCTCAGTGTTTTTCTTCACCAAGGTAAGATAGTAACCAGTTCCAAGTTGAGTCTTAAGAAAGAGCGAAGAGCCCACACAACAAAGCTTTCCATGGGAGATGATAGCAATACGATCGCCCAGAATATCTGCTTCATCCATATGATGGGTAGAAAGAAGGATAGTCCGACCTAAGAAATACCCAAAGTCTTCATTCATTCAATAAGATCTAATGGAATTTTCTTTGTTTTTAAATCCAAAATGAATGGAGTAGTTACCTGTACGATACTTTAGAAGAAGGTCCCAGATGCCTCTTCGAGCGTATGGGTCAACACCAGCAGTGGGCTCGTCCAAAATGACAACCTTTGACCCTCCAACAAAAGCAAGGGCTACCGAGAGTTTCCTCTGCATACCACCTGAGGAGCACAAAAATGTCAGTTTGCAACAAATCAAACAACCATCAAATCATAATTTCAGAGGTTGTAATGGCACTCACCTGACAGCTGGCTGGTCCTGGACTTGCGTTTGTGTGGAAGGCCAGTATCAGTCAGAATCTGCTCCGTCTCAGCCTTCACATCCTCCTCAGACAGACCCTTCAGACGGGCATAGAACCAGATGTGCTCTTCTACTGTCAACCTGAAATATGACAGGTAGATTAGAATCCACAGAACTATACAATCTTAACATCAACTAGTGTGTGACTTGTGCTGTTTTTGAATTAAATCACTTACATGCTGAAGAGGACGTTGTGTTGTGGACACACTCCGAGACTCCGTCTAATGGAACTGAGCTCTGAGCGAATATCTTTGCCCATGATATATGCAGTGCCAGAGGTGGGAGGGAATAGGCCAGTTAGGATAGACCTAAAACAATGAAGGCAAATTGGTGGGTTAGATATTGTAACCAAAAAAAGAAAAAACTCAGTTCAAGCAGCCATTACTCCAATCCATATGATCCTTCAGAAGTCATTCTACTATAAAAGTGACAAATCTAGGATGAATATAAAGTGAAATTTGAACTTACATGGTGGTGGTTTTTCCAGCTCCATTGTGACCTAGGAAAGAAGTTATTTGCCCCTCATAGAAGCCAAGTGTCAACCCATCGACTGCTAGCTTTTTGCCATGATGGTAAACCTTCACAAGATTCTTAATGTAAACTCCCAATTCAAGGTGAGTGGGTTCCTCTTCAATGCAGGCGGCTTTAAAAAAAACAACAACACAAAAAACAATTAATCAACTGTATTAAAGTTTATATATAGTGAACAAATTCAAAGCTCTAAACTGACACTAACCAGCCTTTTTAAAAATAGCTAAAAAATGTAGCTTTATAGTCAGTAATCGGCCATAATGTGAAAACAATCATCAGTTCAGAATTTTAATATTGGTGTATCCCTTATAAAAACTTCTTACCTCCAGCATTGCCCTTCTTTCCATGAACGGCAGTATTTTTTGTGTTGCTCTCTCCAAACCAGTAGGATTTACTGAAAGGGAAGTACCATGGCCTGGGAATGCCATACTGCCCTGGGAACACAGTCTCAATGTACCAGGTCATGACCCCATACAGGAAGGCATCAAAGTACATGAGGATGAGGCAGGTGGTGAGGTTGTAGTTGTCTTCTTCCATTGGGCTGGAGAAGAGGTTATTCCATTGGATGCCCACGCCCTGCTCTTCAAACAGGGCAAAATACTCACAGCCAAATCCAAATGCCACTGGAGACAGTAAACTCTGTGAATACAACCAAATTAGAAGTAAGTAGTGTTCTGTTTTTTCCAGCTGAAGTCCACTTATAATGCTAGTCAAGGTTTATCTATAATGCAAAAAGGGAATTTCTCACGCAGTATTTTTGTCTTGTACAAATATCAAAAAATTCATTCAATCATGATATATTTACTTGAAGCGAAATTACATAAAATGAGTAGTCTGGCTTTTTTAGTTCATGCTTAAAATTGGGAATAAAAAAAATTAAGGTAAAAGGTAAATTATTTTATTTTTCTAACCCTTCAAGGCAGATTTATTTCTCATTTCAAGCATGAATTCACTTAATTTTGATAACTCCCTCGGAAAACGGATATAATTTTGGTTCTCAAGTAAATCATGATTTGGGAGTGTTTAGATAAAAATACAAAAAAATATATAATATATAATATAAAAAAGAAAAAAACTATCTGGTATGATTTGAGTCAGATTAAATCATGATCTTTAAAAATAGTTTAGTTTAACTCAAATAGTTCAAATTACTTTCAAAAATCCATGTACTGTAAATGTACTGATTGATATTCCCTATTAAATCTGTGCCCTTTAGCTGGACACTTAATCTCAGGTTGTTCCAGCAGGACCTGGAGTTTAAAGACAAGTAACCAGGTAACTGCGCAGGATCAATCCATCTAGGGTTAAGTGCCTTGGTCAAAGTAATCTCAGTAACACTGGCTAACCTCTAACTGAACTCTTGAATTAGTGGCCCAGACCTTTAATCTATCACAAGCATTTAACTAGTTTCAGCAGGAACACCCAAGTGAAGAATCTTTGTAATCTAGAGTCCGGAACCAAAGCCTACAATGGGTTTAAAGTGCGATTTTACAGTTAAGATATTCTCATCGCACCTGTAAGTCATTTTAGATAAAGAGAGCAGTATAAATTAGTTTTCTTATGCAATATACTGTATGATAACCTAAGGCCAACAATTCATGACGCTGCACACATACACATTTGCACTTTGTAACTGATATTTAAAAAAAAATTTTTTGGTATGTTGTCACAAACTTACAGCAATGACTTTGGCGCTGAAGCCCACGTAGTCTTGCCAAGCCACACAGAGCACATAAGGCAGGTAGAGTGTGAAGTAGATAATGCCACCGCAAGCCGCTGCCAGGTTGGCACGTGCGAACGCCGTACTGATCAGAAAACACTGCATTATGGTTACCACAGCGAATGACACGAGGAAGAGGAAGACTACGCCAGGGTCACTGTATGGCAGGAGATTACCCATCTGGAAAGATAAACGAAATCAGCTTTAATTATTACAATTAATAATAATAATCAGGCTTACTATAGGGTATATTTTATATATATATAAACTAAAACTAACAGAAATAAAAAAAAAAAATGTGTTTTACAAACACACACACATGCATATACATATAAAACAAAAATTACTAAAACTACATAAAGTATGTATGAGCATACCAAGATAAATTCCTATCAACTGTAATGTTAAAATGGATAAATAAATATTGAACTTGAACTAAACATAATTAAATTACTAAAACTTAAAATGAAAATATAAATATGAATAAATTGTTCAAAATATAAATACAAACTAGTATCTCAAAGATACTAAAATAACAACAATAATAGTATTAATAATAATAAGTGTTATTACTAAGTTAGTATTATTTATTTACATATTTATTTTATATTATATTATTTTGAATTAGCTTTATCTCTTATTTTTTATTTATTTACATTTTTGTTTGCAGTAAATTTCTTGATATGCATTATTTCTTGTATATTTTATTATTTTCATATTTCTTATTTTATTCATTATTTTTATGTAGTTTTTAATTCATTTTGTTTTAATTTAATATAATAAAAATGTAATTTCATTACATAAAAAATCCTATGACAGAAAAAAAAGTCAAAATTGCATTACAGTATAAATAGTTTGTCATAACTAAATTGAGTACTTAATGTTTTTTTGTAAGGCAAAAAGTGTGCTTCCTAGAAAACAACTTAAGGTCTTAAGATCTGCTGAAGTCTTTTTAGTACCTTGAGTAGAAGAACTAGCAGGCCTGCGCTGATGAGAAGAGGGATGAAGCTGCTAATGAACCAACTGAACCACAGGATACCATTGTCCAATCCCATAATCCTCATGGTCTCCTTGAGCCGGGCCTCCTTCTCATAGACGACGCCTTTGATGATGATGGCCACTGAGTACATCCAGGCCAGAGTCATGAAAAGCGGCATGGAACGGCTCATAATGCGAAGGAAACTACAGGAAAAAAGATTTGATTAAATAATTGTTCCACTTCCAACTGTTACAGAACATTCTGAAAGTTTAGCACGAAGTCTTTTTACTGCAGGGGAAATAGTTTAAAGACAGTCCTTCATAATTTGCAGTCTCTTTTATTCGATTAGGTTTATTTGCAGTGAAGTGCAATACTTACATATCATCTACATAACATGGATAAGGCATCTGTTGGATGTAAACACCAGTCTTCTCTTTGGTCCCAGTAACTGCTCTGATGATGCTGTGTTCAACTATATCCTGTAGGTAAGTAAATCCTCCCCAAATATACCTCAAATCCTCGAACGGATCAGCCCTAGGACCGGGATCCCAATACCTGCCGACCAAAAAACACAATAAGCATGTGATTTCAAAGCACACAGTCTCGTTTCCATCACTGGGCATTTAAGAAAAGAAAACACCAACATACCCATCTTTAATCTTGTTTGTGCGCTCCACATTGTCGATGTCCATGCGGATCTTGTAATTGACGTGTTGGGGAAGTTCAGAGCTGTTGGACTGAATGTCCAGAAACACAATTCCTGCCCAAAACTTTCTGTTATCCAGAAGAATCATGGACTCGTTCACCATTTTCTCCTCCGTGCTCACAGGTTCAAGTTTATCCAGGTTTACACACTGTGAAAAAAACAACACCATTCAGTCACAATGTGGCTTTATCTATCTTTTGATAATGAGTTGATTTTATTTAACCATATTAGATTATAAACATGCTACAGTGGGTGATTTAATCAATAACTTTTATAGCTGACCTAAAATAATCTATGTGATCCGTAATAGCTTGGTCTTGTTTTACTGTAAAAGGGAACTTTTGACCCATTAGAAATGACTGCGTGTTGTTTGTCTTCTCTAGTCATGTTATACATCACTTGAGCTTACATTAATGTTGATTTTCACTTCCTTTTTATCTTTCACATCTCATTTTGTTATATCAACATACGTCATGTTGCTGACTTAGACATATTACAAACGAAAAAACCCACACAATTCATTGGAACAGGACGTACAAACACCTCTTGCATGTGCCTTTCTCTCGACAAATGTGCTGGTTGCGACATGCTATGTGACTTATGAATGGTTGTTGATGTGAAAGTATGTATGTGGGAGACAGATGGATTATGAGATAGAAAGGACACGTGTAGGAGGAGAAAAGAAAGGAAAAGGTAGCATGAAGAGAGCTGTTCTGACCTCCATGAAACGGGATATGCTCATAATGGCCTGATCCGTCTCATTGAAGACATCCCGCCACGTAAATGCTGTTCCATGGGGACGTGTGTCCTCGGAGTGCTTAGACAAGAAGCTTATAACATCCTCCACACTCCACTGAGTCCCAGCCAACTGGGCACTGAAGAAACTAGCAGTGGAATTGTTTCGAAGAAGGATCTGTGTTTAGAAGAACAATGAAATGGAAATTAAAATTAGCTTCAACATTGGTAAACTCCAGCCAAATGGAGGCAGTAATGAGAGTTAGCCAGATCATACCCGCATCAGATCCATTTCGTCACTGTTCTCCATGAAGTTCCAAACCTTCGGTCTGGCTTCTTCCCACATTCCGCCTAAATCTCGTAGAACTCCGAGCTCCTGAAATGTCTTGTTGACCTGGGAAAGAACAAAGATTTTTATCAACAAATCATGGCAAGTACCATGCACATTTTTTTTTTCCAGGATGGTTACCTCATGAATGATCTTCTGTGTTGCAGGGCTGTGTGGCGTGTAGAGGATCTTCCCCATCAAGAGAGGTTTCAGTGCTCTCCAGATCATTCGAGAGATAGGACTGGCTTCCATGTTCTTCATCAAGTTGTTACAGTATGGAGCTAGAAGCACAATAAATAAGAAGATGCATTTAAGGACAATTTAGCATTCATTTAATGTTGCATGCTCTGCATCATATTGTACCACTATTGTGTAGTAGGCTAGTATCATATTTCAAGCACAATTCATTTTGTTTATGAAAAAGCATGGTCATTTCTGATGTACTTCAGGGATATTATTGTTAACTAAAACTAAAACTATAAAAAAGCGCTTATTTAATTTAAATAAAGGTGCAATAAAATAACATAAATTTTATAGGAAAATTCTGTATTCATGTATTGATTTTTTTTTAAACATCAACCTGCCCTGAGACATAGAATTTATGATATATCAAGTTAATTAAATATATATATTCATATATATATATATATGTGTGTGTGTGTGTGTCTGTATAAAAAAGAAACTTAAAAAATAAATGTTTCCTTCATATTTTTACTTTTTTATAATTTAAAGAAGAAACCAATCCAATTTATATAGTTAACATTTGAGGCTTAATACTATAGAAAAGCACTAAAACTTTTACAGTTTTCAGAGTGTTTTCAGCTTCAATATAAATTGTGATAATCGTAATTAATAATTGCAATTACAATTTCAAGGGAATTATTATTAAGATTTTTGTTATAATCGTGCAGCCCTACTTGGCAGTTAACTGAAATATAATCGAAGTTAAATTACTACAATTACAATATCCAAAGATTAAATGTGAAATAAATTAAAGCTATATATATATATATATATATATATATATATATGATATGACATGACATGATAGGTAAAAATTGATAGCCTGAATGCACTGTAAGTCGCTTTGGATAAAAGCGTCTGCTAAATGCATAAATTTAATTTTAATTTAATTTAATAAATGTGTATATATATATATATATATATATATATATATATATATATATATATATATATATATAAAGAAATACAATAAAATAAAATAAAGATGATAAGACAAAAAAAGGACAAAAAATCCTAAAAATGAAGACAAAAGCTAATTCTAAATATTAATAGAAAACTATAATAGTATATAAAAATACTAAACACTATTGTAGCTTTGACGTACTGCTGGTGTTGTCATAGACTGAAACTGGTTCGTCATCACTGTCGTTGTGGTTGCCGAACAGCGCCTGGAAGTTGCTGTCCTCATACCAGTTGAGGGATTTGATCTTGAGGCCACCGCCTTCCGGGTGTCCACACACGATACGGGACACAGCCTGGTACATCAGACTCGGTGAGCCGGTGGCGTTTTCTGTCAGAAACAGGATCTCGTTTCGCAGGTCACTCCAGCTCCTCATACTGGCCAGCTGAAAGAATGACAGAGGATACAATTATAATCGCCAAGTCAAGACGGCTGATACACAAAAAATTTACTTAAGAGGTTTCCGTTAGTTTGTTAAACAGGCGTGTCAGGTTTTATATTAAACTGGTGTATCTTTAAAGAATTTGTTGAATTTGTTTTTCCGTGGAACACAAAAGGACACATAATGAAAATGACTAATCACTCTCAGAGAGTTTCAAACATCAAAAGTACTATAAAAGTAGTTAAAAAAACTTGCACACTATATCCAAATCTTTTAAAGCCATATCATAGTAACAATATTTGGAACAGAACAGAGTTCAAGTCATTATTCACTGAAGATCTTTGGTTTGTGACCAAATCATTCAGACTGTTTTTGTAAACTAAATCAAATAACTCACAAATCCAAAGGATATTTGAAATATTAGTGCACAAGTAGTTTGAACTGCTGTCATGATACTTTTATGCTGCTTTTGTGTCCTTTTTGATGCATGAAAGCTCCAGTTTCTATTCATTCTAACTGAAAAGAAGCAAAACAATCATCTCTTTTTGTGTTTCACTCAAGAAATAAAGTCATACAGTTTTTGAGAGTGAGTAAATAACAGAAGAATGTACATTTTGGGAGAACTATCCCTGTAACATTTCATCAGAAAGAAAATTGTCTGCTATTAGGAGAGATAATGTTAGTGATAGTGTTTGCCTAATCCTCGACAGCTACTGTCATTGTGTAGCTCATGTTTAGAGGTTTTACCCAACAATTCTGAATCCAGAAAGTCAATGCCCCAAGGGCCTGACAAAACCCAACACAACCCACTTTAGACAAACAAACCCTCCCATGAAAAGCTGGTTCTGCTTTTTCAACACACAAAGGGTTTTGTCAAACATAAAATAAAAGTCTATCATAAATGCATTTCTAAGCTGGGAGGTTTGCTTTTCGAGGTTGGCTGACAGGAAAAGAAATGTTATTCTGTGCTGGTCTAGACATTTCACATCTAAAAAACCCAAATGCCCTGAGAACACTTTAATTTTTATTATAAATATTAAGAAAAAGTCTGTGTGTCTCCATTTAATCTGACTGTTGTCTAAGAGAAACAAATAAAACACATTATTATTGCTTTTTCTTTCCTACAGGTGTATTTTTACTTCTTCAGTAAACTTGGTTTTTTGGAGGTTCTGTTAAGCACACTACTCTACCTTTTTCTGTAGTATACAGTATTTATACCGAGTACACAGTCTGTACAGTTAAACAAAAAAATAGTAGGCAGTATGCAGTAAGCAGTAGTTATTTCGAACACATCCACAAAGTAAATTGCTTCTGCCCGTCTTTTGTTTTGAAACAGGTGTGGTGTACAGCATACAACTACATTCTACATTCTGCAGGATAAAACTATGTGAGCCTTACGGATCTGACTCAGCAAGCAAACAAATCACGTGCCGCTGATTCTGTGTAAAAGTGCACAGAGAATGAAGGGCGGAGGGTGCAACAGATGTCCTACTGCAAAAACAAAACACTCTCACAGAGGGGGAGAAGAGCAAGAAATCAAGGAATAATGGGCCATCTAAACTTCACTAAGCTGTACAGAGAAAAGTTGCATGCAGTTTCTGAGTTCCAGAATAAATAGAATAAACCCACACTATTACTAATATGCTGATTTTGTGCACAAGAAACTTTTTGCTACTTAATATTTTTTGGGAAATCGTGATCCACAACCAAAATGCTGCAATAAGTAAGCTCATTTAGAGAAACCGCATTCAATTGATCAAAAGGGACATCAAAGACATTTATAATCTTACAAAAGATCTATATTTCAAATAAATGCTGTTCTTTTGCAATATCTCTTCATCAAAGAATCTAGCAAGCAGCATAACTGTTTTCAACATTGATAATAATAGAACATGTTTCTTGAGCAGTAAACCAACATATTAGAATACTTTCTGAAGAATATTGTGACACTGAAGACTAGAGTAATGAAAATGTTTTTTGCACTTCGTCTACTCTCTTACCAACACATTGAAAGGTTAATGGAATTCACCATCCGTCTCAAACGTGAAAGTGAGCCAGTAAACTAGACAGTGGGTTGACTTTAATGCTCCATTCATGTAGACTTGAATAGCCAAAGGTTTCCCTCTCAGTTGAGCAGAAAACAGAGAGGCTTTTGTATGGGCAAACAGGTCATGAACGCCCATCTCGCTGTGTTAAGCAAACGTCTTTCTTGCGGTTTTTGGATACTGACTGCTGAGTAGATTGTGTTACTCTCTCTCTGGATGCTTGTTCAGCTGTGCTTGGTTGTATATCTGTCCAGCTAGGAGCTGAACCAACTTTCTCTTCCTCCTGCTGTGCACTGCTACAGCTGGCAAACGAGACCCTACCGAACCCATCGACACATACAGGCCCAGTGCGACACCTTTACTGCTGCGTCACTGGCCCTGCAGTTGTCCTCGCCATTAAATGTCACTTACACTCTCATGGGATGATTCTAGAGCCTTACTGTGTGCTGGTTGTTTTAAATATGATAGACAACTACAAGTACTGCAGTTGTTTGACATTTCACAGGACTGTTCAGGATTGTTCTACATTGTCTGGAGTGATAAACGCATAAACTTTGATGATAAGTGAATAATATGAAGTCTACCTCCACAGCCAGTAATCCCAGGCTTTCCAGAAGGTTGTCTGTAGCTTTGGCAACTAGACGGACATCAGTGGCATTAGTCCTTATCTCCGACTGTAAAAAGCAGAGAAAAGATTTCATTAAATACACTGATTAAAAATAATATGTAAAATAATATATATGTATATATATATATATATATATATATATATATATATATATATATATATATATATATATATATATATATATATATATATATATATATATATATATATATACACACACACACACACATAACAAAAAAAATTAAGTAGTACTATAGTGTGTTTTATTTATATAATTAACATTTTGTTTTACATTTTATTAGATAAAATATAAACATATATATGCTATAAAATTATGTTTTATCTAATGTTTGTTGTTGTTTTTTTTAATGAAACTGAAATTATAATATGCATAAACCTGTATAGGTTATGTCATCTACAGTATTGTGTGTCACTCAGTTTATATGACTGTTAAATCAAATCTAGTTAGTTGCCCTTTAGTTACCCTCGTGTAAGTACTTCTATCTAATTTGCATGTCTGTAAATGATCAGAGAACCATAAAAGTTACACAAGTCCATATTTATTTCATGTATTCTACATGCCATCAGCCAGCGAAATAAAACTAAGATGACATATTAATCTGGTTTTCCACTGCACTTCACTCCCAAGAATTGTAATGATGAGTCAAAATCATCTTTTGTTGACCAGTGAGATCTGTGAGTCAAACGGACATCTTCGTATCTCTTTTAAACGCTCATAGGGAGAAGCAGAAGAGAGGAACTGAAGCTGTTGTAACTACCAGCTGTGCCTTCAGGATATATATGAAGGTAGGTGTGTAGGGCAACATGCAACAACATGCGTCCTCCCACGCTCGTCATAAGCAGCTAACTCGTTCTTTCTTTTTTCCTCTTTCTCTTTAAGCTGGTTGTTGAGTTGTTTGTGTCTCAGCACATTGCATGCCAATGCTAAAGTCACCTGGTTTTGTTTTTAACAACTCAGCAACAGCAGCGGAGGACTCTATTGCACTTCTTTAGGTGATAAGATGATGACCTCTGTCACCCTCAGACACAAGGTGGGAGAATTTATTAAGTAACAGTTTAATTTACACCTTTTCCTGACAACAAAGCCACCCCATCTGGACTCGTCTAGAGCTCTAGAATTGCCATTTACGTTTGTCTACAGTAAAACCGCTTGTGTCCTCTGCAACAAAAAAACAAATTATGTATAATCTGGACACTTATGAAATGAACAAAGTTTACTGATGATGCTAAATGGTAGAATGTAAAAATCTGAATCGCATGTAGAAAATTAAGTGCCTTTAGGACCATTAGGATTTTTTGTGCACTGTGAAATTATTTTCTTGACTATTAAAAAGAAAAGTGTATAATCTTTTATAACTTTTTTTTGCTTTTTTAAATTACTCTCTTTTTTAAATTGCTCTCAATTATGATTCTCATTACTTTAAAAATTATTTAATATTTAAAATCTTAGTTAAACATGTTATTATTTGACCCTTAAAAATTACCATTTAAAATATATAGAAATAGAAATTTATTATTTAAATAAATAATAATAATAATAATAAATACCCCCCCCCCCCCCCCCCCCCCACCAAAAAGACATTTTATTACTATTATTCTTATTTTATTTATTTCTTTATTTTATTTTTGGGTGGAATTTATGACATTGACATATATATTTTTATATGGTAATTTTATTTAATATTACATATTTTATGGTAATACCAATTTATTTATTATTAAAAAACATTTATTAAATCTGTTCATTTTGATTCACTGTACCATGTTTCTTACCTTAATAGGTTTGAGGAAATCCAAGTTGGACTTGAAGTGTCCCTCGGCCTGGTCTAGCCAGCTTTTGGGAGAGCTGCAGATGACCTCCTGGGTGAATCTCGCCACCCTTTCATCTGGGATGCTCACAAAATCCTCAAGTGTGGTGGTGCTGCACATGTCTCTCAGATGGACGCCAAAACCTTTGATCAGCACCTGAAACATGAGGAGCATCGGTGATAAGCAGTAGGAGTGAGAGCAGACAAAAGGTGTTCATGTGATCTGTGTGAGGGGTTTTGGAGATAGAAGGGGACAGAGCTGTTTATATGACCCATGAGTTTGTTATCAGGGCAGGGGAATCATAAGGCACTTAGACTATTTGCCTTGAATGAGAGGGTACATTAGGGTAAAACTAGGCTGTCCATGGTCAGTTATGAGGACTTTAGATTATGTAATGTCCCGAGGGCATGTCACACGGATAACAGCTATTGATTTACAAACAATAATCAATTTGCATGCTGGTTGCCTCTCTTTAATAGATTCCTAGGGTCAGTTTAGCAGCATGTGTGGGGTAAACTATCAAAAAGGACCCAGAAACTATGACCATGCCTTCCAAACTGTATGTGGTGTAGTTAAAGTAGAGCAAGTGTGAGGTTTGGGTCTTTGGGCATGGAAGAAGTACCTTAATAGTCATGGCCACCATTTATTCTTCAAAATAATGCTTTCAATTCTCACCTTTTCAAGATTCACATCAGCATCCAGAATATTCTGCAAATGATTATGGGAAAAGGAGGCGTTTTGTTGGAGGAACATGGAAAGGGTTTCATTTTCGCGGAGGAAGTCCTTTAGCTTGAAACCTAAGGACAAACATACCACTTTAGTGTGTGCGTGTTAAGCAATGTTTCACAAAACCACCATACAATGGCTGTAGTTATCGGTTTTCAGCAATTTGACCAGACTTTTAATTTCAGAAGACCCGCCCCCACATTTTAGGATTAATGTTTTTGGAAACACACCCCATTTACTATTAGTTCACATTTAAATTGCATTCTTACAAAACCTCAAACTTTTAATCAGAGTACATGCTCTCACTTGCTGGAATTTAGAGCTGTTCATTCAGGTGTAGAGCCTTTGAGAGTGTTAACTACACACTCGTGTGCTCTCCTTAAATTTCATTCCTCTTTCAAGGTTCAGGTTCATGTCTGAGCAGGCCGGTAAGTACGGTTGACCTGGGCGTGGAAAGAAACGATGACTGATTCATCGTGTGATTCCACAAACAACGTACAGGGAGTCTAAATGTTCTGGAGTTTAAAACAGAGGTTGAAGTAGTCCACACAAATCCAGGAAAAATTGGACAGACTTGTGTGAGAAATCCTTCCTTAAATCTGTTGCATCAAACTATAATTCAAAAGTTTGATGCTAATAATGCAATTCCTTAATCATATGAATCTTAAAACGTGAAGTAGATTTTTTACATTATCTGTTGAATATGACAAATCACAGTCAAAACAAAAATCCTAAAATGCAAAGATAGATCTGCTGAAAGTCAAAGACTGGTCAGACTAAAAGTTTTTCAGATCCCTTTTTTGATGGAAAAAACTGGGTGTGTAAAAACTGGGATAAAGTCTGTAAATTTGAGGACGCCTCTCATGTTGCTTGATCGTAGAAACCCCATCTCCAATCCATACGTGTAAAGTTATACCTGATGTGTATGGAAAAGTGTAGCCATTCACACCTAGCTGACAACTACCCGTGATAACCCTCACCCGGAGCAGCCCAACTGTCTCCATGTCTTCCATCTGTGCTGTTCAGGGAAACAAAGGCTGGAAGTGTGTTTGTTGCTAGGGAGGGCCGGAGCCCCAGGAGGTGGCAGATTCCTGAACTATTCAATCGCTTCCCCACAAATTATTCTTTTGAAAAGAGGGTAAAGGGAGAGAAATAGGGGAGTAAACTAGGGTCTGAAAAGACATGTGCAGGGACATCTTTTAAAGTCATGGCCAATTACATCTGTTAGGCATTTTAAGGTAGTACAGGTGTATGCAAGCATAAAATGAGAGGGCCTAAAGAGTCTAAATGAGCCATGGTGAAAAAACCCATAATCCAGTTCTCAGACAGTTTAAACTGTTGTCTTGAAATTCACTCCGACATTCAAAAGTTTGGGGTTGGTAAGATTTTTTTTTTTTATGTATTTGAAAGTTTCTTATGCTTAAAGGACTGTATTTATTTGATAAGAAATGAAGTAAAAACACTAAAATTGTGAAACAGTATTATTATTTAAAATAATGGCTTTTTATTTTTATATATTTTTTAAATGTAATTTATTCCTGTGATGACAATTAGTGCTGAATGTTCAGCATCATTACTCCAGTCTGCAATGTCACACGGTCCTTCAGAAATCATTCTGATATGCTGATTTCATCAAGAAATCTTATTATCATCAGTGTTTAAGACAGTTGTTCTGAAAACTGATTCTTCAATGACTAAAAAGTTCAAAAGAACAGCATTTATTTCAAACAGAAATCTCTTGTAAAATTATAAGTGTATTTACTGTCACTTTAGACAACTTTAAAGCATCCTCGCTGAATACAAGTATTAATTTCTTGTAAACAAAATCATCTTACTGAACCCAAACTTTTGAACAGTAGTATACCTTTATGTTTTGTTTTCCAGAAACTGCACAAACCATCTAAGTAGTAGTGATCAGGACAGCTATGTCAATATACAAGTCATTTGCTCAACTAAACCCTCAATAACCAAACAGAAACATTACAATTTTCTTTGGCCATTACAACAGTTAGCCTCATATTTTGGGCATGATGTTTTTCGTAAACGTTGTAACTTATTATGAGGCTAATGTAAAGCAGCTATTTAAAGCTCTTTGTGAATTCAGCATCACAGCTAATCATAGCAAATGATCTAGGTGTGAATGGGTTCAAGCGATAAATATAACCTAAACCCAGAGAACTCAACCCTTTTATGTGTGTTGCCATTAGTTGTAATCAAAAGAGGAGAATAAAGACAAAAATGTATGAGATCGCAGCATGCGGATGCCACGACAAGCCCCACAGTGACTGGAAGGCGAGTTCAAAGCATTCCTATTGTTATACACGACAATAATGAAGGTTTAATTGAACAGGTGGACTGACATGGCTCTTTTCCCTCAAGACTTTTCTGAACTCTATTCTGAAGGTGTATTACGGTTAACTGTGAATTTTGATAAGTTTTGGACCATTTGATCCTGTTTTTGTCTGTCATCTATGAAAACAATAAAGTAATCTCCCCATTTCACTCTGTCACAGATCTAAAAATGTCATCATACTTCACTTTTTGGTAAATACATTCTGTATATTTATACCACAGACATTCTGTGATGTTGGCTGTGCAAACTTTTCTCCATTAGGCAGAGAAATGCAATTAAAGCTCACTTAGCGTGAGAAGAGAAGTCTGTGAACGGGAAGAGACAATTCATGCAGTATACCCAGCACACACTAAGTGAATAGGGCAGGTAATGCTAGAGGAATGGATTCTGGGATGTTTGTGCATATTTACACCCACACAAGCCCTGAAAGTTACTTGTCATGGCTTGTATAAAAAGGCTTGATCCTTCATTCATCCACCCACTTCCTCCTCTCCCAATGGAAAAATTGCACTATCCCAACAAATCCTCAAAGACTGATGGGCAATAACCTTTCGTTATATATTAACAAGGATTAACTGATAATTAGGATAAGTCACTTTATGCAAGGAGATCTGTTTGCTATGGAAGAGTACAATTGCTGAAAAGGGCAAAAAACATAACATAGTTCAGCCAAAAATGAAAAACATGACATTTATGCCCTTTGTAATTGCAAACCCAACTAACTCTGGTGGAGCATAAAAATGAACAAGCTAAAATATAAGTTTTTAAGTCATTTATTTAAAAAAAGGGCTCAAAGCTGGAGGGCTCAAATTGCATATTCAAACTTGATGAAAATATAAGTTATATATATATATATATATGATTTTAGAAGACTTGAAATACAGCACACAAGTCATATGGATTACTAATGATGTGTTTTGTCCTTTTTAGAGCTTGGTCACTTTATGCCTTCACTTTATGGAGAAGAGCAGCATTTGATGTTTGGAAACACATGAATAACTGTTTTCATTCTAGGCAATTCTGTACTCACCAGCTGTGTTGCTTTGCATGACTTTAACTGCACTGATAAGCTCCTTGAATCCATCTAAGCTCTTGTCATTTTGACTATACAGTAAGATCTTCTTGGCATCAGAAAACAAGCGTGAGATTCTGAAAAAGAAATCGGAATTACTACCAAACTGCATGCACGGTCTTGTATTACACGTAATTGGCCACATTATAGTGTCATTTTGAAATCTTCCGCTGTAGGCAACAACTTACATGGAATCGTTGAAATTTCCAACGACTCCTGGAGACTCCCCGGGGGTTGGGTGTCGGAAGCAGGGATTGTTGGCATTGCAGACGATGCCCTGGATCCAGGGCAGGGTGCCTGCTGAGGGCATGGCTTTGTTGGGAAAGTGACCTGCAACAAATAAAGGGAGACTAAATGAAATACCTCATTGAAGAGGAATGAAAAGAGTTTCCACATTAAGGCTTTCTTTGAGAGCAGAAAAAAAGAAAGTCTACACGATAAAACCAGCATAATCGAGACACTGGCATAGAGCAATGATATCTGAAAAAGTTGAAAAAAAGCATTTTTTCCCCAGTAATAAAACCATAATAAAACCATAATCCGTCTTGCCAGTTTGAAAAACGGGTGCTGGCCCACCTGAAAGACATCACTGGACCCTTGCTAGATCCTCTTCAGTTTGCCTACAGAGCAAACAGGTCTGTGGACGATGCAGTAAACATCGGACTGCATTATGTTCTGCAACACCTAGACAGACCGGGGACCTATGTGAGGATCCTGTTTGTGGACTTCAGCTCTGCCTTCAACACGATCATCCCAAACCTCCTCTTGCCCAAACTAACTCAGCTCTCCGTGCCCACCTCCGTCTGTCAGTGGATCAACAGCTTCCTGACAGACAGGCAGCAGCTAGTGAGACTAGGAAAATACACATCCAGCACCCGTACAATCAGCACCGGAGCTCCCCAGGGCTGTGTTCTCTCCCCACTACTCTTCTCCCTGTACACTAACGATTGCACATCTAAGGACCCCTCTGTCAAGCTCCTGAAGTTTGCAGATGACACCACACTCATCGGCCTCATTCAGGACGGTGACGAGTCTGCTTACAGACAGGAGGTTAAAGAGCTGGCTGTCTGTTGCACTCTCAACAACCTGGAGCTTAACACGCTCAAAACAGTGGAGATGATCGTGGACTTCAGGAGAAACCCCCCTGCACTCCCCCCACTCACCATTATGAACAGCACTGTGACTGCAGTGGAGTCATTCAGGTTCCTGGGCACCACTATCTCTCAGGACCTGAAGTGGGACATTCACATTGACTCCATTGTGAAAAAGGCCCAGCAGAGGTTGTACTTCCTTTGCCAGCTGAGGAAGTTTAACCTGCCACAGGATCTGCTGAAACAGTTCTACTCCACCATCATCGAATCCATCCTCTGCACTTCAGTAACTGTCTGGTTTAGCTCAGCTTCTAAATCGGACCTCAGAAGACTACAGAGGGTAGTCCGGACTGCTGAGCGAATTATCGGTACAACCCTCCCATCTATTCAAGAACTGTACTTATCCAGAGTGAGCAAAAGGGCTGTTAAAATCACTCTGGACCCCTCACATCCAGCACACTCCCTCTTTGAACTGTTGCCATCTGGTCGACGCTACAGAGCACTGAGCACCAGAACGACCAGACACAGGAACAGTTTCTTCCCTCAGGCAATCCATCTTATGAACAGCTGATAATAACTGTGGGACACACTACACTATTTATATTTATATACACTACACTTTTTATCCAACACACATACTTAGCGTACACGTAAATCTTTTGCACATAATATACATGTACATACATGAAACACACTACACTACTTATATTTATATTTATATACACATACACTTATTTATCCAACACACATACTTAGCGTACAGTTAAAATTTTTCCACATAATATACATGTACATACATAAATGCTCATTTTAATATACCTGCCATACATCGTCAATTTGTATATTGTCAATCCTTACCCACCTATTTGTATTTTTTTGTATTTTTTATTCCTTATTGTGTTTTTTGTTCTGTCGCTGTTATGTTGCACTGCGAGGCTCTGTCACGAAAACAAATTCCTTGTATGTGTGAACATACCTGGCAATAAAGCTCATTCTGATTCTGATTCTGATTCAAACATCTGACTGTCCATTCCTCGAGGATGCGTACCTTATGAGGGGACCTTATCAAGTGATTACCTAAATGGTATATGCGACCTATGCCTCCCCAAAGACTCACTGTTATTTCTATAATGAGTCAAATATTCAGGTCTGCTATCAGTCAACCTTAAGACTGCCAGCTGCTCCACTGCTGAGCACAGCAAAGATAAGATAATACTTAAAACGTGACGTAATCAATTCAGGGGCTATTTGTTCAATTCCTCATATATTTATTTAATTTCAAATATTTTATAACAGGATACCCCTCAAAATATCTATTAAGAACATAACTGGGTCATAATATCAAAAGAAAGATAATCATATAATGAAAATGTTTTTAATGTAATCAAACACGATTTCCCGTTACAGTAATGTAAAAACATTACATTTTCATAAATTTAATTTAAATTTAAATTTAAAATTTTAATATGTAAAAGATGTGTGTATAATGGTAATGTTTGTCCTGCTCCTTTTAATTTATGTTGAATTTAATTTAAAAAGTCATGACAGTATTTTACAAGAAAAGCGCATTCTTGTAAAATACTGTAATGCAAGATTTTTTTTTTCATCTACTTAATCATTAATCTTGTGTTTACAGCATTAATACATTTTCAAAAATATCACACAACAAAAAAATCTTCTATTTTTGTGGAATATAATAATTCCAAAATCCTGTATTTACAGCCTTAGGCAACTTAATATTGCTGGTTTTGAAGTCTTAAAATGTATTATTACCTACATGATGGACATTGTTCTTTCTGTCCATTTAATCACTTCACAAAGAGAAGTTGCAACATGCATGTACTCGCATATGACAAATCTATTTGTCCATCAGCACACTCCAGACTTTGGGAGAAGTGAAATTATACACAGGACCTTCTATTTCCTCTATAAACCAAAGTGGTAGCACACAGACACATTTGTACGTCAACAAGATCTTGTGACAAAGGTTCACCGTTCCATAAAGAAGAACAGAAAGTTCACAATCTCACAAAATCGGATCTGTATTGTAGGATGTCTTTTCAAATGAACACTAGTCAAGACTTGTGTTTTGAATTCCTGGCTAGTTTACAACTCGGCATCAGTAGCATTACTCAGGACATGGTGACATATAAAATGTATCTATTAGAAAGCCAATCAAGCACAATAAAAACTAAAAAACAAGAAATAATGATAGACTGATAAACGCATTTATTAGCTGAATCAGGTGAACATGAATCGGATGACTAGCTAATATTAAAATATAGACCATTTTGTGTTTTTTTTGTGCCCAGAAATGGTGGTCACTTTGTATATATGGCACTATTTAAATCCTGACATGCTCCTGATAGCATCATCTTTATACACATCCAGTGTGACTAAGAGAACACCAATTACTCCAGTTATCATTATGAACTCATAAACACCCTGCCAGTTTGACACATCTGATAATGATAGATCATAAAAGACCACGGAACGGAACGAAACGTGCGTTTTTGCACAATGCGCACCATGTCTTTAGGTTTTGCAATGTAATTAATATGCACAAGTTACATTGCAAAAGTTATTTCGCATGCAACACATGGCATCCATTTAGTTTTCAATGCCATGTCAGGAAATTAATGCTACCAAACAGGATAAATGATGCATTGTGTAGACACATCACAACACCGCTACTTCTAAAATGTGATTTCTCTCTTTTAACAGGTACAAAACTGAGGAGTATACTTACATTCATGTTGCTCATAAGGCGGGTAGTTCAACCTCACAGCAATCAGGATGAAGAAAATAAAGAGAGGCCACACAATCTCCGTCAGCAGTTGGAGCTGAACAAGTCAAACACAAGAGGACAAAAACTGTCAGCGTTTTCTGCAAAGTGCAGACACTAGAGACCATCTTTGGCCCCAGTGAAACATGACTAATAGAGTTCTCAGGAAAAAAGCTAATGTCTAAGGTAAGGGCTTCTGGTATGTAATGTCATCAAGGGCAGGTTTTTATTAACAACATTTATTATTAATACATGACAGGGGATCGATCAGACAAACCAGATATAGTACAACCTCAGAGAGGAACATCCACTGGGAACATGGCATGTCTACACAGATCCAACGGGGAATGAAGCCCATCTGACCATTCGATCTATAGTCATTCTTTAGCACTTTTATGGGTAATGCTTATTTAGTTTAATGCATAAAAATGTAAATACATCAGTCTTGTACTGTGTCAAGCCATTTAACAATGTTAAATTAAATCAAGCACTGAATTTTTTGTATTATGGAACAAGACATTTGGGTACTTTGTAAATATACACGTTACAGTACCACGCTATACATCAAATTACCATAGTATGGTACAACCACAGTGCTTTTTGTAATGGTTTCAAGAGTAATATACCCTATTTTGAGGTGATGGAGATTTGAATTCTATGTCTGTCTGTATTTGCATCACTTTTACCTCTAGAAGAGCAACACAAATACTGAATCATAGTATAAAAGCATTCTGTATTGAAATTATGTAAAAATGTCTTACTTAATATGTCGATTGTTATAGACTGTAAACAGCTCAAGATTCTAGATTTATATTATAAGGAATGAAGAGCTGTCATAACGATAACAAATTTTACATAATGTGTAACATGTTGTGCATAAAATTATATTTGTATTTTAATTAATGTTATTCTTTTTTTATGATGGCGTATTAAAAACAATTCGGAAAATCGGAAAAAAAATCTGTGGTGCTTACCGTTTGTCTCCTTCTGTAGGTGAAGTTCTTCCACAACAGCAGACCCAGCTGAGTGGAGATAGACATCTTCACTCGGGTCCCTCTTCACTCTCAGCTCTCAACTGCAATGACACGACGGAGATGTACGGAGTGAAAAAGACCAACAGGACAGCTCAAAAGTCCAGGACAAAGTGCAGCCCTCCTATCTGACTCTCTGCTGCTCGCTCACGTCTTCCCTTTTCATCTCTCCTCTCCTGCCCTATTTTAGGGAAGGCCAATCCCCAGAATTCCTGAAAGTGATGTACTTTATAGTGTCAGAGAATAATCAAGCAAGTTATTTCACAGGCCATTAGGGTCTCTGGGGTAGGTAGCTTCCCTCTTAATGGTCACATTTGATCAAAGAGCTTCATTTAAAATGCACAGATTTGCTGGAAGTCAGGGAGAGAATCATAGTGCCCTTGCTCTATGCTAACAAAGCTATTCAAATGCGAAAAGGGTCCAGACATTCTTGAGTGATCTTCATCTAACGCATACATTGTTCTCACTGTCTGACCCTTTCAGTGATTTAATCAGGTAACCTAAAACAGAAATGATCAGGTTTGTGATGAGCTTGGATGGAAACATAACCTATGCCTGTAAAGCCTGACATAAGAAATAATAGGATTTTTTGTTGTTGTTGTTTATTGAACCTTTAGACAAAATATTACAAAAAGTAAAGTAAAATCAGGAAAATGTTAATGCTGGCTCTTCCAAACCCCAGCACCAGAGACCTGTGAGAATATTTAGGTTATTCTTTATCATCATGCACAGATCACGATAGAACTTGACTGTCCCTATGACAAATACAAACTGCATTCTACGCGTTTTCATATATACATTCGTCTGGTCATTAACTATTAATTCCAGGTGTTCCCCATTATGTTCAGCTGAAATGCTTGAGGCTGCATTTCATTCTGAGAATTCAGACAGCTTTTCTTTTCCCGCAACTTGCACATTATGTCTTCCACTATTACAGATGCAGGTGGTAAAAGCTTTCATATATATAAGTGTAGACATGTTTTCTTTTTCATTTTTCATGTTTTAAACACTACCACTAATTTAGCTTGGTACAGTAGTTATGTTAGGTCTACTTAATTGTATATGTTTTCAGAGTTTCTAAAAATAAAATTCCATCTGTAATTCAACCAAAATTGGTCAAACATCTAATTAACTTTTACTCCAGGTTGTGGATTTGTCATCACTTTGATTTCCCTTGGTACTTTAAGGAATTTAAACTTAGTGTTTCGTGTTTTAACACATTGATACTTGTAGGCTACCTTTGTCTGTCTTGTTCATTGTTCTGTTGCCTTTCTCTTACAACACTTCTGGTCTTTTTAATCCGCTGATAAAGAACCACACGTTGTCACCTTTTGCTATTTTGTTGTTGTTTTTACTTTTTAAAAAACGTCAGGTTTTGTTTCTGAAGGATAACAGCTGTTCTTAAGTTAAATAAAAACTACGTGTCGCACAATTTTATTTGAAGTGCTACTTCAACCAAATTAACTTTCATTCAACGATTTCCTTTGACAACGTCTACTCGTCATAAACACTAAAATATTGTCATGGTATTTGTATTGTTTTCCATAATACGCTACCTGAAACATTTGCGTTTGCCGTTCATTTTCTCCAAAACATTAAAAACATACATAACGATGTCAAAGAAGACGAAGCATAAGTATATCTTACCAGACAGCTGATGGACATTCACTGTAATCCAAATAAATCGGATGTATACTCGGCCTTCTGGACTGACGCCGGTGTTGGTCGGTGGTTCTCGTGTGGAGGAGCATCTGAAGGTTTTGAAGTGGTTTTATAGCGCATCCGCTCTGAGCGCCGGGGTTACTGTCGGTCATCCAGTGTGCTGCTCATTTAACTGCGTCTGGATCAACACGTGGAGCCCAAAACAGCTCTTAAACGACATAACTACAAACATCTGCTGACAAACGACTACCATGAAAACAACACAGGGATCAAACATGCCTCTTCTACTGGTGTTTGGGAAAATATGACTTTTTGTTTGCTTTTTAATGGCCATAAATGACAGAATCTTATATAAAAGAGTTATTACATATATGATGGAAAAGTATTTTTACGCAGTCTGGGGTCTTAAAAGCAAGCAATCTGGCATATTACAACACTTGGCACAATCCCTTTCCCTTTTCACTCCATTGGGATCTATTTCTTTGTATAGAGTTGATGAGATGAAATACTCAACCGTAATTAAAGTCTTTGAATACAAAAAGGCAATTTGCTAAGAAAATATTAAATACAGCCTACACACACACACACACACACACACACACACACACACACACACACACACACACACACACACTCACACACACACACACACACACACACACACACACACACACACACACACACACACACACACACACACACACACACACACACACACACACATATTTATATATAGCCAGTGAAATTTCACAGTGGTTGAAGAATGGTAAATAAGGTTTATATTACCATTTATTTTGGATTTATCCAAGTTTAATCATCTGCAATGATGGGAAATGATCCATGAATGTGAAGATGAAGTGCTAAGTGAAAGACCATTTATGGGAACCATGCTAAAGGTCATCTTCAGCTCGACGGACTCGATGTCCAGGCATTAGGAACTGTATCTGGTGTATCTGCAAGATGGCTTGTGATGGCCAGGTAGGCTGTGTATTGTTTTTTGATGGCTTTTCTTGGTGAATGTAGGCAGAGAATTCGAACTGGACCAGAATAAGATGTATCAAGCTATGCACTGCCACTTATTATTATTGTGTTCTTAATCCTTTGATCCTGATCAGGGAACTATTTTCCATAAACCATCTGAGTAAACACAGGTACAAACTGAATACAATCGTGTGACATGGCAAATGCCAACATTTACTTTCTCCGTGCATGTTGTTTGTCAGTGATGTTGCAATCTAGATGTAACTGGCATTGTGAAAGCTGGTGAAATTCTGTAAAATCCTGGACCTAGAGTCAAACCAAATCCGGTATTCATTGTGAGAAACACAAACACTGAGTCATCTTAATTTTCAGAAATGCTGCAGAGCTCAGTATCTAAATTTACCCATGTTTAATGTTCTAGTGATATCTTCATTTATAGGGGCAGTAACGGTATTTCATAATACTAGCTGAACAAAACAGACAATTTAATTCCCAAACAATTCATACATGACAATCCTAAGATGATTTCTTAGTACGCAGTGTGATCAAGAAGACAATAGGAAGTTTTGAAAGCAGCTCCAGTCAAACAGCCAATGAACTTAAGTAACCTGTCTATGATCTAACTTTCTGGAGGAAGGGTCAGCTGATATTACCACTTCATGTAGTGCTTTTATCTGTTGGCACATACAGTCCACTGCTGTCAGTTACTCTGCTACAGGAATCATGAAATATTTCTGACATTTTTAGTGGAGGAGGGTGATGAAATAAGGGAAAACATCTGTATAAAACCCTGGGAACACATGCTCTACACTTGCTACCATAAAAAAAAAACGATTGGAAAATGTTGCCAATGTCATAATTCGCCAGATGAAGCCAGTTAGGTTTCATTTCTGAAACACTGGCTATAATAACAAGTTTAGATGCTACTGTAAAAATATATATTTTTTCCTGTTGTATGTCTTCTTTGGATAATTATGCATTTTAGGCTTGCCTCTACTACTTTTTTCTGCTGTTTATTCTGTAAAAAAAAATAAAAAAAAATAAAATAAAAAATATTTCACATTTAATTCAGTTTGTTACTTGCCGTAACATTGTGACATGCAGGAAGGATGTATCTACAGAGAATGGTCAAAGCAATGCAAATTCACTTACATATAATGTACGATGACTTTATAGAGCATGTCAATAGAAAAATAAAACCAAAACCCTGACATTTTAGGCAATTTTGAAATCCTTTTCCTGTCCAGGAAAAAGAGGATGTATGGTCACCCTAATAAACAAATTAATATATTATTTTGTTATTTAGTTTAATTAATAATAATACAAATTGCTTAAACTGTGATGCTTAAATCTGAGGATATTATGTACGTTTCCTATAAGTTCCTATAGAGTTTGGTTTCTTAGTGAAGTGGGTCATTCCTCTGCTCTGAGGTCAGTGTGTCCTGCGGAGGAAATACCTGCAAGGTTTCTGCAAGGTTTTATGTCCATAAAATATAAGCAGCTGACGCTTTCTTTGAAAGGGTAGCATGGAAAGCTAGAAGCAGAGAGCTTGAATGCTAATATGACACATAAATATCACATTACTCTTTGTTAGAAATAGAGTAAAGGTTCTTATGGAACAATAATAATGCCTAAGCTGACAATGGACTAATAAACAAGGAATACATGCTGACTTCAGAAGAGTGTGACAGACACGTCAATGCTGTTTCATCACATTTAAGGGGAAAGTTTAGGCTACATGGGTTTAAGGAGTAAAACATGCCTGTTTTGTTTGTTAGAGCGAAACAGCCTCCTAGCTGCTTTAGAGACTGCAGAATATATTCTAAACATGTATAATTTTTGCATAATAATCAAGATGTTCACTAAAACTGCTGAAGATTGCACATAAACATGGAGTAGGATTGCACATAAACATAATGTTGGTCATGACCCTTATATTTGCAGTACCAAGCACGTAGAAAAACAGATAATAAGAACTTAACATACTGACATGGACTATACCAGCAAAGTTAAAGAGTGAATAGAAAACCCAAACAGATTTGAGTTAATATTAAGCTTTGAAAACTGAGGTTTAAGAAAACATCTTTGTGACTTTCATTATTTAATAATTATTATAATATTCAAAATATAGTAATACTTTAGCGTACAGTGTAAACCAGGGGCGTAGCCATCTTTTCAGAAGTGAGGGGGACAGAAATTATATATATATATATATATATATATATATATATATATATATATATATATATATATATATATATATATATATATATATATATATGTATGTATGTATGTATGTATGTATGTATGTATATATATATATATATATATATATATATATGTACATTACAATATAATATAAGACATAACAATAGAACATTTCTGTAATCTATAGCCTACCAGTCAACAGTTTTTGAACAGTAAGATTTTATTGTTTTAAAAGAAGCCTCTTCTGCTCACCAAGCCTGCTTTTATTTGATCCAAAGTACAGCAAAAGCAGTAATGTTGTGAAATATTTTTTGAACTATTTTCTATTTTAATATATTTTAAAATGTTATTTATTCCTGTGATCAAAGGTGAATTTTCAGCATCATTACTCTAGTCTTTAGTGTCACATCCTTTAGAAACCAAATCATTCTAATATGCTGATTTGCTGATTATCAATATTTAAAACATTAGTAAAAAAAAATTCTGCATTCTTTGATGAATAGAAGGATCCAAAGATCAGCATTTATGTGAAACAAAAAGCCTTTGCAAAATTGTATATCATTCCAAAAAAAAAATTTTTTGGAAAAGAAATTATAGAAATTAATATTTTTATTTAGCAAGCTTTAAAATCTCAATAAATTACATTTTGAGATATATTCAAATAGAAAACAGTTATTTTAAATAGTCTAAAGAACAGACTTGACTGGTAGTGGATATTATAGGCAACTTTAATTATTCTCTAATTTCTAGCTTTTAATTGGCTTAGAAATCTATAACTGCTGGACTATAACAAATAATAATGATTTTTTTTAAAATATACTACAAACACTTATTTATCACATAAAAAGGCAGAATAGTTTCTATACTGTAATAAATCTATGTGAATTAGCACTGTTTTGTTCATGTACTGTATTTATCACCTGCTGGAGATGACTTGAAAAACCATATATTGTAGCAATCGTATATTAATGTCTTTTTTTTCCCATAAGTTTCAGTTCTTCTGTCAAAACAACTGTTTTCTATGGAGGAATTATTGGGTCAGATTATAAACTAAAAGTCTAAAACTAAAAGTCTTAAACCAAAACTAAAAATCTAAATTTGAAACTTAAAGTCCAAATCGAAAAATAATTTGGTATTTAGGATTGGGCATTTGGTATTTAGGATAGGGCATTTTGTATTTAGGATTGGGCATTTTCTATTTAGGGTTGGGCATTTGGTCATTTAGCCATTTAGGATTTAGGGTTGGGCATTTGGGGATTTAGGATTGGGAATTTGGTATTTAGGATTGGGCATTTAATCATTTAGCCATTTAGGATTGAGGATTGGGGATTTGGGGATTTAGGATTGGGCATTTGAGGATTGAGGATTGAGGAGTGTATGCAAATTTGGAGGCGTGGCCCAAATACTGGAGGCTGGGTTTGAAATGGCTGGTGCGCAGAGGCACCTTATGGACAGCATAGGGAGCTCCCAGTGCTAAGGAACACACTAACTTCAACTTAATGACAGCTTTGTTACATTTGTGGCCTCAAACACAAAGTCACCAATGAAAGGAGTAAAATCGGTCTGACGACGAGAAAGCAGTAGACAGTGCAGCAGGGAAGATGCTAACATTAGCTACTAGTTGCTTTAGGAGGGTATCATTATATTGGGACATGCTGTTTTGTTTTTTAAACTCAGTTAACCCATCTGACATTAGTAGATACACTCCTTTCACATTGCCACTAGATGGTCTTGTTTCTGTTTGTTTTTTTTGTTTGTTTTTTTGCTATATAGCCTATATATATTTTATAAAGATTGTGAGAGAAAATAAATTAGGCTTGTTCGACTTGAACTGGGCTGCACACTGCAAGAACGATCGGTTTATGACATTAAAGTACTGCGAGAGCGATTCAAAAGCATAAGGAGCGTCTACTCTCTTTGATGTCATATGTCGTGTGTGTATTTATATACACACTCACCTAAAGGATTATTAGGAACAGCTGTTCAATTTCTTAATAATGCAATTATCTAATCAACCAATCACATGGCAGTTGCTTCAATGCATTTAGGGGTGTGGTCCTGGTCAAGACAATCTCCTGAACTCCAAATTGAATGTCAGAATGGGAAAGAAAGATGATTTAAGCAATTCTGAGCGTGGCATGGTTGTTGGTGCCAGACGGGCCGGTCTGAGTATATACATACACACACGCAGTGGTGGACGAAGTACACAAATCAAGTACTTGAGTAAAAGTACAGATACGTATAATAAAATATTACTCCAGTAAAAGTAAAAGTACTCCTTTTTCAATTTTACTCAAGTGAAAGTACAAAAGTACTCAATTTTTTATGTACTTAATTAAAAAGGACTGAAAGATAGATGTTTGCAATTTTATATAGGCTACTTAATTTAATTTTATATTAGCATATATTTTTTTATAATCCTACTGCTCAAAATACCTGGGATTTTTTTCCGAAATAACCACTATATGGAGTCAAGATATATTTTTGTTGTTGATATGGACTACGTTGACGAGAGTAATGTTCACTGTGAAGCTTACACTGTGATGTACCTGAGAGAAAGCAGAGTTGACCATCTGATTTTCACCAGTAAGAAAATATAATTATATTTTCATAATGATTTTTTCCTTCTCAAACCTTGTCTGTGGTGTAAAAACACCCCTGGCCAAACGGGGTGCATCTCTTCCCACTTTGATAATTACTGTAGTTACCATGTACTGAACATCACATCCTTTCTTTTCTCCCCAGATGTAATATATATATATATATAGGTGGTTGAATAAAAATATTTGGACATAATTTATAAACATAGCTTGTTAGCTAGACAGTTAGCATCAGCTAACAATATTTACTTATTTTCGGTACGGTTATGAATAAACATTCATGTCTGTCTACAAATGTTTGTAACACAAATGTTACAAAGCTGTCATTAAGTTGAAGTTATCACACAGTCCTCGCTCACACTCACTCGCTCCATTTGGATTCATTACAGTGTGCTCCTTAGCACTGGGAGCTCCCTATGCTGTCCATAAGGTGCCTCTGCGCACCAGGCATTTCAAACCCAGCCTCCAGTATTTGGGCCATGCCTCCAAATTTGCATACACTCCTCAATCCTCAAATGCCCAATCCTAAATTTTCAAATGCCCAATCCTAAATCCCCAAATCTCCAATCCTCAATCCTAAATGGCTAAATGATTAAATGCCCAATCCTAAATACCAAATTCCCTATCCTAAATACCAAATGCCCAATCCTAAATACCAAATTAATTTTCGACTTGGACTTTAAGTTTCAAATTTAGATTTTTAGTTTTGGTTTAAGACTTTTAGTTTTAGACTTTTAGTTTATAATCTGACCCAATAATTCCTCCATAGTTTTCATTCAGCGATAGCTGGACGCTTTTGTCCATATTAGGAGTTTTCTGTTATGACTTTCTGCGCGAGAGCGCGCTCCGGCTTCGAGGATGAATGAAACAAGCAAACACTGCACGAGTGTTTAACGCTACGTGAAGTTCATCTCGCTGTATTCTGGGTCCGAATAAAATATCAGGTCATGCGCAGACTATCCTGTCTCTTTGAGTTTTATTTATTCACACCAGCTATTGAAAGCCTTTATGCGAACACATTTGACTGAAAAAGTGCAGGGGACGAATTTCCATGATATTAAAAGTAGGGGGGACACGTCCCCCGCGTAATCTACGCCCCTGGTATAAACATTCTGAAAGGTATAAGCGTCCGTTTTGAGTAATACTGTATTTGTTGTTTATGAGCTCCCTCTAGTGGACAGACTCATTAAATCACATTTAGTTTGACAATAAAATCAATGTATTGTCTAGTAATGTGGAGAGGATTTTCCCTCTTTCTTTCTCTCCTTCTTTCTCTTTTTTCTCCTCAGTTTCCTCCGTGACACACACAATAACTCACTTTGTTCACTCTCTCCCTGGTACTACAGAGAACAATGGAATAATGCAGCTCTTCTGTGTTCTGGGCTGGGGTTTTTGAGCTGAGGCTCTACCCCTCACAGATTGAGCGCTTTGATACTGCACACCGCCGAAGATGAGCGAGGGGAAACGGTCAACATCAAGCTTCTATCGGCCGAGGTCCAGCTGGATAAAGGTGGGACATTATCTTAATGCGATTCAAATCACTGACGAGTTTTGAACAGGCCAAAATTAAAAGTGCGACTTCTAAAAGTAAACAGAACAAAGAGAAAAAAAAAAAACAAGATTTTCTTACTTTTAGTTTGTCACGAAGGAATGCCTAGCTGTAAAATAAATCCATATTTATTTACATATGTTCAACTTTCTTAAACAGTTACTTTCAAAGAAATTATTTGATTTAACTTTCAAATAAAGGCAGGAATCTAGTGTATCTATATACAATGTCTAAGTTTATATAGAGTTATTAAAAGTTGAAGTTTCAAGTTCATTTGGTGATATTTTGAATACTCTGAGAGTTTTAGGAGTTCTTACGCTGTTCTTAACACACTATCAACTATTGTGGTAATTTACTATTATTCTAGTAGCCTACTATTTAAAATTTTGACATCTCCAGTTTAAGTACACAAAGAAGAGTTTTGGAAATAGAGTTCCTGTATAAACGTGTGTGTTTTGCTTTAGTTTTCACAGTGACTAGCACACTGAGTGGCATCAGTGACGCAGATTCCCAACAGGGTGGTGATGTTGACCATATCGACTGATGTTTGTGCTGCTCATAGTGGTCAAACAGTGATCTTTCACTTCCATTTTTATAGAATTTTATAGAAATCTGTAGGCATATGCATTGAGGTCTGGCTTAAGCCAAAGCTTAATCTTTCTTAAATTCATTCAGTCAGGGTTATTTCATGTTTATATCACCGGAAGATAGAAATGTTTATGACTAAATTCCATATGAAGCTATATACAACTTTACTTTCCATCAGAAATATTATATTTACTACAGTTACTGTTAGGGTACATGTGTTTTTTTGCTACAGAATTAACAATAACTGTAGCTCCCACACATTTTGACCTTTCCATGTGTTTTGAAAGTGAAAGGATATTTAAGGCCCTGTTTGGGAGTCTGAGATCACTCTCCACTGGCTGGACCCGCTTTTTCTAAATGGGCAGCTTTCTAAGAAACATAAAAATGGAACCCATACATTCCTGCATGGACTGTGAAAAAGACTGAGAATGGTTCCTCCAGTGACGTCATCAAAATCACTTGGAAAATGTAATGTAGTTCCTTGGGTACACAGTAGGATAGTTTGTACACAAAGTTTGTTTCTTCATCGGAACAGAAATAAACTCATTATAAGACATTTTAATTTAAACCACCGCTTCCATTATCCATTATAACGCTTCCTCCAGTAAAAAAAAAGTCCATCCCCTGTTCTTCTTTCACATTAAAATCCACTGATGTTGGTTTAGAACTGTTTTTACTTGTAAACTGTACTTCATCTCTGCATGCATATTTCTCTCCTCATTCAGACAAGATTACTTTTTCACTGGAGAAAGCAATATTATGTATAGAAGACTTGTATTTTAGCAATGATTTGAAGTTAAAAACAATTTAATGACTTTTCACTTCAAATATGGATTATTGGGCCATTTTAATCATCTGTTATACTCTCATTCTGACGGCACCCATTCCCCTTTCCAGGATTTGAGTGACAGTGAGAATCTGTAATAGCGTGATGTTGGAAACATGATTAAAAATTTACGCTAAACAATTATAATTTCAAATCAATTTTTTTCTCGATTTCTTCAAAACAAGCAGTGAAGCGATTCTGTTTAGAATGTGATTGTTAAGTCAACAAATATTTTGTTTTATCAAGCTTTATCTTTTAAACTAGATTTATTCTAGACACACGGTCCAGAATGAAACCGCAGGTTTGAAGTTCCCGGGTTCCTCCAGCGTCCCTACATTCAGCGCGCATTCCTCCTCATCCAGCTCGTGCTGTGAATGGACGGCTGCCGTTCTTTTCCGGCTGCACCTGCTCATCCCACCAGGAAGTGCTGGGCGATAAATCCTAAAGTAATAATCCCTTTTACCTGGAGCGAAAGGAGCGAACAAACATTATTATGCAGTATATCCGGGGAAAGCCCTCCGATTAGATTCATGTGATCGACGCGCGCGATTAATGCAGGGTAAAAAAAACACCGTCAACTCCCTGCAAGTTGGGGTTATTGTTTTCCTGCGGTGTAGCGTTTAGTTTTTTTGCGGTCCTAACCTCCCTCCGGCAATGGGATGCTGTGGAAGCGCAGAGGTAAGCGATGCTGGCCGCGACAAACCGTGATAGCGTGTTTCGAGTCTGGTGCCGATGTGTTGATGCATTGTTACATTGTTGCTGTCGCTGTGATACATTGTTTCACGGCTGATCGCCTTTGACGGGCCAATGAAGTGCTGTACTGTCGCTTGCCCTGCATGTAATCCTATTATTATGTCCTATGCGCTCGCACATAGCGATGAATGCATTTGATAATGACCGTTATGTGATGATTTCGCCTTTGCTATAAAATACAACGCGTTAGACCGTTGTCTTTGTTTTTTGCTTCCCATCATCATAGTGAAGTGTGTTAGATAAGATGTTTACAGGGTCTGCTGTCCTCTTATAACACACTGGTTTCACAAAGGGGGTTATTTATAAATGCATATCAATTGTGGTCGGTTCCCGTTATGTGAAATTGATTTTTGAATGTGCCCGTTTTGACAGGTTACAATTGCGAGGCCTTATATGAAAATACTGTTTAACGTCTGCAGCATGCTAACTAGTTATGTAAAGAAGACATTGACTTAGGTTGTTTTTACTTGATCATTTTATATTCAAGTGCTTGATATGTAAAACAAAGTTATACAGTGATATAGTTATTATCAATTACTGACCTATGAAGTAATAGATAATAATAATAATAATAATAATAATAATCATAAATCATACAATAATACTCCAATACAGTAATAATAATAATAGTAGTAATAAATAACTAACTAATGTAAATGTTTTTTTTTTTTACTAATGTTTTTTTTCCCAATTTAATGGGCAGTGTTATTTGAAAAGACTTATTTTTTAATTTCTGTATCAGAAAGTTTAGAACCAATTAAGTGCAAAAAGTATAAATGTTGGAAGACAGTATTGCTTATCAGTTTGTCTTTAATGTGAAGACATGTTGTTTGAAATTAAATGATCATCATTTTAAGCATGATTGAACAGCCAGCATTGTGTCTTTTGTATTTCAGAGGCCAAAAAGAGACTGGAAACCTTTGGAGGAGCGGAACTGCACGGATCTGCCATGGTTCCTCTTATTTACATTGTTCCTTATGGGAATGGTAAGTCAACAGTTCACCTTATTCATAACAATATTATGTTCATATATGCAGGTTATGAAAGTACTCCTGGTCACACTGTGTATTATAGTCAGTGGTAGTTTTGATATACTGCTTAATGATATACTAACAGGGATTTTTATAGTTCTAATTGGTCAGTTTTTGCATTCAACAGTAAGATGTCCAGGGCAATTCTGTATTTCATATCCATGCATTTGTTTATTTATTATTGTGAAAAGAAAGATAATGTACATGCTTCAAAAAATAAACACAGAGAGGCAAATCAGGACTATGATGTGAAGCAGATGTAGAATTTAGGATTCTTGGACATCCTGTGGTCTTTTTCATCTCTCACAAAAAAAAAACACAATAAAAGATATATAAAAAAAAACTAAAAGCAATAGTTAACGCTGGAGCTGCATGAATATTTGAGATAAAATCAAAATCACAATATGGCGTAGTGTGATTTAATTAATAAATAAATGTGTTGATAAATAATAATAAATAAGCGTACTTTGTGTTTCAGAGTGTTCCTACACATGAGCCGCTCATCTGCTAGTGTTTGGAGCGGCTCAGTTTGCACTAAATGCTGCTCCACATGAAATTATTTCTGCATGTGCTCTGAGTTTGATTTAATGTGCATTTGGAAACACAACATGCAGCAGCCATCTTCCCATGCTTGTAATATTAAGTGCTTACGTAATTTTACTGTCAAATAAAATGGATTTTAGTTTTCTTTTGATAGATAGTTAGTGAGAAGCCATATAATACAACATCCTACCATGATAATTCATTCATCCGTCACTGTTTACATGATATTGCAGAAACACCAGGCCTAAATATTTTATGGCTCAGCTTTTTTTCTTGAAATTTCTCTTTTGATAAATAGTGTTTTGTCACCGTGCTGTGGTTTTTGCAACCAGCCACGATGAGCGTCATTTTGGTTTCTATTTCTGTGGTGTTTTACAGGGTACCTCCAGCCAGTGTGAAATCTCACTGCTCTAAAATATCCTGTTCCACATACCAGTAGACATGAAATGTATTCTGATTGGCTGTGATTGTATGTGGTCTCACAGCAGTTTCTCATTGAAAATGTTAGTGTTAGTGTATGTCTCAACATGCATGTCTTACACAAATGAAGAAACTCACAAGAATCTTTTGATTTAGTGGTGAATTTTTTAATTTTTTAAAATTTAATTTTTAAATTTTAAATTTTTTTGGAATATTTTAATGCTAACACAGATGCCATTTGTAAAAAGGTTCAGCAGTGTATGTTTTTCTTAAGAAAAATGAACTCTTTTAAAGTATGCTCAGTGTTAATGACACTGTTTTATCGGAGCTTTATTGAATCCGTAATTTCTAATTGTGACATTGTATGGTTTGATTGTATCAGCCTGTCCAACAGAAACAGAATAACCAAACTGATAAAGACTGCTTCGAAAGTGATTGGAGTTCAGCAGATACTGCCCCAGGACATTTTTAAAGGACGTGTTGTCAAAAAAGCCTTTGCGATAATCAATTGCCCAACACACCCATTACACAAAGAGTTTGTTATTCTTCCATCAGGACGTAGATATAGAGTAATGGGAGGGAGAACAAGGAGGTTTAAGAACTCATTCATACCAACTGCTATTCTAATGTTAAATAATCTGTAATCATGAGTGTTTATTATGTGAGTGTTTGCTATGTGAGTGTTTTTTGTGATGTGCAGCACCAGTGCAAAACCAATTTCCTAAGGGATAAATAAACTCGAACTGAACTGAACTGAACTGAACTGAATTTTTCTGTAATGATGTTTGTCCTGTTAATTATTTAGCCTTTGCTGCAAATGAGTTTGACTCTTTCTTTTTTTTTTGACTCTCATTCCAGTGTGGCATCTGTGGGTTTACCATCGCGACTGGAGGGGCGGCGCGGCTCGTCTTTGGATATGACAGCTACGGGAATACATGCGGCCAACGCAACGAGCCCATCGAAGGGGTCCGGCTGAGTGGTCTTGACCATACTGACAGAAAGTTAGTCAGCTTGCCTTCCCTCCCTCTCTCACCCATTTATTTTTTACACTTGGCCCCATCACAAACCCTCATTTTTTCTTTCATGCTCTGCTTTTACACACCCGTTTTTTTCCATCGTTATTGGTCAGCGGTAAAATCAGAGTGCTCCAGCTCTTGCCCTTCGATTATCACATCAATGAAAATGTCAAACGGCTGGCGTTTCACCTCGAGATCGCAGAGGACTATCTGAGCTACACACACGAGCCTTGAATAATTCAGTACAGGCCCTGAGGACAGGTACTGTCACAGTGTGCAGCCCTTAATGGGTGCTAGCCTGCAGAAAAGACCAGTATTGTGGGCCTTTTCATTTGCAGCACTGTCAAATGATGGTATTTTTGCTCTCAGGTGTGGTTGAACTGAATTGTACGTAGCTTTTTAGAGATGGGTCTGAGATCTGACTCATCACGAGGCATAGTGATTCATTTGGTGGAGTATTCACTGGCTTGTAAGAGCAGATGTGAATTTAATGGCTTGAAAATGTCTTGCTGGAGCTGTCAAAGATAGATGGCTGCACTTGCGGAGGGCATTCGGTTTACCTCTATATTTAATGATATTTAGGCTTCATACAAATGCAATTTTAAGCTGTTAAAGAGATGCTCAACCTAAAATTCTGTCATTGTTTACTCACCCTTATGTCTTTCCATCTGTCGACTTGTGGAAGATAAAAGTAGTGTTTTTTTTAATTGCCCACATGATGAAAGTCAACGGGGTCCTGTGTTGTTTTGACCCCAGTGTTATTATATCTTTTTTTTAATGTTTTGAAGGAGAAATAAAGTCATACAGGATTGCAGATGACAGAATATTTAGGGTAATTTCTCTATTTGTATTACCAAATGACTTAAAATCTTAACAAATGTGTTATTCTTGTTTGGATATTGGTTTTTAAGCATCACCAAGAGCATTTATGTCATGTTTAAGGAAATATGTAATCACTATCAATAACAATAATAATAATAATAATAATAATAATAATAATGATGATGATGAAAAAGTAAAAAATATATATATAAATTGTCAACATACACTACTCTTCAAAACTTCTTTCTTTTTCTTGAAATAAGTTAGTACTTTTATTTTGGAATGATTAAATTGTTTAAAAGTGACAGTAAAGATATTAAAAAAGTAACAGAAAATTCCTATTTCAAATAAATGCTGTTCTTTTGTGCTTTATATTTGTCAAAGTATCCTGAAATAAAATAATTGAATGAAAAGCAGAAAAAAAGGCAAAAACACCCCCAAAAAAACATTGATTATAAAAGCAGCAATAAGAGCAGCAAATTAAAATGATTTCTAAAGGATCATGTAACACTGAAGACTGGAGTAGCGATGCTGAAAATTCAGCTTTGTCATCATAGGAATTGATTACATTTTAAAATATATTCAAATAGAAAACTGATAATATGTAATAATAATTTGCTATATATATATATATATATATATATATATATTGTCGCAAGGTTGGGGGTTCGATTCCCCGGGAACACATGATAAGTAAAAATTGATAGCCTGAATGCACTGTAAGTCGCTTTGGATAAAAGCGTCTGCTAAATGCATAAATTTTAATTTAATTTAATTTAATTTAATTTAATTTAATTTAATTTAATTTAATTTAATTTAATTTAATTTAATTTAATTTAATTTTTAATTTAAATTTAATTATATATAAATAAAATTTATATATTCTACTGAAGCATTGGTAAGCATCCAATTTTTTCTTTTTCTTGCTGAAGTGCTTACGTAATTTACGTAACTCAAACCTTTAAATAGCAGTGTATTTAAATGCCATTTATATCCATGATAATCATTTTGATGTATGTCTGTATTTCACAGTTCATGATGGGGGCAATCACCTACCAGGGCAATTTTCTAGTCACATTCGACATGAAATTGCTAATGAAACAATGCACAATTTGAATATATTATTTTATGTTTATGGTAAGAAAGTTCTTTGCTGTGCAGTCATAAAAAATTATAGCCTTTGAGGACAGTAAAATTACATGTCATGTCAACTGGCCATTTACAGAATCCTTTTTTTGTGATTAGCAGATTTTATTTTGGCGTTTCACATTTAGTTGTTTTTTTCATGAGGGTGATGCTGCCTTTGTGTGAATTAGTACGTGTCTAGGTGTTTGCTTATCCTATTACAGCCATATAGCTCTGAGTAATTGCTTTATTTATTCATGTCATAAAAGAGACGGATGTGGTAAATACCACCTAGAGTGAGTTGTTCCTACAGGAAGGCGTGACTGCTCATTTCTTGTCTTCCTCTTATTACAGCTTTAACTGTGGCTCAAAATAAAGAACCACTAGAGACGTGTAATCACCCCTGAGCAGCACTACACTAATTTCCATATCTTTCTCCTTTTTACATGCACACACACGCACACACATCACAATGCCGACCTAGGCTCGCTGGAAATATGCATCTCTTCATATGTTTTTGCAAACTTCAAAAACATAGCTATACAAATATACCTATATAAATTCACAGCAATTTCAAGCTCCAGTGAACACTAGTGGCAGTAAAACACCAACAACGTTTATTCCATTTCACAAAAATGTATGATTACACAGCCAGATTATTGATTTATAAACAATGATTTTTGTGTGGTTCCTGGGACAATACTGTGTTATGACCTCAAAACACTTTTACCATAATGCATGATTTGTAAACTTTTGGACTTTTGCATCACTTAATCAGCTCCATATGTATGGCTTTTCTGACATAGTAAACTTGCTCAGCAGCTCAATTAGTATGCTATTTCACTTAGTATTTACAGTGCTTGGGTACCACAAGTCATCATAAAAGGGCTCAAAGGTTTGTAGAAGTAAGTTGAAATGTTTTTGTTTCTTTACGAATACCATAGTATTGTGCTACAGCGTGCCTCTGTCTCAATATACTGTACAACACGTCACACATTCACATCAAATGTTATCTCAGCGGTACACCAACTAGACACTACACTTATTTACAATCACAGAAGTACATTATTTGCATGTGCTTTAAAGCCTTGCAGGTTAAACATTTATTTTGCATGCTGTTCTGATATGCACTTTCTCAATATTTTGCCTAACATCATGGCGGTACGGTGATAACACTTCACAGCATAGATTTTATTACATATTTAAACTGAGCAGTGTGTTTTTTGTATGACTGACTGTATTTTATTATGATAATGAACAGGCTGCATTGTCAAAGTAGCAAAGCTTAACTTTGTCCACGCATGCAGCGCCAGCACAATCACTTGATTTTTTTTCCCTTCTAACAGTGGAAGCTACTTCTCCTTTTAGTCATAAAGATAATCGTAATTGTAAACGGTTTGCCTTTATTTGTGTACATTCACAATAAAAACAAATCTTTGTGTGTAAAATAACCCTAAAGAAAAATAGAATGCCGCTTTCTGACATCTGTTTCCATTTCGCGCAGCACAAAAATGAACCTAAACCCTCCAGTTTTTCGTTCATTTTCGGAATTTGTTATTCAAGTAAAAATCTATTTCTCGTATAGGCCTATTTATTCACTATATATAGCCTAGCTTTATTCGGTTTTTCTCCCCTCGCAGAAGCGCTGCAGGTGTGTGATGTGATATGAAGACCATGTGAATCCTCATGTTCTGTTGTTTGTTGCTTTTGTTTTGGGAAACAAATGTTAGCATTTTTAACAGATCACAGACACTTATCCTTTCTAATTTATATAAATTCTAATTTAAAATAATCTTGTCGATTAACAGTTATTAATCGGTTAACAACATCAACAACATCAACATCAACAAGAGGATTGATGATGTAACGGTCACAAAAACCATCACTGTCCGGGCCAACCAGAAGCCATGGATGACAGGGGAGGTCTACAGACTCCTGAAGACAGAGAACGCTGCCTTCAGAGCTGGAGATGAGGTGGGCCTGAGAACAGCCAGGGCCAACCTGTCCCGTGGCATCAGAGAGGCTAAGAGACAGCACTCCAGGAGGATAGCTCATCAATTCAGCAACAGCAGAGACACTAGGAACCTGTGGCAGGGGATACAGACCATTACGGACTACAAGCCCCCACCACAGACCTGTGACAGCAACATCTCTCTACTGAACGAGCTGAACAGCTTCTTCGCTCAACAAAACAGCACCACTGCACAGAAGACTCCACCTCCTCCCGGCGACCAGGTGATGACGCTGACCTCAGACAGCGTGAGGAGATCCTTCAGCAGGATCAATGCACGCAAAGCTCCGGGTCCTGACAACATCCCTGGGCGTGTACTGAAAGACTGTGCAGCAGAACTCACTGATGCCTTCACAGACATTTTCAACATCTCACTGAGTCAGGCTGTTGTTCCCACATGCTTCAAAACTACAACCATCATTCCAGTTCCGAAGAAGCCATCTCCATCCTGCTTCAATGACTACCGTCCTGTTGCACTTGCCCCCATCCTCATGAAGTGCTTTGAACGGCTAGTCATGCACCACATCAAGTCTGCCCTCCCCCCCTCCCTGGACCCCTTCCAGTTTGCATATCGGTCCAACCGGTCGACCGATGATGCCATCGCCACTACCCTCCACTCAGCACTCACACATCTGTACAAAAAGGACTCATATGTCAGAATGCTGTTCATAGACTTCAGTTCAGCATTCAACACAATCATCCCTCAACAGCTCATTTACAAACTGATTCAGCTGGGGCTCAACACTTCGCTGTGCAACTGGCTGTTGGACTTTCTGACTGGAAGACCTCAGGCAGTACGGGTCGGCAGCAACACATCCAGCACCATCACACTGAACACTGGGGCCCCCCAAGGATGTGCACTGAGCCCCCTCCTCTTCACTCTGCTGACCCATGACTGCACACCTTCACACAACTCCAACCTCTTTATTAAGTTTGCAGATGACACGACTGTGGTGGGTCTCATTAGCAACAAAGATGAGACAAACTACAGGAGTGAGGTGAGCCGCCTGGCCAAGTGGTGCAGTGACAACAATCTCTCTCTGAATGTGGAGACAAAGGAGATTGTTGTAGACTTCAGGAGAGCACACACTCAGCACGTTCCTCTGACCATCAACGGTGTGACTGTGGAGAGAGTGAGCAGCACCAAGTTCCTGGGTGTGCACATCACAGAGGACCTCTTCTGGACTGAAAACAACGCAGCACTGGCCAAGAAATAACAACAGTGTCTCTACTTCCTCCGCAAACTGAGGAGAGCCAGAGCCCCGGCCCCCATCATGTACACCTTCTACAGAGGCACCATCGAGAGCATCCTGACGAGCTGCATCACTGTGTTGTATGGCGCCTGCAACGCGTCCTGCCGAAAGACTCTGCAACGCATAGTGAGAGCAGAGCAGCTGAGAAGATCATTGGTGTCTCTCTCCCCTCCCTCCAGGACATTTATGGAACCCGTCTCACCCGCAAAGCCCTCTGCATCACTGATCCCACTCACCCATCACACAGCTTCTTCAGTCTGCTGCCATCAGAGAGGAGACTGCAGAGTCTCCAGGCCAGGACCAGCAGACTGAAAGACAGCTTCATCCACCAGGCTGCCAGGAAGCTGAACTCCCTCCCGAACTTGCCCCCCCCTCCCCTCTTCTGCCCCAGGCACCACTGAACTATGAACCCCCCCCCCCCCACACACACACACAAATTATATGATGGCATGCACTAGTAACTTTGTGCAGCATTGGTCTGCTCACTACCTCATTCAGCATGGAACTGACGTCATTCCACTACCTCATCAGTCAGTTAAATAAAATAACTGCTCTTGAGCCCTTTGTCACTTGATTGCACTATATCTGTCATTTGCCTTGTGCTGCTTTATTTAACTTTATTTTAAATTTTATTATATGCCCTTTATTTTATTTATTTATTTTTTTTACATTCCCTTATTGTATAGTTGTATCTACATTTTATATTTGATCTAGATTTTTAGGCTTTAATGTTAATTTTATCTGTATGCACCGGGGTCTGAGAGTAACGCAATTTCGATTCTCTGTATGTATGTACTGTACATGTGGAAATTGACAATAAAGCAGACTTGAACTTGAACTTGAACAAGCGTTGGTTGTCAGTTAGGAAAAACAACCGCAATGAACATCCCTATCACATACACCTAGGATGCTTTGAGGGTAAATAAAACACAGGCTAATTTCTATTTTTGGGTGAACTAAACCTTTAAGACCATTTCACGATTTCAATCATCATAGAGAACAACCACCCCTTCTTCTTCTCATTGGAGGCATGAGATGCAGCACTAAACAGTCTCTTGCTGTTGGTGCTTGTATCGATTTTTGCGTCTTTCTCTGAGACTTTTTGCGGTTTGCTGCATTAGTGCACACCTCTGTTTGATCACGTCATGTCATTGTTCAGAATTGCTTATTCGGTTGCCCAACATTCAGTGCATCCCTACTTTTTCGCTTATTTGGCCAAAAACACATTTTATTCTGCTATTTTTGGCAGAATAATTTCAGTTGCCAAACATTCTGTGCATTAACCTCTAGATGCCTGTGATTTTTCTCACTTTTGTTCATCAGGCTAGGTCAGTAAGATTTATTTATTTATTTTTGGGAAGAAATTAACATGTTTATTCACCACACATTAATTAATTAAAGAATACATTTACAGTGTAACAAAATAATTATATTCCAAATTTATGCTGTTCTTTTGAACTTTTCATCCATTATCATGTTTTCCACAAAAATATTCAGCTTTCAATTTTGACAATAATAATAAATGTTTCTTGAACAACAAATCAGCACATTAGATGATTTCTCAAAGATGAAGACTAATGATGCTGAAAAAAGTTTTTCAAACACAGGAATACATTTTAAAATATTTAAATAATATTAAAACAAAAGTTATTTATTTCTGTTTTTACTGTATTTTAATAAATTAATTGCAAGTTTGGTAAGCATAAGAGACTTCTTTCAAAAGCATTAAGAAACCTCACTGACCCCAAACTTTTAAATATCAGTGTATGTCTATGTAGTAAATAAAACTTTTGTTCTTTGTCCTTTGTTCTTTCATGATGTCCCTTTAAAATTCCAGTTCCTCTTAAGGAAATTGAGCTGCATCGGAGAACGCTTTGGGAACGCCTCCAGCATGACTGGCTCTGAATCACGTGTATAATCAGTCCAATGGATGGACTTCATAGGCGGGTGACGTCAGAGACCAGGAAGCTTAAAAGCATGTGCGGTGAAGCCGGCATTATCCTCTAGGAATCAAGTCAAGTCTGCTTTATTGTCAATTCTTCCACATGTACAGTACATACATGCAGAGAATTGAGTTGCTCTCTGTGTGTGTCAGTCTGATATTTGTTTGTGAGTCTTATTTAGTGTTGTTTGTCCATAATAATGTCAACAACATGAGACAAGACCAAACACAAACTGGGTGAGGGCAGGCAGTGTTTCAAGCTGTGTGTTCCTCCCTGCCCGCGTTACATTACGGACGTGGATACACACAGTTTGTGCGTTGTCTACCTCGGACCGGAGCATGCAGAGTCGGCTTTTGAGCAGCTTCTCTTGCATGTTCTCCGCTCCAGGAAGGGTCTCTTTGCCGAGGGAGCCTTCCTGAGCGCTCCTCACGGCACTGATCTCGCTTCCGCCAAGCGGAGCGGCGATTACGCTTGTGGGGTTCACAGATGGATCTGGCGGAGGGAATGGAGACGGGCCAGTCCCTTGCTTTTTCTTTACCCACCAGATCCAGCATCCGTTCTCTGAGATCGGCAGTGCGCTCTGGCGCTACTTCTCCCCGGGGAGTGGGTTCGGCACTTCACCAGTCTTCCTCCAAGGAGGTTGACATGGTGGACGTCAGTAAGGATTCGCCCCCTCAGTCCCTCCAGTATGTCTTGATGGTGGTATGTCCAAGATGTCTTGGAGGTGGTAATTTGTGCTGTGGCCAAGTTAAACATTGATTGGCCCACAGAGAAAAAGGCTGAATTGCAGAAAAGCAAGTTGGATGAGTGCTGGAGCCTGCCTTTTTTCAGAGGTGTGTAAATAATGGGCAAAGCCATTCTTGGCTCGCCTCTTTATTCCCGCTTACGATCATTATGGCCATGTGGTGGGGATGAGTGAGCGTGGTTATAAGACAATTCCCCGGGTAGAACAGATGCTCGCGAGCTATCTGTCTCCCGGAACGGCATCGTCTTTAAAGGCTCCGGCACTCTCCTCCAAGCCACTGCATACCACTTCAGAGCTGGTGGGCAAAGGGTACTTGGCAGCAGGTCAGGCTGGTGCATGTCTGCACACCATGGCGGTGTTACAGGCGTACCAAGCCGACCTGCTCAAGGAACAAGAGAAAAACTTTGAGGCACAAAAACAGAGTGTCGCCTCGCATGCTCCCCTGAAACGGGACCGTGGGTCGAAGCGGTGCTCTGGGTTTGGGGCCTCTAAGCCTAAAATGGAACTGCAGACTGTCCTTAAGGCTAAGAGATCCTCTGCCAAAAATCCCTGACACCATTGGCCCAGGGCTTATGAGGGCAGTCCTTTCTGGGGTAGAGCGGGTTACACCGCATTACACGGTTCCCATCTCGCCTCAGTGCCCTCAGGAGATCGTCCTGCCAACCCTCCCAGAGTTACAGTTGTCCTTAAAACAGTTAGTTTGGTTGTCTCCTGCCAGTCTGCCATTACAGGGCACTGAGCTAGCTACTCTAATTACACCAGATGTCAGTCTTGAGAGACTGATTCCCTTAGTAGACTATTTGGTAGCGTGGAAACTACTGCCAAATGTGTCTCAATTGGTCCTGCACAATGCAGAGAGAGGCTACAGACAGGGCCGTCGCTAGTGGGGTGAAAGGTGGTGACGATTATAGGGGCCCACAACTTAGAGGGGGCCCCGGCTATCTCAACTGTCTGGCTGAGGCCAGCCTAAAAAGATGCTCAGGACAGTTGACAGGCCACTACTGCTTGTGGTAACGAAAACTTAAAATTTTCACGTTTTTAAGCCTGGCCACTTGTCAATTAAAACATTAAAAAGGGTTTAAAGCATTCAAAAACAAGATGCGGAAAAGCTGAACTGAGTAGCTGGGTACTCGCACGCTGTGGTCGGTGCGCACGCGGAGAGAGAGCCGCGTCTCACAGCAGCAACACTGAACCAAGCTCTCCTTTGCGAAGTTCTCCTCGAACTTCCTCCTGCACCTGAACGAACAAATACAAATCTCTGTTTGAACAAACAGAAAAGTATGTGAAAGAGACCAATTCAGCACCCGCAGTGTTCTGGTGTTCAGGGCTCACGCAGAGAGAGGAGTCTCAAAACGCTTGAACACAGAATTTGTACTCTTGTACCAATAAATACATTCAAAATGTGTTAAAATACCCGTCTTGGAAAGGATGTTCGAAAAAACTTTTGGTTTTGTCTTAAGTGAAAGTAAACCGTTTAGAAAAAAATCTGATGTGTATTATATTGGATGCATTCATTGTTCACTGTTAAAGTGACCGCGCCTAATTTAGCAAGAAAATTAAAGAAAAAAAATTACTCACTACTCTTGACTGAATTACTTTGTAATCATGACACTATAATACATTTATGCAAGTGAGTATAGCAAAATAAAGCGAACTGTGACATATTATACCAAAAATTCAGTATACAGTACAGTATTATTATTAATATTAATAATAATAATAATAATAATAATAATAATAAAATTGGGACCAAAAATTATTCAACACCATATGAAGCACCATGTGTTGCTTATACATGTTTTTTTCCTGAATTGCTAAAGCAACCTTTTCACACCTCAGACTGAACAAAATTAAGCATAGCTTGGTAATTTTCAACAAAGTATTGATAGTTGTGTAAATATTGTCATACTAACAGCTGTCTGAAGTTTTGGTTGATTGTAATTAATTACATTCCTTTCTATCAAAGTTATCTGACATTATCAAGATTAATTTGTTCTGACAGTTTAACTCTTGAGTTCCTGTCATATTTTTTTTACCATTTTCCAAACTATAGCAAATAAACTGTGATGATGTTAGAAATGTTGAAGGTTTCTGAATAAATTTTGGTTTGATTATATATTTAATTTTTACAGTGAAGACCATACAGTGCTATTTTACATTTAATTATTCGGTTTCTGTACCTGGACACTTGAAAAAAAAACGTAAACATTGTGTAAATAGCACAAATAAATAAATAGAACGAACATACAGGGCCCACTGGTTCAACCTGCACCGGGGCCCCGCAAACCCCAGCTATGGCCCTGGCTACAGAATCCAGTTTTTGTTCTCCTCTGCCTCATTTCAACGGGGTTATTCCCACTCTGGTGGGCCCTGAGCAGGCTCTGGTCATGGAACAAGAAGTTAACACCCTCTTGAGGAAGGAGGCCATCAAGGTGGTCCCTCCTCACATAAGAGAGTCCAGGTTCTGCAGCCGGTACTTCATAGTTCCAAAGAAGGATGGAGGGTTGCGTCCCATTTTGATCTGCGTCAGTTGAACCGCTCAGTCATGCGACTCAAGTTCAGGATGCTTACACTCAAACAGCTTGTGTCTCAGATCAGGTCAGATGACTAGTTTGTAATGATCGATTTAAAAGACACATACTTCCACATCTTCATCCTTCCCACTCACAGGAAGTTCCTGAGGTTTGCTTTTTCGGGCCAAGCGTACCAATATCGGGTTCGTCCCTTTGGCCTTGCACTCTCACCCCGCACTTTCACTAAGTGTGTGGATGAAGCTCTGGCTCCGCTGCAACTCTTGGGCATCCGCATACTGAATTATATTGACGATTGGTTGATTTTAGCTCAATCAGAGCAGATGATGGTTCAACATTGAGATGTTGTTCTCGCCCATATGAGAGAGCTGGGGTTAAGACTAAATGCCAAGAAAAGTGTGCTATCTCCATTACAGAGGACCACTTATATGGGCGTGGTGTGGGATTTGACCACGATGAAGGCACGTTTGTCACCTGCTTGGATCGAGTCGATCCTCACCGCAGTCACGAAAGTGAAAGAAGAACTGTCACTCACTGTCAAGCAGTTTCTGAGACTGCTGAGTCTGATGGCAGCTGCGTCTAACATTATACCTCTTGGCCTGCTGTACATGAGACCCCTACAGTGGTGGCTCAAGACTAAGGGTTTCTCCCAGAGAGGAAACCCACTTAGCATGATCAAGGTCATGCGGCAATGCCTTGGACATGTGGAGAAAGCCTTGGTTCTGGTCTTAGGGCCCGGTGCTAGGAGCTCCTTGTCGCCTTGTAACGCTAGCGATGAATGCGTCCCTCACCGGCTGGGGTGCGTTCATGAGTGGCTACCCTGCCTATGGTCTCTGGAGTGGTCACCATCTCACATGGCACATAGACTGCCCGGAGATGCTGGCAGTGTTTTGAGCTCTGAAACACTTCCTCCCAGACCTAAGAGGCTACCATGTGTTGGTGGGCAACAACAACACAGCAGTGGTCTCTTACATCAACCACCAAGGAGGTCTGCGTTTGCACCCCCTTTACAGGCAGGTGCACCAGATCCTTGTGTGGGCCCAAGAAAGACTCCTCTCAATGTGAGATGTGCATATTCCTGGGCATCTCAATATGGGAGCAGACATCCTGTCGAGGCAGGGGCCGAGGCCCAGGGGAACGGCGGCTTCACTCCGAGGTGGTGAAGCAGATTTGTAGAGTTTTTTTTTCAAGAGCCATCACACTGTCCCCCCTGTTACTCTCTGACTCCATGGTACAGTTGTGGCAGAGGCTTCACCTGTACGCCTTTCCCCCGATTGCTCTGCTCCCAGGAGTTCTGCAGCTAGAGTGTGCCGGGACAGGGTCCTTCAGCTGGTAGTAGCCCCATTATGGCTGGGCCAAGCATGGTTCTCGGACATGATTTCCCTCCTCCACGGTTCTCCAGGGGAGATTCCCATCTGGAGGGATCTCCTCTCACAAGTGGAGGGCACTATAATCCACCCCGGAGCTGTAGAAGTTATGGGTGTGGCCTCCGAGGTTGTTGAGACCATGAGGAAACTGTATGCCTTGAAGTGGAAACTTCACTGAGGCCTCCTGTACGTTCTCGTGTCCCTACGTGGTACCTGGCTCAGGTGTTAGAGGTTCTCTGTAATCCTCCATTCGAGCAAATTGAGGAGATTTCTGATCGCCACCTCACTATAAAGACTGCTTTTCTGCTGGCGATATCTTCTCTTAAGAGAGTTGGGTACCTGCAGACCCTCTCTGTGGCCCCTTCCTATTTAGATTTTGTGCCTGGTCTGGCAAAAGCATTTCTCTACCCTCAAATGGGGTATGTCCCTAAGGTCCCCTCTTCTACACCACAGCCTGTCATACTCCAGGCCTTCAGTCCTCCTCCCTTCAGGGAGCCAGACCAGAAAAAGCTTAAACTGTAATATGTGTAGGAGCCATTTGTGACATTTATGTTTAAGTTACTTTAATGACCCCTGCTGGTGAATTATGACTTTGCGGCCTTGGAAGGCTTTGGAACAGAAAGAGTTAAAATTGCACACCTGCGCCAATTAGTGGCATAGAGGTAGACAAAGGAGGAATCCTTGAGGTGTTAGAAAGTTTGGAATTGGATGTTGGAAATGCATGGACGCCAGCAGGCATATGGTTTTCAATTTATTTACTTCTCGGTTTATTTTTTATTGCAAGTATTGGATGGGTGACGTCGTTCGTCATCCATATTTATGTTTTCGATTTTGAGTTTATATTTGAGAGAATCAATGGAATAAAACGAACAATCTATTGAAACCCCTGAGGCGTCCGAAGTGACTTACTGGAAGGCACTACATAGTTGAAAACCTCTGCTATTGGAAAGTGAAACCTGCTGCATTGTAACATTGAAAGTCACCTGCGCTTGGAAAGTTTGATTTACGTATTTACCCTTAGGATACTTGGAAGATTGGGAGCTGCATTCTCTAAAGTATGTGGATTATACACGTTTCCCGCTGATGACGTTAACCTTTATCTCCTTGGACGTTTGTGAGTAAAACGCTGAGTTGGAGTGAGCCGCTGCGCTCATACAATGACTTTGAATGTGAGCCGTCATGCTTACATCACAAACTGAACCTTTCATTTGCGTTTGTTTTCTCATTTATGTGTTGACTTTGAAATGCTATCGATTTTTTTTGTGTTGAATTTTTGAGTTAATCTTTGAAAAAATGTCAGACAAAGAACCTGAAGAGCAGGATTTGTACGAAGAAAAATAATTGTTTAAGTTAATTGCAACACGTAGGGGGAAGCTTGGTGTTTTAACACGCAAACGAAATGAAATCAATAGTCTTATTGAAGCTGGACAGGACAAAGAAACTGTTAGGAAACAAGTTAACTCGTTTGATGGATTTTTCGCTGAGTTTATTAGTTTACAAGCAACTGTACAAACATTGACGAAAGATGCATACGAAAAGGAGGCCGATAACTTAGACTGGTACCAACCCAAATATCACCTTTTCAAAAGCTTCTTAGAAGGTGTCACGAACTGGCTCGAGGTTGATCAAGATAATGAGAAAGAAGAGGAGCAGGACGATGTTGTTAAGTCCCAAGATAGCGCATCTCAAGTAGCGCACAGTGTCACGCATAGCTGTAAAGCAACAAGCGCTCTCAGTTGCGCGTCACGAGAATCTTTCATGCATCTAAAAGCCGAAGCAGAATGTGCGGCTATTCTAGCAAAGGCGCATGCTTTGAATAACAAAATTGATCTTGATATCGAAGAAGCAAATATCATTGCAAAATTAAAGGCACGAAAAGAAAAAATGGTGATAGATTCCGAACTTGCTGCTGCAGAGGCAAAGGTTAGAGTATTCAGAGAAGCTGAAAAACAACGTTCAGTGTCGGGCGTATACAAATACGGTACACCAATGGAATATGATACAACAGTACAAAGACCAGTGAGATTCCAAAGAGAAGGATCAGCTCCTCGTACTGACCCTAGGCAAACTGTAGGTGCACAACAAAATGCAAATCAGAGCGTCTCAGTACCAATAGGAAGCGAGATTCACCCAAATGGCAATGATACAAATGTTACTGATGTATTAAAAAGACAAACTGAAATCACTGAAATGTTGGTGAAACAGCAAACACTCTTTCTTCTGCCAGATAGAGAAATTCCCATATTTAATGGTGATGCTCTGCAATATAGGACATTCATCAAAGCATTTGAGCAATGTATTGAGAATAAAACTACTAATATGGATGTCCGGCTATACTACTTGCAACAGTATACAAGAGATCAACCCAGAAACCTTGTCAGTAGCTTTATGCATATGGATTCTTCCAATGCGTATAAAGAAGCTAAAAAGCAACTAGAATACAATTTTGGAAACAGCTATAAAATAGCATCTGCTTACATGAATAAAGCCTTGAACTGGCCAACCATCAAACCAGAGGATGGCAATGGGTTGCGATCATATGCTCTCTTTTTACATGGCTGCTACAATACAATGCAAGACATTGATGGCCTAAAAGAGCTTGAAAGTTCCACCAACTTAAGACTCATTGTGTCTAAACTTCCATTTAGGCTGAGAGATAAATGGCGAGCAAATGTGTGTAGCATGCAAGATAACAAACACAGAGCAACATACAAGGACTTGATAGACTTTATTGAAAGACAGTCCAGAGCAATGCTTGATCCAATTTTCGGTGACATACTCAACTCAACAGAGAGCAAAGTAACGTCAAGACCTAAACCACAAAAAACGTTCATCAAACTTAGTGGGAGGACCAGCTTTGCCACTACAGTTGCTCAGGCACCTGAAATAAAAAAGAACGAGTCACAATATGGACACAAACTGAATGCAAGCAAGTGTGCTCTGGAAAGGCCTTGCTTATTTTGTGAAAGAAATCACACATTTGAAAATTGTGAAAAGTTTAAGTCTAAACCAAATAGTGAGAAAATAGAATTCCTGAAACTAAATGGAATTTGTTTTGGATGTTTAACAAAGGGACATGTCAGCAAAACCTGCAAGAACAGAATGAAATGTGAAACATGTTCTCTGTCTCATCCAACCATCCTTCACATTCACACTGGCAAGGAAAAAGATGGAATTAAAGATGACTTTACTGGAAACAAACCACTGAGTAGTGCTATGGTTTCTGTAGAAGATGATGACCTAATGGGGGTCAGTCAATCAAAACAATGCACTCTTGCTATCGTGCCAGTAAAAGTAAAAGTCTCAAATTCAGATAAAGTCATAAATACTCATGCATTCTTGGATCCCGGTAGCTCAGCTACATTTTGCACAGACTCATTGAAAAGAAAGCTAAACATCACCGGTAAAAACACCACAATACTCTTGTGCACACTGGGACAGGAGAAACATGTCCACCGCAGTATAGTCTCTGGTCTTGAAGTCAGCAGTATGGAAGGCCATCTGTATCATAAACTCCCAGAAGTCTATACTCAAACAAAATTACCAGTTTCAAAACGACACATACCAATACAAGAATCAATAGATAAATGGAAATACTTACGTGAGGTGAAAATTCCAAAATTGGATGCTGACATTGAGTTGTTAATAGGCACAAATGCTGCAAAGCTTATGGAGCCTTGGAAGGTCATAAACAGTAGAGGTAATGGGCCATATGCTGTTAGAACACCCTTAGGATGGGTCGTCAATGGGCTCATGCAAGAAACAACATGTCAAACGCAAGGAAGTCACTCATGTACTGTAGTTAATCGCATATCTGTAGCAGATTTGAATGACTTGTTGATTAAACAGTATCATCAAGATTTTCCAGAACTGGCAGCTGAGAAGAAATCAGAGATGTCAGTCGAAGACAAACGGTTCATGTCTAAGATGGAAAGTTCAAAGGAACTAAGAAATGGTCATTATTACTTACCGTTACCTTTTAAAGAAAATGAAGTAATAATGCCAAACAACTACCAACAGGCACAGCAACGTGTTATGTCTCTGAAAAGAAAATTCGAAAAGAATGAACAATATCATAGAGAATATTCTGCATTTCTAGAAGGAATGCTTGAAAAGGGCCACGCAGAATCTGTGCCATCTGATGAACTGGAAACAGAAAGCGGAAAGGTGTGGTACATTCCACATCATGGAGTGCACCATCCAAAGAAGGGCTCCCTGAGAGTTGTATTCGATTGCTCCGCATCCTTCCAGGGGATATCCTTGAATAGCAAATTGATGCAAGGTCCAAATCTCACCAGCAACTTGGTAGGCGTCCTGTTGCGCTTCCGCCAGGAGCCAATCGCCCTTATGGCAGACGTGGAAAGCATGTTTCACCAGGTGAGAATTATGGAGAAGCACGTGGACTTTTTGCGCTTTCTATGGTGGCCAAATGGTGATACAGGTCAACAACTGAAAGAACACAGAATGACAGTGCACTTATTTGGGGCAACGTCTTCACCAAGTTGTGCAAGTTTCGCCCTCAGACAAACTGCCGAAGATTTCAAAGATCTATTTTTGCCTGAAACAGTGGAAACAATTAAGCAAAACATTTATGTAGATGATTGCTTGAAATCGGTGGCCACTGAAGCTGATGCTTTGATGTTGTGCAAAGAGCTTGAAAGAGCTTGCTCAATGGGAGGCTTTCGTTTGCACAAATGGATAAGTAACAGCAGAACAGTCCTAATGTCCATCCCACAAGCAGCCAGAGCAAAGGAGGTCAAAGACCTTAACTTGGAATCCAGTGATCTTCCTACAGAAAGAACTCTTGGCATACAATGGCACATAGAAAGAGACAAACTTACTTTTGCAGTGAGCCTGAAACATCAGCCATGTACTCGAAGGGGAATATTGTCCATCATATCCTCAGTATACGATCCTTTTGGCTTCATCTCTCCATTCGTCCTTACTGCTAAGAACATTCTGCAAGATCTTTGCAAGCTGAATTATGCCTGGGATAAAGCCCTACCAGACCACTACATACAGCTATGGCATGAATGGATGGCAGGTCTAAGTTGCATTGGGGAGCTCAGAGTCAACAGATGTCTCAAGCCAGAAAGCTTTGATCCGATAACATCTGCACAACTACACCACTTTAGTGATGCGTCTGAAAGTGGTTATGGCTGTGACACGTACCTTCGTCTCACAAATTCAGAACATGAAGTGCACACCTCATTTATAATGGGGAAATCACGAGTTGCACCACTGAAACAAACTACAATGCCAAGAATGGAACTCACTGCAGCAGTACTGGCAGTACGAATGGATAGACTGATCAAAGCAGAGTTACAACTTGCTCTTGAGAACTCCATTTTCTGGACAGATAGCACATCAACATTGAAGTACATTCAGAATGAGAACAAAAGATTTAAAACATTTGTGGCTAACAGAGTGAACACAATCAGAGAAATGAGCAAGGTAAAACAATGGAGATACATAAACACTAAACAAAATCCAGCAAATTGTGCATCTCGTCGTCTCAAAGCCAGTGCTCTTCTGAATTCAAAGGTTTGGCTGAATGGTCCAGAATTTCTCAAATGTCAGGAATCTGAATGGACAAATTCTGACATTTCCATACAAACACATGAAGAAGATGATGATGATGTGGAAGTGAACAAGGATGTTCTCATCATGAACTTAATCGTAAAGAAAGAACAAAATCCTACTCACACATTCGTACACTATCACTCAAATTGGAACAATCTAACCAGAGCAGTAGCATGGCTACTTAAGCTAAAAGACGTTCTCTTGCAATTAAGTCTGAAAAGAAAGGAAATACTTAACAACATGAGCATTAAGAACTCAAATGCAGAGAAACAATGTCTGGTGGAAAGAAAAATGCAAACAGTCAAAAAATGCATGAATGTACAGCAGATTACTTTAGAAGATGTCAAAAAGGCAGAAAATGCAATCGTACGCTTTACTCAAATGGAGGCATTTCCAGAAGAAATCAAAACCTTGCAAAAAGAAAACGTTCATGTCAGTCGCCAGAGCCACATTTCGTAGGCTTGATCCTATTCTGCAAGATGGATTACTTTGTACAGGAGGGAGATTAAGCAGAATGGCTATACCAGAGGATCGAAAACATCCTATGGTTCTTCCAAAACACCATCATGTGTCCAAACTGGTGTTGAAACACATTCATGAACAACTAGGCCACTGTGGAAGGAACCATATGTTGGCCAAACTGCGACAGCAGTACTGGATTCCTGCAGCAATGTCCCTTGCTAGGAAGATACGGTCTGGGTGTGTATTCTGTAGACGCCTACATTCAAATTTAGGAGAACAAAAAATGGCAGACTTGCAAAAAAAAGAATAACACCAGATTTACCACCATTTACCTTTGTTGGAGCAGACTTCTTTGGTCCAATTATAGTAAAAAGAGGACGCAGTGAAGTGAAAAGATATGGTGTCATTTTTACATGTTTCACAACTAGAGCAATACATTTGGAAATAGCCAATTCACTTGACACTGATTCATGTATCAACGCAATCCGCAGATTTATAAGCAGACGAGGGCAAGTACGGCAAATAAGATCTGACAATGGAACTAACCTGACTTCAGCTGATCGTGAACTAAAGAATGCCATAAAGGAATGGAACCAAAGCAACAAACTCCAAGTTGCTCTGCAACAAAAGGGCATAGAATGGACTTACAACCCACCTGCCTCTTCACACTTTGGAGGAGTATGGGAGAGGTTAATAAAACAGGTCAAACTAATACTTCTATCACTAACAAAGGATCAAATAGTAGACGACGAATCCCTTCACAAATTCATCTGTGAGGTAGAAGCCATAATGAATAGTCGCCCACTTACCTCAAACCCAGATAGTCCAAATGACATTGAACCTTTAACACCCAACCACCTTTTACTCATCAAAGGACAACCCTCATTACCACCTGGCTTATTTCAGAAATCAGACGTGTATAGTAGACGCAGATGGAAGCAAGTACAATACTTAGCTGATATGTTTTGGAAAAGATGGGTTAGAGAGTATCTTCCAAACCTACAAGAAAGACAAAAGTGGTTTAAAGAGAAAAGAAATTATGCAAATGGTGACATTGTGTTAATTGCAGACCCTACTGCCCCTAGAGGATCTTGGATGTTGGGGAGAGTTATTAACACAATGAAAGATTCAAAAGGAATTGTTCGCAGTTTGACTTTAAAAACAAAGACAAGTGTTGTAGACAGACAGATTACAAAGGTTTGCTTATTGTTGGAAAATGAAATGTGAATATGAAAATGAATGTCCAATGTATATGTAATGTTTACTTCACCTTGTAGGAACTGACATGTATACTGATCTTTACACGCGAACAATGGACTACGGACTATTTGAGCAAGGAATTTCTTGCAACGTGCACATACGTACATACACAAACACTCACATACACACTAAAAATGAACTTTTGAATGCACAATGCCTCTTGTGGCATAATGGACTGTTTATGTTATACACTGAACAAGAAGCATTGATTGCATTATTACATTGATGGACTTTAATTTGAATTGAAATTAACATTGTCACGAATGAACTGAAAGAAACTTGACGTGTTTCGAATGAAACTTACGTGTTCATGTTTGTATATGTGTGGACAATTCTGATGATTGATGATTTGACAGATTTATATCTTTACTGTGTATATTGTGATATGGCTCCATATTTTTGTTTTTATTTTTTGTTATTGTACCTATTTAGCCGGTAGCAATAAGAGGGCCGGTGTGTAGGAGCCATTTGTGACATTTATGTTTAAGTTACTTTAATGACCCCTGCTGGTGAATTATGACTTTGCGGCCTTGGAAGGCATTGGAACAGAAAGAGTTAAAATTGCACACCTGCGCCAATTAGTGGCATAGAGGTAGACAAAGGAGGAATCCTTGAGGTGTTGGAAAGTTTGGAATTGGATGTTGGAAATGCATGGACGCCAGCAGGCATATGGTTTTCAATTTATTTACTTCTCGGTTTATTTTTTATTGCAAGTATTGGATGGGTGACGTCGTTCGTCATCCATATTTATGTTTTCGATTTTGAGTTTATATTTGAGAGAATCAATGGAATAAAACGAACAATCTATTGAAACCCCTGAGGCGTCCGAAGTGACTTACTGGAAGGCACTACAGTATGTGTCCAATGCGAGCACTAGACACACACGTCCACAGAGCTGCCCAGTGGAGAATGGCGGACCAGTTGTTTTTTGCTATGTTCCCCCTAAAAGAGGTCTTCCCTCTGCAAAACAGACCCTCAGTCGATGGATAGTAGATGGCATCTCTATAGCCTATGAGTCCTCTGATCTCCCCTCGCTCTTGGGGGTCAAGGCTCACTCCACTAGAAGTGTGGCGGCCTCAAAGGCGTTCTTAGCAGTGTATCTATGCAGGACATCTGCAATGCTGCAGGTTGGCCCACACCCATAATGTTTGTCAGGTTCTATGGCTTAGATATGCAAACCACTCCAGGCTCTTCTGTTCTCTTGCGCTAGCTGTGCAGGTTCACACACTAGGGAGAGATTTGAATGTCTGGCGGCGTGGGCATTCTCGTTCCCAAAGCATTCTCTGATGCAGCTCAAGTTCCTGAAGAGGAACATCTCCGGTTACGCATGTAATCATGGTTCCTTGAAGGAATGAGACGCTGCGTCGCAGTGCCACACTTTCGGCATTTCTGCTGGTGCTTGGTTCCCTGAAGCAACAAGAAGGTGGCACATCCACACGCAGCAGCTTCTGTCGCTCCTGACAGAATGGTGTTTTTGTGTATTTTGTCTTGTGAGTTGCAGTGTTTTTGTATGTCTTCATCGCGTCCACTTGTCTTTAAGCGCGCATACAGATGTGAGTTTCTGCTGGATGTCAGAGTTAAACTCCGCGCACGCGGAAGAGCTGCAAGACCTCGGTCTGCTCCGGAGGCCTACACCGTCACCGACCCCCACCACTGCATCTCGCCCACAGCGGAGGCGCCAGAAACGGGGTGAGAGGAAGCAGAAGAGGGGTAAGCGCGGAGGTATCCAGGCTATACTAGCGGCTTACCCACACAAGCTAGCTATCCCCACCATCGTACTGGCTAACGTATGTTTTTTGGACAATAAACTGGACTACATCCGACTACTATGTTCAACTCAGAGGACTGTTAGAGACTGTTGTGTTTTTGTGTTCACAAAAACATGGCTTAGCAACAGCGTTCCAGCCGGCGCTATTCAGCTCAATCAGCTGACATGCTATCGAGCAGACAGAGCTCTCGTCGAAGGAGGTAAAACCCGCGGCGGTGGGCTTTGTGTTTACATCAATGATGCGTGGTGCCGCAATGCTGTTGTGGTCTGCAAACACTGCTCACCCCTGGTGGAGTTTATCATTATTTAGTGCCGGCCATTCTGTCTGCCGAGGGAATATACTGCCATACTGCTCGTTGCTGTTTACATTCCTCCGAACAACAGCAAAAGGAATGATGCACTAAATGAACTGTACCAGCACATCAGTAAGCAGCAGACTGCCCACCCTGATGCTTTTCTCATCATAGCTGGGGATTTCAACCATGCAGACTTAAAAAGTGTGTTTCCAAAAATACACCAAAACATTAACTTTCCGACATGAGGTAATAACATCTTAGATTTTGTTTACACCACACAAAGAGGAGCATACAAAGCCCTCCCCCGCCTCGGTGCCTCAGACCACATCACTGTCATGCTAATGTCTGCATACAGACCACTCATTGAAGTCACCAAACCAGTTCACAAACAAATTCAAGTGTGACAGGAAGAGTCGTCAGAGGCTCTTCAAGACTGTTTTGACACCACTGACTGGAATATGTTTAAGCAGTCCAGCACATCCACATCCAGCACCATCACACTGAATCACACTGGCCCCCCAAGGGTGTGTGCTGAGCCCCCTCCTCTTCAGAAGATCCAGAGCCCCAGCCCCCATGTGCACCTTCTACAGAGGCACCATCGAAAGCATCCTGACGAGCTGCATCACTGTGTGGTATGGTGCCTGCAACGTGTCCTGCCGGAAAACTCTACAACGCATGGTGAGAGCAGCTGAGAAGATCATTGGTGTCTCTCTCCCCTCCCTACAGGGACATTTATGGAACCCGCCTCACCTGCTAGGTCCTTTGCATTGCAGATGATCTCACTCACCCGTCACACAGCTTCTTCAGTCTGCTTCCATCAGGGAGGAGACTGCAGAGTATCCAGGCCAGGACCAGCAGATTGAAGGACAGCTTCATTCACCAGGCTGTCAGGAAGCTGAACTCACTCCCGAATTACTCCCCCCCCCCCTTCCCTCTTCTGCCCCAGGCACCACTGAACTATGACCCCCCCTCCAAGATCCCACATCCCCAGGTCCTTCCACCACCCCCCCCACTAACATATGATGACATGCACCAGTCACTTTGTGCAGCATTGGTCTGCTCAGTATCTCTTTCAGCATAGAACTGATGTCTATTCTACTCATCTCATCAGTTAGTTTAAATACATTGTCACTTCAGTCATACTGAATAAGCTTTTTTTGCACTAAAATCTTTTTATCTGCACTGTTTGTTCACTTCACTGGTTTGCACTCTATCTACCATGTGTCTTGCTTTGCTATATTTAACTTTTTTTTTTTTTTTCATAATTTTTTTTACATGCCCTTATTGTATAGTTGTATTTTATATTTTATATTTGATCTAGCTTTTTAGGCTCTACTGTTAGTGTTATCTGTATGCACCATTTGTCTGAGATTAACGCAATTTCAATTCTCTGTATGTATGTACTGTACATGTGGAAGAATTGACAATAAAGCAGACTTGACTTGACTTCCTAGAGGCTAATGCTGGATTTGCTACACATGCTTTTAAGTTTCTGGTCTCTGACGTCACCCGCCTTTGACGTCTTGCCCATCAATTGGATTAATTACACACGTGATTCAGAGCCAGTCATGCTGGAGGCGTTCCCAAAGCGTTCTCTGACACAGCATCTCGTTCCCCTCAAGGAACCATGATTCCAGAAATTAAGCTTTTCTAGATGCCTGAATTTGTAGTTTGAGATTTTTTAAGATGCTATTTCTTCCAATGCTTCCACATTAGACTAGCTTCAGGTCAGATCTGGGCTACGTTCTTACAGTAAACCTTTTCTTTGGCCAGGCTGTTTTGACAAGCTCTGTACTAATGCTGAAGTGCTCTTTCCTCAAGCGTGTGTCTGTTTCTGTGCTGAACACACAAGACAATGGGTCCCTCGTCCCCATGTGGGCGCCGTGCCCACTTCACAATGCATGAAACGCTGAAGTAAAGCCATGGCCGTAGAGGAGGCTTTCCTCATAAACAAGCTCTCAGTTCCCCTCTGCCAAAAAACAGGGCTGGATAGTCATGTGACAAAAATATCTGCTGTTCAGAGTCAATCTTTATCTCACAATGCCATGTTTTAAATCCCACAGTGGTATCCGATCAAACTCCACGAAATAAACAACCTGCTTTGGTATTTCATTTGTCATCAGATTTGAGTTGGATACTCTTACTGTCTTGAAAATTTTAACTTTATTGTTTTATTCACAGATTCGTCTTTTTCCTGGATCCGTGCAACATAGACATCATTCAGAGAAAAATTAAGTCAATGGCGCTGTGCGTGTCACAATGTCCCTCTGAGGAACTGGCAACTTACTATGACCTCAAGAAGTTTGCCATGATGAATGGTGAGTTGATCAACCAACTAGCTGTTGAGGGCATGTAACATGATGTCATCATCACAGATATAATGGCAGGACCTTGACATCTACCCATGGAAGAGACAAAAGTGTCCATCATATATATGGTTGTGCCCCCGAGTGTGTGTCTTTTCAATATTTTTTTACTCAGGGGCTCCAACAAGAGCACCACACACACATAAATACACACATATGTTTCTGTCAGGCACAGCTGGTAAGACCCGGTCAGGGTTGAACTAACTAAATAAAGATTCAAACAAAGATTGTTTGTAGTCCAGTCTTGCTGTCTATACGGTTTGACACGTCCCATCAAACACTAAGGGAGAGTATGAATGACATCATTGTTTGGCTGGAGTTTCACTGTATTTTCTGTACATAAGGAAAGTTCATAATGGAGTTTACATTCATATTAAATGCTTAGTAAGTTGACAGTGATTTAATTAGTCTCATTTCACATCCCTGCTGAAACCGATATATACCGATATATTGGCCTGGCCAATTAATGACAGGGTGATGTTTGCCCATGTAAAGAAGATTAGGATCACATGAATAAAAGTCCCACTTTTTCCCCAAAATCTTTTGAAAACAAAACATTGTCAATATAATGAAAATATTTCTGTTGTCATATTTTTTTTGTGAATTAGCCATTGAATCAGTGTTATTATTGTTAACTAAAATGTTTTATTAAAATTAGATTTAAGCTATTCTTAGCCAGAGCTTGTTTAATCTCAAACTTATAGACTGTCTTAGCATGACCTAGCATTATAGGGGTGATGTTGATAATATTGCATCTTTTTCTTCTCTTTTAGGGTCCGAGCTTTGTTCATACGAGTTACCTGGTCATAAGTACCCAAGCCTTTCAGAGCGCTTCGAAAAATGTCCCAAACTTCCAGTTCCAGAGAGGTATGAAACAAACTCTTGACAAACAAACTCTCCCTGTAAAGCACAGCTATTTTCTCTCTTGATCTGTCCTCTATCCTCTGGCCTTTTCGATCTCTGCAGCAAAGCTCTTCCAGTGTTTAACCGCTGCACGCCGGTGGATATTTCCTGCTATGCTAAGTTTGCTGAAGCGGTGGTCACGTTTGTCAGTGATAACAGCATGTTAAACAGGCTGATTGCTGGGGTGGCAGCCAGCAAAGAGATCATTGTTGGGCTGTGTCTGCTGGCGTTAGGTAACCGTTTACTTTCTCTGACTGCTGCTGCTGCTGAGGCTCATTTGATTCAATTTTCTGATTGTATGTTTATCTGTAAAATGAGTTGAAATGGATAATTAAAGTTTATCCATATCAAATCAAGGTTAATTAAGTTCTACACTATTAAAGCATTAACATCTAAATCGATGCACCATTGTAATTATTACAGTATTTTGAACCACTATCAAATGAAAGCTGAAGTATTTTGTCCTCTCTTTAAGATGACATGAAACAGCATTTACAACACTTTTAAGATTCATATTCCAATGCATTTAGATAACGCTGAACTACTAATTGTAGTTTAGTCTGGAGTTTTCCTCTAACTGCTGATCCTGTTTTGTGCATGCTGCAGTTTTGTCCATGATCCTCATGGTGATCATTCGTTACATCTCTGCTGTCCTGGTTTGGATCCTCACTGCACTGGTGATTCTGGGTTCCCTGGGCAAGTCTGCTTTCTCCGCTCTTTTCCCAAGCTGAGAATGGCATCTTTTCTTTTTCTATTTGCACATCCTAATCTTGAGTGCAGAATATCACAATCTAATTAGAACAGTTTGGCCACTTTTATTTTTATATATACTGTGCAAAAGTCTTAGGCCACTAGAATTTTCACCAACAAAAAATGGTTTTAAGTCAGTTATTTCTATGTTTTGTTGTAGTGTGTCAGTAGAAAATACCAGTTTACATTTCCAAACATTATGTTTCGCCATTAAATGTAATAATCCAGTGAGATTTTTGTTTGCACAAGGAGTCTGACAGCAGCCATTGCTCCACACTGGATCTGATCTCACCATCATCCAGTCTGTCTGGATTTAATGTACTCTTATGTCTGACAAAACAAGTATACACACGTGTTCATGACAACAGGGGTCAGTGTCTTTGCACCTTGGTCTGTCAGAAACAAACTTTTTGTTCTTCTGTATACTGTGTATGTGGAAGAATGACAATAAAGCAAAGTTGAAGCTGAATGACAACTGTTTCTTCATGTTATTCCAGAGAGACGGTGATGGTGAGGTCAGTTCTCTGTGTGGAGCACTGGCTGCTGTTAGACTCAAATCTCTCTGGATTATTACAATCAATTGCAAAAATAATGTTTGGAAATGTAAACTGATATTTAATATTGACACACTACAGCAAAATATAGAAATAACTGACTTAAAACCATTTTTGTTGGTGAAAATGCTAGTGGCCTAAGATTTTTGCACAAAACTGTATATTTTTTAATATTTTAAAATTATATTTTAAACATTTATTTTGCTATATTTTCTATTTATTTCATATACATATTATTTTTCTATTTTACTTCGATTTAATAGTTTTATTATTTATTTTCATTTAATTATATTTCTATTTAATAATGTTGTTTTATTTTATTGTTTTATATATATATATATATATATATATATATATATATATATATATATATATATATATATATAAAACAATAATAATAAAATAAAAAAAATATATATAAAATAAAACAACATTATTAAATGGGTATATATATTTCTCTATTTTATTTGGTTAGATTTATATTTTGTTTTATTTTATATCATGAATTTTATTTCATTTTATTTTTCTCAAAATATAAATTTTTGTTTCAGGTTTCAAAAGTACTTAACAGTTATCTATCTTAATATCGTATGTTATGATGATTTGATGTCTTATTCTACTTCAGGAAAGAGATTATTGTGTTTTAAATAGTATTTTTGCCTGAAAAACAGACAAAACTGATATCAGCCAGAGCTATGTGTCTGTTCCAAAGGGATGCACAGTAATGCAGTCTCACACAAAGTTGAATCATCATTAAAAGTTTGGGTTTTAGGTTTACACCTGTTTTTGCAGTGTTGAATGTGAATATGACGTCTGTTCTTGGCTTTTCTCAGGAGGTACCAGCGCTCTGTGGTGGTTGTACATAGACTATAGAATGACAATGAATGAGACCACGACTAAAGATCTGAGAGAAACAGAAAAACCCAACGGTGGCATGAAGAACACCAAAAACCACGCTCAAGGACTGCTCATCTACGCTGTTTCAGCGACCGTGTTCACTGTAAGCCCTCAGAGAAATGGAAAGTGAAATATGAAGAGATCCAGGCTGGTGTTTTTGCTGTGTCATGCTGCTAATTTCCATCTTTCTGCTCCTGCAGGGAATTTTGTTGCTTCTGATGTTGTTTATGAGAAAGAGGGTTGCTCTGACCATCGCCCTGTTCCACGTGGCGGGAAAAGTGTTTATCCACCTGCCACTGTTGGCACTGCAGCCCTTCTGCACGTTCCTTGCTCTTTCTCTGTTTTGGGTCTACTGGATCATGGTCCTCCTCTTCCTCGGCACCACTGGTGAGATGAAGATTCCTGTGGGTTTCAAAAATAAAACAAAAAAATCAACTTCTTTCATTAGTTAGGCTGTATGGAGGCTGTAATGTATGGAGAAAAAAACAGCATTCATTTTGTTTAACAACTTAATTTTGTTTTTATTGAAGAAAGAAAGTCATGACTTGAGTAAATGATGTCAGACTTCTCATTATTTTTGGTTTAAATATCCATTAAACCACAAACTTGAAATCTAATTGCACATTCTATAATGGATCTGCATTTTAAGTGCAACATATATACAATAGTGCAATCGGATGCATGGAGCAGTCTGGTAATTCGAATAATTTTTTCTTTCTTTTTATTATTTTATTTTGTTTTTCATTAGTTTTTTAAATTTTTTTATGTAATCTTTATTTTGTTCTGATTTATTCATTTATTATTATTTTATTGTCACAATACATTCTTTGCCAGGTTTTAAACGTATTAAAAAGTTATCTTTCCTAATACAGTACATCATAATGTTTTGATGTCTGATTTCACTTCAGGAAACATATTCAAGGTATTAGGTTTGTTATTTTTATTTAAAAGCAGTCTGTTATCATTCATCATATAATTATATTTGGTTGTCCCTTAAATAACTTTAACGCATACTTTGAAGTAAAGATGTGCAAAAAAATATGAACAATATGAACAATTTTAGGAATTGCTTTGCTTAGCTTTTTTCTCAGACGTAATGTGTGCAAGCCTTCTGTTCAAGTCATTTAGTACAGATAATGTAGGACATTTACATACTGCAGCACAAATGAACCGACTTTGCATGTGCATCTCGTTCTCATTTTAAATGTGTAATCTCAGGCTGCAGCACTCGTACACTCATGTTCACAGGGAACCCCGAGAAGAGCGAGGATACTGGGCTGGTTGAGTTCAGGCTCACAGGAGTGCTGCAGTACATGACCTGGTACCACGCAGTGGGACTGATCTGGATCAGTGAGTTCATCCTTGCTTGTCAGCAGATGACCGTAGCTGGTGCGGTGGTAACCTACTATTTCACAAGGTCTGTATTTTTTGTGGAAATGCCCTCAAATACCTCTTTTCTTGTTAAAGGCGATGCTGTTAATATATATATATATATATATATATATATATATATATATATATATATATATAAAATCCTTTGATCACATTTTAAAAAGCAGAGATGGCTAGAATTGAGTCCCTTGTTGTGGCACGTTTAACATTTCTGTCTGCTTGAGTTTGCGTATAAAAATAATTCACCCAATATGAAAACTGGCTAAAAATATACTCACCCTCAGGTCATCCAAGGTGTAGATAAGTTTGTTTCTTAATTTCAACAGATTTGGAAAAATGTAGCATTACATCACTTGTTCATCAGTGGATCCTCTGCAGTGAATGGGTGCCGTCGGAATGAGAGTCCAAACAGCTGATAAAAACATCACAATAATCCACACAACTCCAGTTTATCTCCATGTATAACTTTAAACCGTTGCTTCAGGCTAAAATATATGTTAATGGATTTTGGACCTTTTGCTTCACAAGACGTTAATTGATGGACTAGAGTGGATTATTGTGATGCTTTTATCAGCTGATTAGACTCTCATTCTGACGGCACCCATTCACTGCAGAGGATCCATTGGTGAACAAATGATGTAATGCTAAATTTATGCAAATTTGTTGCCTAAGGGGTGACTACATTTTAGCACATTTTTATTTTTGGCTGAACTATAAGCCTATAATTGTACTTTTCTTTAACTAATCCTGTATTCATGAAGTTGTTCTTGAAATAGCTCACAGTTGCCACCTGGAAAGAAGACTGCATTTTTTTTGCAGTAATTTATTTCATATCAATGCAGGGACAAAACCAAACTCCCGGTGACGCCCATCCTGTCATCAGTGCTGCGGCTGGTGCGTTATCACCTGGGCACTGTGGCCAAGGGCTCCTTCATCATCACCCTCGTCAAGATCCCACGCCTCATTCTCATGTACATCCACAACCAACTCAAAGGAAAGGTAGGGAGGCAGTTCGCTTGACGTGTCCTTGGGTTGTTGGATCTAAATTGCAAATCTCTCTCGTTGCAAGAATCTTAACTGATGTCATGCATATTTATGCTGATGGCAAACAGTTTTCATTAGAGTTTTTGGGACTATTACATACACAATTAACTAACATTAGGAAGATCATATGCTTACTATGAGTTTTGTATTTAAATGTTTTCATGGTTGAGAATTGATTTTATTTTCATGTTTTTACGGTTAGTAATCTCATTGTGTTATTTGTATTTTTTTTATCAGTTTTTTGAATGTCTATATAGTTTTTATTTATTAGTTTTAGTTATTTTAATACTTCAAGTTCAAAGAAACTAGTTTTTTTCTATTTTCTATTTTAGTTAATGTTTAAATTATATTTTAAGAAATACAAATCTTCATTTTTTTATGGTTTTAATTTTATTAATAGTAATCCTGGGTGAACAATTTCGTTTTTTTTTTCTTTAGAATGGTGTTTACTAATAAATAATGCACAATAAAATCACTAAAGTAAATGGGCTCAAATTTGACTTGCCTTTTTAAGAATAATGCAGTGGCTAAAAGCTAAGTGGAAAAATATATTGAATTGGCTTTTGCTTTTTGAATCAGCAGTCAGGTGATCATTACTTTACTTGTCTGAAAATGTTCTTCTACATACTTATTTTGGTATTATCTTGGTGTGTTGGGTGGGTATTTTTTGAAGATAGTACTGAAAGCAATTTATTACTGTCCTCTTGGGTTCCACTTATGTGACGTATCATTTACTTGATATATGGCTGGGGATCTTGGGAATATAATGAACTCTAATAGATAACAGTGCCAGCTTTAAAGAGGCAGATTTGGAGCATAAAGCAAGAGGCTGACAAATGTGCATCAGACATGCACTGTGGAAAATATTTGCGCTCGTTCTGATTCTGTTTCAGGAAAACGCTTGTGCACGCTGCATGCTGAAGGCCTGTATCTGCTGTCTGTGGTGTCTGGAGAAGTGCCTCAATTATTTGAATCAGGTAGGTTAGTCGATGGATAACTCATACAGTGCAAATTGAAGTAGAAATTGTAGCTCTTTTTGTTTGATGTATTAATTTTTGCGATCTGTTTCAAGAATGCATATGCGGCAACGGCCATAAACAGCACCAGTTTCTGCACCTCGGCCCGCGACGCCTTTATGATCCTGGTGGAAAACGCTCTTAGGGTGGCAACCATCAACACCATTGGAGATTGTGTTCTCTTCCTGGGCAAGGTGAAAGACAGATGAGTTTTCATAGTGGTCGTTAAGTATTAAAAAAAAAAAGATAAAGGCAGCCAGCTAAACTGTTATTCGAATAATGCAGTTTAGTCTGCATTTCTTTGATTAAAATACAGTAAAAACAGTAATACTGTGAAATATTATTGCAATTTAAAATAACTGTTTTCTATTATAATATATTTAAAAATGTAATTTATGTCTTTAATGCAAAGCTGATTTTTCAGCATCATTACTCCAGTCTTCAGTGTCACATGATCCTTCAGAAATCATTCTAATATTCGGATTTGCTGCTCAAGATACATTTCTTATTATTATCATCAATGTTGAAACACTTTTGTTGTGGAAACCATGATACAATTTTTCAAGCTTTTTGATTGATGAATAGGAAGTCCAAAAGTTCAACAGACATGCACTAAAAGCCTCAAGAATAAGCAATAAGTTTAGACAGTAAGTTTCAACTTAATAAGTTTAGACAAGTATATGGTAGTTTAACCTGGTTTATGCTGGTTGTGTTGATGTGCCTTGACTAGTATACCTATGTTAACACACCATGTTTTAAACGGATAAGTCACTTCAACCATCTTATTTATGAAGCTGGATTTCAAAGTAAGTCTGGATGAACTAGTTAAGAAGCCTAAAAGACACATCATCATGTGCATATTTCTCCCCGTGCAGATCCTGATTGTGGCGTGCACGGCGTTCTCTGGGGTGTTAGCGCTGAACTATCAGAGAGATTACACCGAGTGGGTCCTGCCGCTCATCATCGTGTGTCTGTTCGCGTTCCTTGTGGCACACTGCTTCCTGTCCATCTTCGAGATCGTGGTGGACGTGCTCTTCCTCTGCTTTGCCATCGACACCAAATACAACAACGGCACACACGGGGGGGAGTTCTACATGGACAAGGCCCTGATGGTGAGTCACCGCTGAAGAGAATCTGTGCAATTCTCTCATGTCTACTGTTGGATCAGCACGCCATAAATAGTCTCAGTGTTGAGAGCGCACTTGCCATCTGAGTCACGTTTCTATTTTGTGTAGTAGCTTCGTTCGTCTTTTGAATGCAGGCTCTCTGCTGGCCTGGATACGTTAATATTTTAAGATTCAGATGGTGTCCCAGATATTCTCTTTGGACAACTTTCAACTTTTGTTTTGAAAAGCTCGTTGATTTTTCAAGGGGAAAAACTCACAAGGGTGGTTTCTTGTGCACTCCTCTAAAGCTGCTTTCTACTTTTTTACATAGTCAGCCAAATCGTGTAGCCAACAGCTTTGAGATATCAAAGGTGAAGGTTTGAGCCTTGGGGTGCTGCACAGAAAGCTCAGAAATGCGAAGTCGCTAGCAGTAAAGGTTGTAGCAAAAAAACTAACTTTGGAACGTCAGCTGTTTTCTTTCTCAGAGCTGCTTTGGGTGAGAATATCTGTTCAGTCTGCACTTACTGGCTCTATTTCAGCACGTTTTTGGTGGGAAAGCTGTTTTCGAGCTGGATGCTGAGGAACTGTAGCCTAGTCTGCTTGAAAATGGTCTTCTGGTGCAAGGAATGTGGAATAGAATTTGCAGTTGTTATGAAAGTTGCGGAAGTGATCTGCTATCTGCTATACATTAATTTTTTTGTAATTAATTTACAAATTTTTTTTAGCAATTTTTGAGTGAATTCTTTTTCTTGTAAACCAATATTTTGTTTCCAGTGTAAATGCTTTTAAATAATCACTTTTTCAACATTCCAAATAAAATATCTTACTGTAAGCATTTCTTGCAAGGCATCTTGCATCAAACAGACATTTAACCCCATTTTTTCTTAAATTAAGCTTTACATATATATTTAGACACGTTTTAAAACCATTGCTTTTTAATAATATTTGAATACTTTTTATATTCCCCCAAATTGTCAGCAGATAATGAATCCAGATGTTTTACATGTTGGATGTTTTTAAAAAAAAAAATAATTCTAGTTATTTTCAATTTATATTTATGTATTTAATTTACACGTACCTATATGTGCTTTATACAAGTTGATAGTATGTTCTGTCTTTAATTTATAGTGATTAAGAAACAGTATTTGTTCTGCCAGTATTTGATTTTTTTTCACGTTACAGTAATGAAAATCTGGGGAATTTTTTTTTGCTTAATTATCATTTAAAGGTCTTAATGCTTCTTACATAAGCTAATAATCTTTTATTACTTGTATTATTTTGGGGTTGAGATATGATTTGCATGTTCACCCAAGCGAATGGTTGCAGAGATAGTGGGTTTCAGACTAAGATATCAAACCGAGTGTGACAACAGCCTCTAGGAAGCAGTTGTACTGGACTATAGTTTGATTTATTACTTTCCTCTCCTGTAGGAGTTTGTGGAGAACAGCAGGAGGTCAATGGCGATGGAGGAGCGGGGGCGCAGCAAGCGTGCCCGTCCCAAGGAAGAGGTAGAGTTGACGGAGGTTAAGGCCATGGTGAGTGGTGATGTGGGCGTGGCAGGGGCGGAGTGGCAGGCCTTGCAGGAGTTCCACCTGTACTACCTGCTGCTGTGTGTGCTGATGGACTGGGTCCTGTCGGAGAACACACTGGTGCTCTGCCTCACACAAGACATGATCATCTTCCTGTCTGTCTGCCTGCCCACGTCCACCCTCTTCTTCCTGGTCACGTTGCTCCAGAACACACCGGTGGCTGCTGCTGCATGCTGACTAACGCTTCCTCACCTCCTTCATCCATCTATCACTTCATCTATACTTTCTATGCATCGCACTAACAGAGCATGAACTTCTATTTTTCTATCTGTGGATTATAATTATTTTTTCATCTTTTTTCATTCCATTCTTGCCTCTTCTTTTTTATTGACTGTCTTGAACTCATATGGCAGCTATAAACTGTATTGTACTATATATCCATTGCCTTAAAATCACCATGTTGCTATTTGGAGGAAAGATAATTGAAACTACCAAGCTGGAAAAACAAGAAGAGTAGAGAAAAATAAAGACATTATCTCTCACGCTGATATTCATATTCATATTTCCACGACTCTCAATTAGCAAATTAGCTGATAACCACAAGACTCCTTGCTTTCTGGATAAACAATGGAAAATTATGCAGTTTCACTATTAGAATTATAAGTGGGTCAGGAGGGAAACAGTTTGTTTGGAAGCATGAGATTAGGACTGACTGTATATGGGTTGTTTACATGAAATGTTAATCATTTCTGTATGATTTTCCACAAAATGAATAGTCAGTTTATTGTAGGATGTCTAGTTAGTTTTAAAGAAAACCATCTGACCCTGATCACTCAGTAATTGACAATTCATGCTTTATTTAAAGGGATAGTTCACCCAAAAAACACTCACACTCATGTCATTCCAAACCCATAAGACCTTCGTTCATCTTCGGAACACAAATTAAGATATTTTTGATGAAATCTGAGAGCTTTCTTACCCTGCGTAGAGACAGCAATGCAATAGATGCATTCAAGGCCCTGAAAGTAGTAAGGGCATTGTTAAAAATGTCCATGTGACATCAGTGGTTCAACCGTAATTTTATGAAGCTACATGAATACTTTTTTTGCACAAACTAGGCTCCACTTTCATTTGATGAGCAAAAACATTCCATGTGTCTGCTATGGGAGTATGTATGTTTGGTAAGCAGGAAACGAAATTCAGCAGAAAGTGTGGATTTTTTTATGTCAACAACAAATGGACATGTTCAGTTATCCACTGTAAATACAACTGTAATTCCACTCAGCTGTAGGGGACTCAGAAGTCGCAAAAATACACAAAACTACATGCAGTTGCTTTAGAAATTCATTATCATATTTAAAAGTGCACAATACATTTGTCAACTACCCATATACTTCCCATGTTCCTGAAATTCTGTTACTATGAATAGTGTTGATGTGTTTTAGGGCTGAGAATCTGGTTTCCATCATAACAGCCGTATGCTCCATATGCATGCTTCTCACACCTGCTTTTTTGTGATGCAATTTAAAAAAAAAGTAACCCATTTTTTGGCATTCTGTTGCTTGAAATTGATTGAACTGTACTAACTCCTCCAGATCCAGATGAGTTGATGAGTTGTAGGTTTGTTTAGGAGTAAACAAGACTAATAACGTGTTTCTTTCCTGTAGGGTCCCGGGACAAGCTCTGCTTGACCAAAATCAGCCCATGGGACTTTTTAAAGACATTCCAAAATGTTTATTTTTACCAATGTGTAACATGTTTACTATGGTTTCACTCCAGGGAATACAATATTTTAATAAGAAACTGTAAAACAATGAAATAACAATGTAATGAAGCACTTTATATTGGAGCGCTGCATATTTTAAAAAGCCTGATGCATTTTTCGTAGTGATGTCCTTTTTATAAGACTAAAAAAAAACAGTTGCCATCTAGTGAAACACAGTATTAATAATGTCTACAATCACTGTTTTTATTATGTCAATTTTTCATAACAAACCTTTTTTAATTGGTTTTCTTTGCGTTTATGAGAAACCCACATACTGCAGTGCAGCACTTGTTATTTTTGTTTCATTTAATTCAAATAATGAAGCTTTTTATTTCTTAATTTTCAAAATAGAAAAAAACTAAATGCTCGGTTGTGTTATTTTACTAAAATAACGTTACCATGCCTGAAAATGAGGGTCTTGTCCTTGTATTTTATTTGTGTGTAAAGGTTGGTTGGTTGGTTTCCCTCCAATGGTTGTAATTTTAGTTTGTTTTTGAGTTGCGATAAAACTGTAAAAGTCAACTGAAAAAGTGACTGTTAGTGCTGATAGAAACTGGTTCTGGTTACCTTAAACTGGGAGGAAGACATGAATGGTTTCTGACTACAATCCACAGTTGCTGTTACTATGAGTATGAGTGAAATTACAGCAAAAAACACATGCAAACAACAAATAAAACATACAATAACAGTTCAGTTTCACTACAAGAAAATATGAATGGTTACGATTTTTTTTTTTTAATGTTTTTGGAAAAAACTTTCTTTTGCTCAGCAAGGCTGCATTTATTTGATCAAAAATAAATGCTGTTCTTTTGAACTTTCTATTCATCAATCAAGAAACTTGGTCAAATGTAATCATGTTTTCCACAACGAAATTAAGCAGCACAACTTTACCATTGATAAGTTGTTTTTTTTCTAATTCAGATGTTTTGTATAGTAGTTTATCATGGTTTCCACAAAAATATGAAGCAACAAAACCATATTCAACTTTAACAATGATGAGAATGATTTCTAAAGGATCTTGTGACACTGAAGACTGGAGTAATGATGCTGAAAATTCAGCTGTGCATTACAGGAATAAATTACATTTTAAAATATATTAAAACTATAGAAATATTTTACAGTATTACTGTGTTTAATGTATTTTAATCAGATAAATGCAGCCTTGGTGAGAATAAGAGATTCTTTCCATAATTGTAAAATTGTAATAATTCCGAACCTTTGATGTGTACCTTATCTTCAGAGCTAATTCAAAACAGTTCATACTTCAGAAACACAAGACTAGTCTTGTTCATAAATCAGCAGCGGGGCAATTCTGGTGCTGCGACGTGGCTTGGACATTGTCTTTGGTTGTTAAAGTAACATGACTTTGCCTCACTCAACAGAAATTAAGTGCATGAGCATCCCTGATGTTGATCCACAGCATAAAGCACTGAGCTCTCCTTGGGTGCAATTCTTCATCCAACCTTTAGGGGGGGGGGGGGGGCGAAATGTTGCATTTCCATTTTTGGGAGAAATGAACCAATGTTAACTTTTACATAGTTGTCTTTACAGCACAATATTTGTTCTCTTTCGCTTTGATTCTTTGCAACCAATGGAGAGTTTGGTCTTTATCTAGCAAGATGTCTTGGGGCACCGACTTTAATATCCGCATCAAACTTAAGTCTTCCTACTCATGCAAAGTATCTTGAAAGGAAACAGTTTTATTTTCTGCTAGTGCAGTGAAAGAGAAGAGTCACATGAAACTTGCATTTTTGCCTTAACCAATCGAGTGAATGTCGCCCCCTGCTGGATTACACAGACTAGTTGAGTGCCGAACAAACAGCTCATAAGCCTTAAACAGATCTAACCATTCACAGTAATTTAACTAACCCATCATCTGTCAGTGCGTGTTGAAGAGAATATTTATAATTAATTTACGCACAGAGGAATCTGCAGTCTATTGGTTTTTGTTTTCTAACAAATGTCCGATTTAGCTAAATCGATGTGTGCAGTTTTTGTATGGATGTTTTGAATGTCATGTTACATATTGATAAATACTGACTGAGGAATTGTTGTTCTTTATCATTTTTATTCCATGTTTTTGTGTCTTGCATTGGAGGGAAATGTTGTTAATTATCTTAAAATGAGATTTTTTGGGGAAGGGTTCAGAAATGAACACAGTGTATCAGAGTTATGTTATTATGAGCATGAATTAAGAAGAAAAAATCTTAAGAGATTTAACATTTGCCACACAAAACTTATGCTGAAAGCATGTTAAATATTGCACTAAGATGGCATACATTAAACACAAAGATGAATTAATTATAGCTGTAAAACATTTATAGTTAAAACCGTGTTATATAGCGCATTCAATATAGAGATGTTTCATAAATGTTTAAAGAAAATCTTCTCTGTCAACAAAATTGTCTTTTAAATGTTTGACATTGCAGTTTCTGGTTCCGCAACCCACAGTATTATCAGGTAACATGAACTTGATGAAGTAGGTTGTGTTTTCAAGATGAATGGTGGAACTTGTCTTTTAGGGTGAATCTCACAAAAACGTGGATGGAAAAAATGTTTTGCATAAAGAAAATGAGACCCATTAAGGTTATTTGTGATTGTGACATTATTTTCAGGAAAATCTGAAGGGAAATGTGCTTAATTATCATTACTGTAATTATTTTTTACAAATGTTTTGCCTAATACTATATAATTATTACAAAATATTTTTTGTGTAATTGAACAAAATGTATGTAATGTAATTTAACGGCATACAAATAAAATTTAAAACACACACACACACACACACACACACAACAATGCGAAAAGAAATCTAAAAATGTTTTGTTTATGCAAAAAAAAAAAAAAAAAAGCTTTTGTGAGATACATCTTTTGATGCTGAACTAAGATCCAGCTAAGATCAGTTCTTTGGACTCGGCGGGTTTCAGCTTAAGGATTTGGACTGGAAAACTGAACTTACAATGAGCATTTACTGCCTGAGAAGGTTTTTTTTTTATACAGACTCCTGTGTCATATTCACTGGAACAGGATCTTTTTGGCCTCTGACATCGGCTTTGGCTCACAACTCCACTTTATATTGCCAAATGTGCACAAAAGGAAATGTAAGAAGTGCACAAACTCTCTCTTCTGCTACCTGGTGGAAAACCGGTTGGCTTTCGTCTTTGTTTGCAGCCTTTTTCTTCTTTCTCTAAATCACTGAAAGCATCTCAGTATCAGCCGTGACTTCTCTCGTCCTGTCAGTGTGTATTAGAACGAAACAGATGAGCTGTGCTTAGAGGCAAGCTAGTAGACCCATAACCACTGTATACACACACACACACACACGCGACCTGCATGCTCCTGACCTGGGACTTTTCTAACTCTTTAAAACAATGAGCCATTTTTGTAGGAACGTGAACCGTTTGGCATTAGAATACATGTGACTTAACACTGATAGAACAATAGCTTTATTATGCGACAAGCCACTGTTCTTATTTGATTTTTTTCGAGATGAGATTGTGAGTGTATTTTTCTTTATTTTGGGAAACTGTGCTTCTGTTCACACGTGTCACACGGGGAATAGACCAATTCTGTTATCGGACACAGTTATAGATGGGCAATACATCAGTTTACTCCTCTGGTGTGATATTAGCTATAGCTCTTACCTGCAGTAAAGTTGTTTGTAACACTGAACTAAGTTTTTGTTGATTTGTTTGATTTTTATATTTATGATTTCATACGTATCCTGTTTTTTAAAGTAATAAAATGGGGGAAAAAAAGTACAATGTTTCTTCAGATGTGTCAGATGTTCACCCTCAATATGAAGACAAACTGAAGTGAACGTTTATTTTTAAAAGTTTTTTATTATGTGCATTTTTTTATATCATATTAGTCTGTGAACTCTGCGTGATGCTGATAATATAGGCTTGCATGTGATATATACATAGTAGAAACAACCATTTTTTTTTTATACAAAAAAACAACAACACAATAAAAGACAATTTAAAAACAAATATTTGCCAAAGACGTTACATGCACACTACCATTCAAAAGCTTGTGGTAAGTTTTCTAAAAATCTCAATGCTGCATTTGTTTGATTAAAAAAATACAGTAAAACAGCAATATTGTGAAATGATATTACAATGTAAAATACCTGTTTTCCGTTGTTTTTTTATATATATTTATATAATTGAATTGCTGTGATGGCTAAATTGAATAATTTAGCATCATTCTAATATACTGATTTGCTGCTAAAATTATTTCTTATTATCAGTGTTATAAACAGTTATGCTGCTTAATATTTCAGTGGAAAACTTGACAAGCCTTTACTATCACTTTTGATCATTTTAATGTGGCCCTGCAGAACTGAAGATTTAATGAACTTATAATTATAAATTTGACTGACCCCAAACCTTTGAACAGTAGTGTAGTTGCACATTCATATCAGACCAAATAATTAGGTCCTCAACACGCCTAATACTAAGATCAGTGCTGCTTTTTTGCTGATAAACTGACAGTTTTGGTCAAACCATTTATCCAGTGTCTTTGCTATCATTTACTCACCTTCATATCATTCTGATAAAGGCACTAAAAAGTAGCTGATGGAAAGATTTGTTTTAGCAAATGATATTTGTGTTTGGTCTATTCCTCATCATATATTAGCCACCCATTATATAGACTTGGAATATGGTTACATAGATTAATTTATTGTGCCATCTCCATTCACTTGATAAAGAACTGATACTTGTGGGTTTGGAAAAACATGAGGGTGAATAAATGATGAGGAGTTATTTTTCTTTAGTGTTTTCACTCAGCATTCAAGGTTTGAGCACATGCATCAAGAGCTTATGTTTGATATCTTATACCTCCTCTTCGTCCTCACTAGCCAGGGTGTCCAGCTCTTTGTCTTTGCACTGGACTTGTTCAGCTTTGAATGCTTTCCGTAAGTTCTCCAGCTCTTTAATCTCAGCGTGGAGGCGTTCCAGATGTGCGGCGCGCCGGTTCTGTAGCAGCTTCATGGGCAGTGGGTTCATATCGTTGAAGGCAATGCTTGTCAGCTTCCTGGGGACGAGAAAGACGAGGTATATTGAGATTGAAACTCCAGCGACGAATTAGCTGCTCTGTTTATTTCCTGCAGAAACCTGTGGTTTAGAAAAACTCTCCCCAAGCCAGCTTTTCTTCATTGTTTTTTTGAAACGATGCCATGCACTGGAAACAGGAGTGAGCAGGTGTGTGCACAGTATCAGGGGAATACTTTTTAAAATAGCCACACCACAGAGGCATCTGACCCATATTCTGTTTCTTACAGATGCAGGCTGCTTTGTTTTTACTATGGCTCAATGAATTATATATGGTGATGTCTGACTGCTGCAAAAATAGCTTCACTGTCTACAGTACCAGGAGCTCCAGAGAGAAACCGAGATCTGTGGAATTAGTAGCACGTTTATGAAGTAATATTTACTGTATATACATATACAACAGGTATAAATTTAGATGGACCAATATATACTATTTAAATTACAGTACAATAGTAAAAATATATATTGATCATGCAATTTTGATAGTGTAAAATGTGTTCTGGTTACAAAGCTTATTAATATACTGTCCTTTGTTTCTTATCACAAACAATACATTATAATACCTGCTGATATCTTTACAGAGTAAAGTCTTTTAGAAAGTCTTTGAAAATTCTTTATACTCCTTAAAAGTTGCAACCATGAATAATAATTATATCCTATAGCATAAGGCATGAGTAAATTTACTGTATAATGCTTTAATACTTTTAGAATGCATCGTATGCACGATAATATTACTATTCCATACTGTAGAAGAGCATGTTAGGTCATTATATATACTGTACGGTATTCTGTATGTATATTTTATGTTACTCTTGCTCTTTTTTCACACTCTGTACTCTGTCCTTTCTTCCATTTGCTATCCTTCATCTTACCTTCCATCTGCAATGGTGTAGGGGAAGATGCGGAGAAACTGGTACATCTCAACACTGTCATTGATCTTTAAGATGATTTCCTCGTTGTATTTGAAAAGAGCCAATGCATAACGAAATATCACCTGTGAAACATAAGGGAATTGGTTCAATGTTGTGTCCTCGTATTTGGCCTGTAGGCTTGTCATTTTTGTGAAAATGATGGGAAATGTAGGTATTTTACACAAGTGGATTAGAGTCAAAATGAGGGTTATATTCAGCGGAATATCCAGAAAGCTCAAACTATTAGAGTCCCAGGTATTTATCTAGACAGCATCTCCCCAGAATGCTTTACAGTACCTTGATGCCCTCATACAGGAAGGCGTCCCATACTTTAAAGAGTATGCGTGTAGGCAGACTGTCAACGAACAACACCAGAAACCATTCAACAGTGATGAGTGACACGTCTACTTTCAGCGCTTCCAGATGAGCCGTGAGTCGAGGCAGCTTCTCAGACATGAGATCTTTTAGCACATGCTGGTCGGCCTGGAGAGATTGGAAGAAGAAAGTGAAAAATATTTCAATACTTGCTTCCAAACATTTAAAAACAGTAGTGTATAATAGGCTGAGACCATACTGAAAATCTGGGACTGAAAATCTGAACCATTAAAATAAACAGCAAGTTTTAGGATTAATATGGAGCTCCCACCTGACAGCCCACCAGGTCTTTAGTGTAGTAATGGGGAGGCATGATGTAGTCCACAATCACTTCCAAGCACCAGAAGGCATCTTCTTCATCCTGTAGTATCAGCAGCGCAATGGCTGCCAGTCTGCACACAGTGGCGTTGATGGTGTTATTTTTCTTTTTTTTTTGCATATAGATATTGTGGCCCTCACAGTAAACCTACACCTAACTCTGTTTAGCCTGTAAGCAGGGTTGCCAGATTTTCACAACAAAACCCTCCCAATTGCTACTCAAAAAACTGGACACTAGTAAGGTACCCTCCATCAGAATGTTGTTGATCTACAAATGACCAGCAGATGTCAGTACAATACATGTTATGGTATGAAATTGTGAGCACGTGTTCAGCATGACACACGAGGCATTTATCACTTTGCATGTCATTTGTGTCACTTACCACATAGCTTTGGTAAGTAGAGAATCTGAGACCACACTTAAAATCAGCAAGTTTCAATAAATAAATTATGTAATAAATAAGATATGCCAACTTTTTTGAGACCTGTAGCAGGCATTACATTTTAAATGAGCTAATTAAGTGGATAAAAGTGTAAAATTTCTCAGTTTAAACATTTGCTACGTTATCTATGTTCTATTGTGAATAAAATATTGGCTCATGTGATTTGAAATTCCTTTAGTTTTCATTTTATTAAAATTTCAAAAACGTCCCAACTTTTCCGGAATTCGGGTTGTATAAAATTATTATATTTTATTTATTTCTATTTTTATGCAAATTTTTGACCTTGGGACAACCAAACAAGTCATAAGTCACACTGGGATATTTGTAGCAATAGCCAAAAATACATTGTATGGGTCAAAATTATCATTTATTCTTTTATGCCCAAAATCATTAGGATATTAAGTATAGATCCTGTTCTATGAAGATATTTAGTAAATTTCCTACTGTAAATATATCTAAATGGAACCTTTGTTTAGTAATATGCAATGCTAAGAACCTCATTTGGAAAATTTAAAGGCGATTTACTGAATATTTAGATTTTTTGCACCCTCAGATTCCAGATTTTCAAATAGTTGTCTTAAACCTTATTCAGCTTTTGCCATTTTTTTGTTCTTTGTAACATACCCAATTCACACCTTATTTTTATTTTAATTTTTTTAACAGAAAGTGGCCTGTTTAGTCTAATAGGTCTTGTGACAGGCCATTACTTGTACTACTCACAATAGTTCTATAATCACCTCTAATCAAAGCCAAATCTCTTTTATGTCTATGGAGGCTAATTACCTGTTGAGTCCCTGCACGTAGCCGATGGTGGGGTTTTGCCAAGAGAACGCCTGCAGAACTCTCTCCAGCTTCTGAATCAAGGGGCTTGAAGGAGGAGAAAAGTATTGATTGGAGGTCAGCGTACGATCCAGGTCCAGCTGGATCTGTCTGGGCACCAGGTGAGGCGAGGTTCTGCTCTTCTCGCACAGTTCCTGATAGCAGTCGGGATGACGCTCTTTTAGAGATTTGGTCCTAGTCTGTATCATAAAACGCCAAACCCTCGCACGGTACTCGCGTGGTAAGCCCGTCCGGAGGTGATTCTTTAGTTCTGTGGATGAAGACAGTTCTCCTTCAGGGCGTCCAAACAGGAGCTGAGCGCAACGAGCCAACAATGGCCCATCGCATTCCTCCTGGTTTAGCGGGGCTTGGGATCGGATCTCCAGGCCCTGGATCTTAGCAAGGAGCTTTAGGTCCTCAACTTTATAGTCCATTGCAATCCTAAATCCATATTCATCGTAGTCCCTGTGGAATGTCGGGGAACTGTGAGTTCCAACATAAATAGAACTCTGACAAACATTTATGGGAAAATGTTTGTGATTTATTAAGGCCTGCTGACAGCAAGGCTCCACAGACGAAAAAAACAGGGTGAACAGAATTTGTATTTGGGGTAAACTGATGGGACTGTTTACCTGATTGAGTTTAGTTTGACAGCAGTGCTCAGGTCTGCCCGAACTGCATCCTTAACCACCTTCTTGACTGCTTCTCTCTGTTCTGGATTCAATTCCTTATTCTCCTGGAGCTTCTGGAGGATTTCCAGGTATCTGCTTTCCATCTGAGAGCTACTGGCCTCCAGAACAGCACACTGGCACACACACAGTAACAACACTAAATCCAACTTTCAAACACTTCTTGATGTTTACTATCTCAGATTACCATCGCAACTGGCTCTGACCCATTTTTAAGCGCTTATATTATAAAAATGTAATGTATATTATAATAATGTAATGTAATAATTTTGATATAGAAGTTTCAAAACACTATTCTCTCAGTTCAGGAAGAGCCATTTAGTGTTTAGATTAGCCAATCAGTAAAAGAGTAAAGACAGTAGCAAAAATGTATCTGTTTCTGGTGCAAGAAACCTTGACTGAAAAATAATGTACCTTTACTATCAGACTTTGCTCCTGTGCGCAACTTTTTCTCCAAAGTGTCGTCAGATGATAGATCTCAGAGTTTAGGTACTGGTTCTGAGTTTTATATGCCTTCAAATCATCCTGAAATAGAGATATGATCATGTTTGGGCTTAGAGTAAAGTTGCTTAGTGCAGTCATTTCAGAAGCATAAAATGTAGATAAACTGCTCATAAAAAATGCACAGTTATATTATTAGATATATATTCAAAAGTTTGGGGTTGGTAAGTTTTGTTGTAGGTTTTTTTTTATAGAAGTCTATATATATATATTTTATATATATATATATATATATAGTATATAATAAAATAATACTGACAAAAAGGATAACAATATTTTATGTAAATATAGAAAAATATATTGTAATACCATATATTTGTATGTAAAAATGCTGTATTTTCTCACTTTCAAATTCTCATTCTCGATTGTTAGCTGTTTTAAGGCTTCTGACCGCAGCCCATTGCTGCAATGCTGGTCTTCCCCACAGACTGCTAACTTCTCAGATAGCTTCAATATCATTTCCTGTTTGGCCTGATTCTTGTACATCAGGAGCTGGACACTCTCCTGGAGTTCGGCGATATGGGCGTCCCTCTGGTTCAGATCCCTCCGCAGGTTTTCATTCTCTTGCTGCAGGGACTCCAGATGGTCTCGCAGTTCGGCCGCACGCCGCTCGCCGTGTCTGAGGAGCTCCAAGCGCTCCTGCTCCCCCTCAGAGGCTAGGAACTGAGCACAGGTGCGCTTCTCCAGCTGAGCAGCTTCTAGCACCTTATGCAACAGCAACACCAACTCCTGACAACACATACATATATGACTTTCAGTTGATTAATCTTATATGAGAATCTGAAGAGGTTATTAACTTTCTCACTTTACCTTTTGCGCTTTGACCTCTTCTGCCAGGTAAAGTTTTTCATGTTGAAGTCGAGATGTGTCCTTGAGCTCCAGTGATTTGGACGTTTCTTTGCTACTCTTTCTGATTGTTGAAATGGTGGAGAGATCTTGCTCAGACCTGGCATTAGAAGGGGATTCTGGGCTTTGAGAAGAACTGGCTGTGGGAACTGCTAAAGCTAAGGAGGATGGTGGCCATGAGCATTTTAATTTGAAACAATAGTTTATTATTTTTCTAGTCAGAAAGTTGTGGTACTTACTGGATGTCTTAGATGAGGGTGTTTTTTGTTTGTCAGTGGAGTCATCAATATGGAAAACACTTTGTCTAATTTCCTGTGAGTGCCGGTTACGGAAACTGCGCATTGTGTTCCTATAAATCAAACAGAGAAACAACTGAAGAACTGATTAGCAATAATAACTTTATTTTTTGGAAGAAAAGGGATGTCTTGGTCTCTTTGTAGGTTTTAATTGTGCAATGCACATCTTATTAATCATAAGATAAAGTCTAATCAATCTCTACTGGATTATAGCCTATTTGATAGGCAAATTTCTAAGGCCTGTAAATTATAAACATGATCAAACTTTTCTTGCAAAACCTGTTGTAAACAAGCTTGTTGTATTCTAGTATAATTCTAAAAACTCCCACCATTACAAGCTATCAAAATGTATAATTCCTTCATCAGCAACAAATTGCATATTTTTTCCTCAGTTTGGGTCTGTTATTTTCCCCTTCACGAATAAGAGATGTAAATGCTCCTATATCACACTGTATGAGTCATAAAATCTGATGCTTTAAATATAATACTCAACAAAACACACACATACAAGTTTTTTCTGACTCTTATTTCATATGTCAGACTTTACATGGTTAAAAGTAACTGCACCAACCTTATGATTTGTATCATGCCCATAGCTCACTTGGTGTAAGTCAAGTGCTGATTTTTTTAGTTTCAGTCTCAAAAGTAAATGCAAGTAACAGCAATAGCGATGCTTCAGAATTTTTCTGATAATTATTTTTTTTACAGGCTCCTTTGTATGCTTATGTAATCGGTTTAATAATGTTTGACATTGAAGATGACGATGAAATAGTGTTTGTCGTGATGTGTTTTATTAAGAAATAGAAGCAACTTCCCACTTTCACTGAGACAGAGGTGAAACTAATATTACTTCCTAATCATATATTAGATCAGTTATTTGGTACAATGCCCACATTATACATTGAACAAAACAAGCCCATATTTCTTGGTTTATTATTAAAATAAGTATTGCCTTTTAAAATACCAGGTTTAAATCCCATAACTGTTTTCTCTTATCTGATGTTGTCTAGTACGAGAACATAAAACAACGCGGCCACTGTGTAAAATAACATCCCAGGAAATGACATATATGCTTGTGGGTCTAACTTCCTTAAAATAATAATTCTACAGAAATTCAAAGAAATACAAAACAGTTTTTTTGGAAGGCACTGACGCAGACTGTAAGTAATATCCCATCTGTTCTGTGAGAACAGACAGAGTAAACATCATAAGCACATGTACTCACTGCAGCTCAATGAGTGGATGTTTGATTGACATGTTGAGTGGGCTGTTTAACCCAGGTGCAGGCAGACTGGCTGCTTCTTCACCCACTAGGCCAGAAGGTGTCTTCACTATGGGCAAGAAGTCAGCTGTGTAAGAGAAGGCAGAAAGTATGTTCAGCAGCAAACCCACTGCGTTAAATACATCTGTTAGACCAGTATAACAAAACATGCTTTCAGATAATGAGATTTCCTTAATGAGTTTCTTAATTGTTTGGTAAGAAACACATGCAACCATTTTTTTTATGCTGGGATCACAGTAGATTTTATGTTTTGAAAATAAATCTCTTATGCTTAGGGCTGCATTTATTAGATAAAAATATAATAAAACTGTAATATTGAGAATTGTAAAATAACTTTTCTATATAAATATATTTTTTAAAATGTAATTTATTCCTGCGATGCAAAGCTGAATTTTCAGCATCACGCCAGTCTTCAGTGTCACGTGGTCCTTCAGAAATCATTCTAATACGCTGATTTGCTGCTCAAGAAACATTCTTTTTTTTTTTTTTTTTAAAGTTGAAAACAGTTGTGCTGCTTAATATTTTTGTGGAAACCATTTATTTTCAGGATTCTTTGATGAATATAAAGTAAAAAAAAAGAAAACACATTTATCTGAAATATATATTGTATAATTGTAGTCACTTTTGATCAATTTAATGAATCCTTGCAGAATAGATGTATTTATTTCTTAATTTCTTTAAAAAGAAAAATAATCTTACTGACCCCCAACTTTTGAATGGTAGAGTAAGACAGAGAAAATAAAAAACTCATTACAATGTTGTATTTGTTTTCTTCTCTATCTTGCTTTGCCTGCCTTTTTTCTAATGACAGAACAAAACAATGTTGTTTAGCACAGGGTGAGGTACAGTACATGTCCCAGCATGCCTGGAATGTCTAATTATCACATAAGTACTCTTTAAAAGATCTGTATGCTAACCACAAGTTAGCATTGATTAAAAAATAAATAAATATCCATACTGTCTGTCTTTGTCTGGTGATGCAATATTCCAGATTTTCTACAGATTCAGCTGCTCAGACTTTCACTTCTTCTTTTTCTGCATTTGACTCTTATTCGAAAGCTGTTGCTTAATGCCTGGATACCACAGCCTGAGGTTGGAAGGGGATGGCTGTGAAAGTAAGTTATGAATGTGCTTTTAGCACGAGAAGCACAACCCTGTATACTTGGGATTCCTGGAAATTATGCATTTATGCATTGGAAAAGATAAGAGACAGGGAACAACTTGCAATTAATTCATTAATTAATCCAGTTATCTGGATATAGCTGTTATAGACTAAAAAGCAATTAGTATCAAAGTACTGCTGCCACATTTCCACTTTAAATGGCAAACATTTTGGGTGCCTCAAAAATCAGTTTAAATTACATTTCAAACTTCAAAAACCATATATTATGTTTTTTAGTGACCATGCACTTTTATAATTTTCTTTATTTTTTTTAGAGATGTAGTGTATAATGAAAAAAAAAACAGATGGATATCAATATCCATCCCACCCTTTTTCCAGAATTGCTAAATGTTGTCTTGAAGTTTGCGTAACATTTTCAGTCATGTCTCCACACCCTTCTGCTAAGACAGATAACAGAATGAGGGTAGACAGTACATGCACAAACTGTCTGGAGACCGAATGAGTCCTGATGACATATCAAACGAAAAATCAGAGTGAGCTTTTGCAGCCTCCTCCTGGGGCTACAGATCATGATGACTAACTATAACATTGTTGCAGAGTGGCGTGGCATCTGATTGGTCAATTTTAGCAGCTCCCTTGTAGCTAATCTGCTGATTTCCTCCCTCTTTTCTTGACTCTGCTTCCTGTCTCTGTCTCTGGACTGTGCTCATAATCCAGAGCCCATGGTTTAGTAACTTTGTTTAGTAACAATGGCCTCTATTTTGGGAAATTGTTATTTTCTTTTGAACACCAGATGTAGTTTTGGGTGTAACACCCAGTCAGAATATTGAAAGAAGAATTTATAAAAGTCTGAAGGTGAAGTAACTCTAGCAATCAAAGTATTTCAGTTATATTTTCAGTTTTTAATGAAAAAAAAAGTATATACATTATGGTAGTATTTGCCGTCATTAAAAAATAAATACAAAAATTACAGTAATTTTTAAAGAGAATCAGTTTTGACAATAATGAGATTTACAACAATAATAATAATAATAATTAAAACAAAGTTAAATGAAGTGACACTCTGATAATAAAAATGTTGATACAAATGTGCTTATTTGTCTTGAAAATACTGTCACAAAACAAAAAGGAAACAAAAAAATTAAAAACATAATGGTCCTAGAATATATTTTAGTAGTCTATACAGTACATATCATTATAGTATTTATTACATTTTTAGTTCATTGTTAAGTGCCTTTTGACATTTTTACTAGGTTTTAAATGTAATTTATTTTTAATTTTAGTAATTATAACAAGGCAACATTTTGAGTTTTCATTTTTCATCTTTTTTCATTATAATCTGATCAGTTTGAAGGGGAAGTAGCTCCTCTGGCAATAGAAACAGTCAGTTAAAACACTATTTTGGTGCACAGATTCCAAGCGTCCTGGAATAATCCTCATGATCTGAGTGGCTCTGATTATCTTTCACTTTCTATTAACTTAGTATCACATGACTGGCCAAACAACTGAACTTTACTTGGAAAAATAAAGTGCATTCAACCAAATCATATTTCATAAACAGTGTAATTTCCATGATGCAGTAAAAGTCTTTTTTAGTTTCATGTATTCAGTGTTTCACTATTACTAAGATGTTAGGCTCTTACCATGGCAGTTGTTTGCTAATGGGGTGCTTTCCAATTTGTGGTTGTCTGGTCTGGATATGGACTTATGTTCAGCATGCTGCTCCCTGTATAAGGTACGTTTCAACTGCAGCTGCTGCAACCAGTACATCTGGGCATCCCTGTTAGCTGCCTAAAAACAAAATCATGTTTGAAGACTGTTGAGAGGAAACTATTGTTGTCTTACTCAAGATGCTTGACTGTTGTTCATCAATACATAACCCTAATGTGTAACAGTCAAAAGAGAGACTCGAGGGTGATCATATTTTAAGAATTAAGAAAAAAACATAACCAATGACCAATTATCAGAACTTTATACTTTATCGAAATGTGTACATCTAGCAGCCTTTTCTCTCTGTTGATACTTTAGTATGTGGTGCGTGTAATATGAAGTGCAGTCATGTGATCACTGTGCCCTTTTAAAAGCTGTCTGACCCCAATGATAATAAGCTCTTTGGAGACAAGAATGAAAGAAAGAAAGAAAGTATTAGATACCTCCCCCATTTATACCCTACAATCTCGTTTTTGAAAAGCAACTGACCTTTAGAATTGCTAATCTTAAATCAGTAATTGTCATAAAAAAAAAATTTTCAGTCATAAAACTTGCTTTCACCTTTTTTTTTTTCCACGGGGCATTCCCAGTCACACTGGCATTTATTCAGTATATGTTACAAAGAAACATATATTTCTTCCAATGCTCATTATTGTGGTGCAATAAATAAATAGTTAAGTGTTTATACATAATGACAGTATTTGATGTATTGTCTTCAATATACAATATGCTCATTTACAGGGGTAGTTAACCCACAAATGAACATTAAGGGATTAGTTACTATTTTACCTATTTAACAGATAATTTTACAGTTTTTCTCAATTGCTTTGGCTCAGTTCTCAAATGATTTTTTTATTTCCCAAAACATTAAGTTCAGATCTCTGAACAATTCGCTTCTTTTTCACATCAGATTGGAATTTCTTATTGATCTGAGCAAATTGCAAGTGCTTTGGCACATGTGTGCAAAGAGTACATACAACTGTCTGCAGTTTGGGCAACAAATAATTGCATATGGCTTGTTGATCAAAACTGATGACTCGATTCTCACTTACACTTGTCAAACACTTCAGAACTTCTCAGACATTTTTTATTGTGTAAGCCATCACATTCAAAACGATCTATTCAATTATCATAATTAGTATACATGAATCTATATTCTAAAATATATCTGACATTGACATTATTTGTAATGTCTGCTAAATTGGCACATGACCTCTAATTGCATTCGCAATCTAATTGCAAATTACCTCTAATATGAATCAACCATTTAACCATTTAACCAATCAACTTTGGGAGTATATATATATATACGTATATATATATGTAGATTGCCCACAGCACAATCACTGCTGTAGAAGTTTTTGAGAATGGAGGACGTTCACAACCCTGAACTGCAGCAACATGCTCGTGGAAGAGCAATTGGAAGGCGTGTAAGAATACGTGGTGGTGGTAGAGGAAGTAATAATCGAGGAAGAGGTGGAAATAGAAGAGTCAGAGTGTCTGATGAAATCAGAGCCACACTTGTGGATCATGTCATAAATCATGGTTTTACAATGGAAGAGGCTGGTTGAAGAGTACAGGTCCACAGTGTCATCAATTGTGCAAACCTTTCGTAGGGAAAACAGGTAAATATGTTTTTTGTTTTGTTTTACAGTATGTAAAGTATTTTTACAGTATAAACAACAATATTGTAAAGGTAAATGCAAGTCTATTTATTTATTCTCTAGAATTGCACGACAACCTTGCGCTGGTGGCAGAGCAGCAGTATTTAACCAACTGCAAGAACAAGAAATTTGCAACATGGTCATAGCCAACAATTCCATCAGGCTAAGAGAGAACCAAAGTGCAATCATAAATGACAATAATGTCTTTGCAAATATGAATTCTGTCAGCATTTCCACCATAGACAGAGTTTTAAAAAGACATCAGATGACTATGAAACAGCTCTATAAGGTGCCATTTGAGAGGAACAGTGAGAGAGTCAAGGCGTTGCAGTACCAGTATGTCCAGGTAAACCATTGGTGTGCACTTAGTGAGTTTTCCTGTTTTTCTAAGATGCCTGTATTCCTTTACTGTAAGTTTCAGAAACCCATAAGAAAATACATTTACTGTTACATTTTTGTTTCTTCATAGAGAATCATGGAGTTAGAAGTACATGAAACGACCCAGATTCTTGTTTTTGTGGACGAAAAATTATGTGGACGAAAAATTGCTTTATGTTGATGAAAATCTTTGGCCTGACCAACGTGAGCGACAAGATGTCCACCAAGAATAATTTGTTTGTTTGTTTTTTTCCCCATGAATGTTATTTGTTGTTTGTGTATTTGTGGTGATACACAAATATGAAATGTAAAGTGAAATCTTGTAACTCTTGTCAGTTACTTTACATGTACAGTAAATACACTTGTATTGTGTATATACACGTGAAGTACAAAAATAAACACTGTAAAAATACAAATGTTCATAGACTTTTTTTTTTCTACATACTATTGACTTTTCTCAATAAATATGAGATTTTTGTTTAAACCCTTAATTTTCATGGTTGACTTTTGTGGTGAAAAAACAACTAAACATTTTGACCAGTGTGGGTCACAAAATGACAAAAATACTTTAGATTTTGGTGGCCTTGGCCAAATTATTGACACAATAACTAGGTTTTGAAGCATGAATTAAATGTTTTGGGTAACTACATTTTGCAGACATGCTATAAAGTTTTGAAGTTGCTGCAAACAGTTGTGACATTTGCACTCACAGTTTAGAGAATGTTAAGACTGTTTCGAAAAATGTGCCAAAGCAATTGAGAAAAACTGTAATGATGTCCTTACTACCTTTCTGGTCCCTGAATGTGGTAGTTCCCTTGCTGTCTATGCCAGGTTAATTTGTGCTCGGGAGATGAATGAAGTTCTTACAGGTTTGGAACAACATGACAGAATTTTCATTTTTTGTGTGATTTATCCCTTTAAGTAATACAACTAACAGTAGTTTTCAATGAGAATCCCCTTTTGGGACAATGAGACTTACAAACAACTGCAAAGTTAACTGCAGAGACAAATTCTGACGATACAGATTTGTGATTCAATTTCTTGAACATACTGTCAATTTATTTAAGTTTAAGTAATTGTTATGTGCTGCTCTCATTTTTATTGGTTTTACTTTTTGTAATATTTAAAGTACTACAACTTTATATTTAATTATTATTTGTTTTCAGCTTTAATAGCAATAACAAACTTAATTGTTATTTCAGTAAATAACCAAGGCATCATTTCTAATTTTCCTTCAAGTTTATGTTTATGTTTATTTTATGTTATTGTGTAGTTAAATAAAATGAGTTTCAATTAAAATAATCTATAGTTGCCTTGTTCATTTCAGTGATTTTTTCACAATTACTGTACCAACCTATTCCTAGCTTGTCACCCTTTGTTGCTTCACAATAATTATTATTTTTTTATCTGTTATTTCAAACCATGTGATTACTTTACCTTGAGAATGACAGTGCGCTCTGGTGTCTGTATGTGAAAGGTTCCCTCCTCTTCCTGCAGCGGGTAACTGAACGTGGCACGAGACAGATCCACCTTACCCAGAGGATTGATATCCTGTGCCATACGGTAGTAAAACAATTGACAGCTCTTCTCCTCGTAGACAAACCATCGGGACTTCCAGGCTTTGAGAGGTCCACCCTGCTTGTTGAGGTAGCCACATAGTTTAGTGCTGGAAGAAGTGGGTGTCCCTCTGAGGGGGGTAGAGGTCTCATCAGGAAGAGCAGCATGGATCTGGGTGTCATTCTTATCCTGAGCCCCATCTGATCGTCCCAAACGCTGTTGTTGGGTCTCCTCAGAGCCGACACACTCATCTGCAGGAGATACGTGCACGTCCGGTGGAGACGGTGTGCTGGAGCTTCCATCGCTCTCCATCTGGTTATCTAAAGAGAATATACAGAAATATATAGAAATAAGTAACATCAGACAAAATGTTCTTCAAGTAATCAAATGACATCTATTAGCATAGACACACCATAAAAATATGGTCATTTGGGCTTCGGTAGTAGATATGTATAATACACTATTTCTAAATGAAACACCATCAATATTAGGGTATGAAAGAGCAAGATAATGTGCATTTATTTTTAAACTGTAACATATTTAGATATAAGTTTACCATGTGTTGGATGATGATGTAGCAGCAAATGTGTTGTGAAGAAATATACATATAAACATTTGCCAATATAAACAATTTAGTTGTTATAACACAAAATGTAACATTATTCAGAAATATCAATTTTACCACCCTACTTATATATTCTTATTATTTTTATATTTTCTCATTGTAATTGATATAATAATATATAATCAGATCTATTTTCTTTTCTGTTATGACAGTTTAGTTGTATAAATAAATAATTAAGGACAGACAAAGCAGAATCTTAGTAAAAGATTAAAATGAACAGTACATTTATTCTATGAATTAAATAGCATATTCATATATAGCTACATGTGCATTATTTTATTGACAATATGTCATAATAGCAAAACTGAATTCAAACCATGTAATTTCAATCAATTAGTCTGAAATGTGCATCTAAATTGTGGAATTACAGAATAATAATCCCCAAAATTACAAAATCGTCTTTACTTCAAAATAAAAACAATATTTTTTACTCTTTAAATCTAGAAACATCAGTACGCCCACAAATCTCTTATTAACAAATACACACACAAAAACAAAGCTTTAATATTCAACATATAATGCCACAAATAACTGTTTTCCAGGGACACAAATTTAAAACAATTAACCTTAAAAAAAAAGAAAAAAAAAAAAAAAGAAAAATGGGGAGGTTATCTTGTCCTGGAGGGCATCTTGCCCTATATTATCACACTAAAAAAAGAAGAAGCAGTAGCCGCATGGAGAACAATACATTCTGTGGGATACAAATTCCATTTTTAAAAACATTGCGCAATATAGGCCAATGCGCAGCTGTTACCTCATTTCAGTTTCCACATAGGGATATTTCACAATTACATATCACCAACGCTCATTAATGTACAACTCCAGGTAATTCTTTGTAATAATACATAATTAAACACTATATGATGCTTCGTATCAAATAGAAAATTATTAATTCAAATAGAAAAATATAGTTCCAATAAAGTTGCATGGAATTTTATATTATTTAATAGTGGACTATCAACCATTAAATATTAAAATGCATGTTAATGTATGAAATAAAATGGGTAAACTCTTCGCTGTATCGTAGTCAAGTCATTCTCCTCAAAAGCTTTTCTTACACGCGCGATCACACGTAATAAATAAACTGAAATGAAACACACTGTTTACAGCACATAGTTGATAATAATCACATACCTTCTTTGTTGAAAAGCGGAGTGTTCTTTACTCCATGTGTCTGTCCAGGGCGCGTCTCGTGGCACTTACAGATCTAAACTCGCACACCGCTGCACTTCCTTTCTTTACCAGTGACTCATTTCTTTCAGCGAGTCCCAGCATTAAGGAAATCAGAAAATATTACACATCAGGAATGTGTAATATTGTGTTGCGTGCGTCTTTAGGGCGCGTGTCATGAATGTAATCGCCTTCAAACACTGTTTTGAAGTAATGCTCGTTTCAAATAAGTATACACATAGAACGTATCTGTCGAATTTCTGAAACTTGTAAACTTTTAATAGTCAAAACCAGGGAGAAGGCAGCGGAGGGTCCTGATGATGTGTGCTCGGTGCTCACTGTCAGACAGGAGAGATTGAGACAGAGATGCACTTCCTCCTTCACTGTTAGAAATACCTATCCATAAGAAACCTCTACTTCAACAAATTCACCACCTTAATACAGAACTTCACTGCCATTAGTGAAACAGAACATATAGTAGGCCTATTAGGAGCGGGACAGACAGCAGCACTTGCTTGGAGATACGTGTGAGCCACAGCCACAGTCTGAGAGACAGCAGGTGTGTGTGTGTGATGTTCACACGTTATAATTTGTAATAATCACACGTTTAATACTTCTAAGATCTTATAATATTATATTACTGTGATGTTTATTTATTATCATTGTTAGTATATTATTTTATTTATTTTATGTTTCTGTCCATGTATAGCTTCGGCAATATTAATTTACAGTCATGCCAATACAGCAAATTTTAAATTGACTTGAATTGACTCAATCTAAAAAAAGCAACGTTTCCTAACTACAGTAGGAAAATCCAGCTGAACTCTGTTAACACAGACTGACTACAGACTACAACCAAAGTCTTTCCTACAACTGACCGACTCGTTGAAACCGAAAACCACCTCTGTCGAACATTTCGACTCGCAGTGATTTGTTTGGTTCCTTTGGCAAAAAAAACGTCTAATGTTCGAAATTTAATCAAATTAAAAATACCAGTTCAAAAGAACCGATTCACAAAAATGAATCGGACGTCCCGTTCCTCCAAGACGACAGAGCGCGCACTTGCTCGCGTCACCACACACACTGCCGGTTTCTCTACGATGTCAGAGTTCAGGACAGGCTGCACTGACAACAACGTGCGTGTGTTGTGAATGTGTATGCCGCAAATGATCATTTACCTCATATAAAAAGGTCAAAAACTCAGCAAGGTAAGTATAACTGATGGTTGTGTCTTTATATAACTACAACTAGATTTGCTGCGCACATGTTTCAAACATATGCTGTCTTGATTTGTGCCAGTTTCCTTTCCATTTTGTAATCATAAGAATTATTCTGATGTTGAAAGCAATTGTTTACTGGATAAGGAGGTAGGTCCTGTTAAACAGTTGTCGTTGTATTAGTATTAACTCACTATCATAAAATTGCACGGTACTACCATGTTTTAGTACTATGGTAATGTCGAGTGTTTTGGACATGTAACATGGTATTTTTGAGATGACTTATTAGTACCAGCATCATGTGAACACCATGATACATCAATATGGAAATCACTCAGTACCATGGAAACACTGGTTAAGTTCTGACACACTTGACTAAATTTATTGTTTATAATCTATTAAACTTTTTGAAGTATACGTGTATTTTCAGGGAAAGCAACCAATAAATGTCCATCATGTATAGGTGTTTAAAAAGCATCCCAGGATGCATGTTGTGCAGTTGAAGTTGACATGATGGCTTTCCCACCTGACTTGTCTTTTATTAGTGATTGCAATCAGATCAATCTAACAAAAACTGCAAAACTGTTTCAGATTTCATCTACCTAAAATGAGAAACCTCAGTCTGCTGCAGCGCTTCAGGTGTGTGGATCTGTCCTCCCCGGGATCCCCACAGTGTTTCACCATCAGGAGCGAGACTGGAACCGTGCTGGTGGCCTCTGAGCTTTCCATCACAGAGTTTGACCCTCGGACTGAAGAGGTTTTTTTTTAGAATAAAAACAAAACGTTTTCTTAGAAGTTTAAATCCCAGTAATGGTGATTTATGATAGTTGTATTGTATGCCCATTTTGTTCCAGGATGATTGTTTCTGGTTTAGGATGTCTAGTACCAAAATAGGTATACATGAATTTTACTGTATTACGTGTTTCTATAGGTTCATAAAGAGGTTTCACTGACGGCAGAGGACTACCTCCCAGAGGATGGCAGTGGGGTTGTGGTGGCCATACAAGATCTGCCAGATCAGGAGTCAGTGTGTGTAGCCACTGGCAGTGGTGATGTCATTCTCTACAACCTCAACACCTGTCAGGTCATCATTAATTTCTTCTAAATGCTTTGATAATTGTATAAAATGATTGCTAAATGATTCTGTGAAATATATATATATGCTCTTGTTGTATTTTTTAATTAACAATATCAAGTTCTCTCTCACAGTTAGAATGTGTTGGCAGTGTGGAAAGCGGTCTAACTGGCATGACGTGGAGCCCAGATCAAGAGTTGGTGACTCTGACCACAGGTCTATATCACTACCAGTGTTATTTTAAAATCCTTGACATGTTTTTTTATAGTTTTTTTTATACTTTGATTTCATTTTTATGTATATATTTTCCATTTTAATTTAAAGTTTTAGTACTTTGTGTTTTTGTCAGTTTTATTAGGTTTGTGTGTGTGTGTATGTATATGTATGTATGTATGTTAATTGTGTATTTATGATTATTTAATATTTTTATTTTATATTACTTATCATTTGAAATTTTTAGGGCATTCAGTTAAACTAAATAGAAAAGAGAAGTGTTGCTAAATTAAATGTTTTTTTTTTTCATTTAACATTTATATTGTTTCAAGTAGCAGATTTTTTTATTTTTTTAGTGGCTTTAGATTAAGTTAACTATAATAACCCTGACACTCAATGTATATCTGTTTAGAGGTGCATAATAGTGCCTTTTCCCTCTTTCTCATTGTGTTTGTTTGTGTCTTATGTTGCAGGTCAGGAGACAATTATCATGATGACCAAGGACTTTGAGCCAATAACTGAGGTTGCGATCAATCAGGATGACTTTGGCGAAGGTATAATTCATAAAAGTCTTCATTTACCTCTTAATATAATGATAATATTTTTTTAAATGACTTGTGTTCTCTGCATATGAGAAGATATCATGTCTGATGGGTGATTTTTTGTATTTATTTATTTTTTTCTGTGCATTAGATAAGTTCATCACAGTTGGTTGGGGGAAGAAGGAGACTCAATTTCATGGCTCTGAGGGCAAGCAAGCCGCCCAGCGGAAATCTGCAGTAAGTTTTTGTTCCATTTAGAATCATTCTGCTTTACCAAATCAACTCGCTGTAGCTAGGAAGTATGATACTGACCTGAGGATCATCAGGGGATCATTGGTTTGAATATGGTCTTTTTCTCACCTAGTTCTTCTCATACACTTTCACAGGAAGTGCAGCCTGCTCTGCCATGGGATGACAGGAAGCCAAGAATCACATGGCGTGGTGATGGGCAGTTCTTTGCAGTCAGCACTGTTTGTCCTCAGACTGGTGAGACTCTCACTTTCTGTTATTGCTATTACATGAAAAGTTGTGACAGTTAATATTGTTCATTATTATTGTAGCTTAAACAGCTGAACATGGCGTTAACAACACCAAGGTCATGTGTTTGGTTGCCATAGAATGCATGAACTGATAAAGTGTGTATCTTGAAAGTTACTTTGCATAAAAGTGTCTGCCAGATGCATTAATGTGAATGGAAAATATAGCAGCTTTTTGTTCCAGGTGCTCGAAAGGTTCGAATCTGGAACCGAGAATGTGTTCTGCAGGCCACCAGCGAGGCTGTTAATGGTCTGGAACAGCCTCTCTGCTGGAAGTAAAATATTCTGAATGTCTTTTTACTTTTTCTTTGACTTCGTGGTTCGTCTGACTGATCTGATGTGAACTGACAAAAATAGATTTTTCTTCTAGACCCTCCGGCAGCCTGATCGCTTCCACACAGCGGCACCCTAACAAACACAGTGTGGTGTTTATGGAAAAGAACGGACTGTTGCATGGAGATTTTAATCTGCCTTTTGGAAAGGAACAGGTCAAGGTAGATCTCATCTACTCTCTATATGTTATTTTCAAAGATCTGAAAGACAAGTCATGGTGCATGAAAAGCTGATGATTTGTGTGTTTTTCTCAGGTAAAGGAGCTGCTGTGGAACAGTGACTCTACTGTTCTGGCTGTTTGGATGGAGGACTTAAAGCCTGGAGAGAACAACCATCCCAACACATACAGTAAGATGCAGATAGAATTGCTTTTCATATTCAGTGATGGGTCCAGTACTGATCAGTGCTGCTTAATTATGGCTGCATGATTAATCAAAATAAACCAAAGCCATTCTGTGTCAAATAAACTAAACTTCGGAAGCTTTTCCAAACTCAGATTTTTGATTTTGTTAATATACATAAATAGTGATGAAAGCCAAAATATTAAATGTCACAGATATATATTTACTGAGTAATCCACTATTATTAGTGGCGGTCAGAATGGCATGTTTGACCTGAGATTTGGAACCAAATTACAGGAGGGTAAAAATGACTTTAGAAAGCTGGCAGCATTATTGTTATCTTTAAATGATATTTAAAGTTACAAGCCTGACGAATTTAGAAAAAGAATATTTATGGTACTCAGACATGTATTTTCTATGCAGTTGAGCTGATAGAATTTTTTTTTGATGCATTTCTAGTTAAAAAATTTAAGGGCACCTATTATGCTCCTTCTTACAAGATGTGTTATTGGTCTTTGGTGTCCTCAGAATGTGTCTGTGAAGTTTCAGAACAAACCATCTTCCCATTTTTGTCATGAAAAGCACTCATCAACAAAAGAGCTTGTAATGAAAAGTGCTTATCAACAAAAGAGCTTGTAATGAAAAGTGCTTATCAACCAAAGCTGTAAGGGCTCCCTGTGGTTTTCAGTCAAACTAAAATTAACTAAACAAACATTTGAAAATGCACAAACAAGACAGCCATAATGCTTTGTTTTAAACATCTGACCTCTTTCTTTCACAGTTCAGCTGTGGACAGTCGGGAATTATCATTGGTATCTGAAGCAAAGCTTGCATTTTGGCAGTGAGCCCCTTAGGGCTCCGGCGTGTGTATGTTGGGATCCGGAGAAGTCCTTGCGCCTCCACCTCCTGACTCGAGGATGGGCCAGCTACACCTATGACTGGGGCTGGAGCACAGAGCGCAGTCATGGCACAGATGGCCATGATAACGCCAATGTGGCAGTGATTGATGGAGGTAGGCTTGACCATTGTCTAATTTATGAATAATTGATTAATCTCTCTACTTTAATAAATTGCAGACAACACGCTGTTTCTCATATCTAGTTTTACATAATTTTTTAGAGTAAATAAGACATTTGAGTACAGTCCAACAATTAAAGGTTTGATCGATTTCAGTGTTTAACTAACGTGTTTTGCAGATAAAGTCCTGCTGACAACTTTCCGCCAGTGTGTGATCCCTCCACCTATGTGTGCTTTTGAACTTCAACTTCCTGTTCCTGTGAACTTGGTCACCTTCCGTTCTCAAGCCCAGAGGACCAATGAGCTCGCTGCACTTACAGCCGATGGACATATTTATGTATATGGACAAGGTAAATCATGTCATCTGAAACTTAATTCAAACATTACATTGTTTAGGATTTCTGACTTAAATCTCCTATATTCAGGTGGTGGAGCTGAAAATGGAGGTGTACCTGGGGTATCTGGCTTTAAAGTCATCTCAGCACCATTAGTCTTAAGAAAGACATACAGGTACAGATGATTTTGAGTTTGACTGTTGATTGTGTTTTATATGGAATGATATTCCGGACATTATTCAAAAGGAATTGCAAATTGTATTTGAAATTGCGTTTTCAATTTGTGGACGCATAAAATGTGACATAATCCAAACGCAAATGCAAATCGCGCATTACCGTTTGCATTTTCGTTTAAACGAACGCACAGTGTCTGCCAAATTTAAAATGCAAATGCAAAGTCCGTTTGCAATTGTGTTTCTCATATCTTACGAGCTATGTGCCTGTCCTATTTAAATAGCAATATTAATTAACACAATTTGCCTTTTCACTTTCTCTGCACTGTGCATGTAAACTGCCAAAACCCAAATGGAATCGCAATTCCTTTTGCATTTGAATTTCCAAAGTCTACACGGAAACCTGTCAATCAAGTGACAGAGGTGGGGCCATTTTATTGGGCGTGTTTGCATTGGGAAGTTGTTATAATCATTAATAATATGGTTTCTTTCTAACAAGATCTTAGGTCTATGCTGTGTTCTGTTAATGCCTGAACTCTTTATTATTTGAAGTCCATTTTTTTTGCCGAAATTTGCCGTCCAGTAATGGCTTTAAAATTATTCCAAATTCATAATGATATACAAACGATAAATAAAGTTTTTGGCGCTCTTTAATGTGGCAGGCGCGATTGCTTTAGCGGCATGTAACCCATTTAATCTTTCGCTTTATTACTATAGTACATAATGAACATGAATTAACATCAAACGGTAGGCTATTTTATAAGAGAGGCTACAGTACAACTTACTGAAATGTCTTGTGTAAATGTTGTCAGCTCTCAGTGTTTCAAATTGCGATACGTGTAAAGCTTGTAAACATTGCAGCATAATATACATTGAGGTCACTTAGAAAAATAACTATAAAGAAGAGGATTTAGCTATATTTATGCGCTACTGCATTTTAATATTTTTTACTTGACCTGCTGTCTACATGATTCAACTCCTATAAAATAGCATTTTACTAATTAAGAAAAACAGACTGAAAATGTGAAAGACATACTCACACACACATACACTAAAATTCTTCACAGAACCATTTTAAAGAACCATCTCTTTCTCAACTTTTTATAATCTAAAGAACCTTCTTTCGCCACAAAGAACCTCATGTGAAACGTAAAGGTTCTTCAGATGTTAAAGGTTCTTTATGAAACCATTCAGACAAAAAAGGTTTTTCTATGGCACTGTGAAAGCACCTTTATTTTTAATAGTGTATGCCAACTTTTACAGGATGCATTGAGGAGAAGCCCAAACTGGCTAAGTGATGTTTATGGTCCATCACATTGGTACAGATAATGGAAAAGACATTTAGTTACAAAACAAGATGGATTAAAATGCTAATAAAGTAAAGAAAAGATGAGACCTCATCACATGACAGTTTTTATTGTAATGTTTAAATGTAAAAAAAAAAAAAAAATAATAATAATAGAATAAATAAAACATGTTTATTCTGTGGCCCTTAAAACGTTTTTTTTTTTTTTTTCTTATAGAAGCTAATGACTCCTTACTCAATTTTTTTGTTTGGAGCCCTGCTTCGTAATCTCAAACTCTATATACAACATGAAAAATACAACAAACAAAAATATATTACATGCAGCAGTCTTTTTTTATGACAAATTTACTGTTTCCACAGTTCTTTTCTGCAAAATCCACTGTTTTCTACTCTCCTTTCCACTGTTTTTGGATTATTTGTGCTAATTTCTTTTCTGTCATTTTCTCATCGGGCTAGCATATCAATTATTACATGTAGGACATATTCTGATGCAGATGTTCTCTCTCAGGGTCACCATGGATCAAGAGGAACCTCTGACCCTGCGCTTGCTGCTGTGGTTGAATGACGATTTGTTTTTGGCTGTGGCTCATGGAAGATACTTGACCCGCCTGCTGAAACTCACCCCATCAGACAACCAGGACCCCAAGGACACGCTGGAGATCAGGTACTGACGCCAAAACAACTAACTCCTCCGGTCTTGTCCACATTTGTATTACGTGTAGCTCACGCAAAGACAGACTGATCTAACGAGCGTAGACATGAGCTCAGGGGCTGGGAATTATAAAAACTTTAGAATTTTTTAAACTTTTATGCAGTTTCTCTTTTTCTTAAAGTCTTGGTGTTGGTCATTTCTCAGGTCAGATGTTCCAGTGGATGGTTTTGTAATCAGCTTGTGTCACAGCCTCAGAAATGGCACTGTGGCACTGCAACTTGATGACGGACAGATCCGGAAAGTTCACACGGGTCAGTCAACTAATTATAACAGGATCTGGCTTCTACGTAGTATCTGTTTCATCCCTTGTCTTGTTTATTTTTCTTCCTAATGCAATTTAAAAATGAATCATTTAATCACACATATAAAGACGTCTGTTAATGCTAGAATTTTCTATACAGACTCTTCAGAGCTCAGTCTAACAGAATGGAAGGATTCTACTAGCAATCCCATTAACTTCCCCCGGCCTTGTGTTCAGACGGCACTATGTACCCTCAGCGGAGAAGTGAATATATAGTCTCCATCTATCACTGCCCTTTATTTCATCATGCTCACGTCAGTTTCAATAAATGCTTCTTATGTATTTGTCTTTTAATAGGAACATTTGATAGGCCTCACAGAGAGATCCCACCTCTACATTGGTGACTCACTGGTAGGTGTGAATACCCCAAAAATGATATAAAAACGATATAAATCGCATTACATTTAGTGTGTTAGTGCCAAAATCCTGGCTGGTATGCTCACTGGAGTGTCTCTTCCGCAGGTGGCCTCCAATATCTCCTCGTTTGTAGTTTATGACGACTTCCTCCTGCTCACCACACACTCTCACATGTGCCACTGTCTCAATCTCAGCACACTCTCTGTCAAAGGTACACATGAATGCATCATGTTACAAAAATATGCTGTTCATTCAAACTTTCTATTCATTAAATAACCCTGAAGAAATGCATCAAAGTTGCAAAGAAAAGCAACAAAACTGTTTTAAACATTGATAGTAAGAAATGTTTTTTGAGCAACAAATCAGCATATTAGAATGATTTCTAAAGGATGATATGACACTAGTTATGTTTCCATCCACCTATTTTAATGCATATATTGGGATATTGCATAGAAAATGCTTGATGGAAATGTAAAGATACACATACATTCAAAAAATGTGCATAAATGGACTTATGCGCTTAATTAAATAGGATAAATGTCTTATCCGGTAAGAAACATGGACATAAATTACGATGGAAACACTTGGAAACACTGAATAAATTCCTTTATACGTGTCTGAAAAGACATGACTTTGCGATGGGACAGCACAGCTGGAACAACCATCAAACCGATCACATTGCACAGCATCTAAAATGCTAGGTTTTTTTTTTCATACTGAAATGCTTGAGCAAAATGCTTTGTTATAATTAACTCCCAGAATTACATTCACAAACCGCAGGTTTCGAAAATAAGATAACATGACCGCTTTTCGTCTGCGTACTCTGAGGCTCGTAAGTTATTGTACACACTATTATTATTGTATTATTGTATATAGTGCCTTCTGCTGCTGCAGCAAGTAATTGTTTTCTTTGTGATATTTAGCACAAGGTAATCAGCGAGTGACAATGTTTTTCTCATTTTTTTAATGGAAACGGTGCTTTATTCTGAAATGTTTTATGTGATATTCCAATTTTGCGCATATGTTTAGTTTGTAACTTTGGATGGAAACAGCTACTGTGCTGAAAGACTGTTGAAAATTAATTACAAGAAAAAGTTAAATTTTTAGATTATTAAAATATATATGTTCCATAATTATAGAAATATGTTGAATTACTTCTATTTCTATATTGGTGTCCTGTGCAGGTCTGCAGTCAGCTCTGAGCTCAGATGCTAATCAGAACGATGAGACTGTACGAAAGGTAGAACGAGGCTCTTGCATCGTTTCTGTGGTTCCCCAGGACACCAGACTCATCCTGCAGGTCAGCTGAACATCTTCATATGATTATGTATTTTTGGATTATGTATTTTAATGATAAATTGATTCGTTTTGTTTTCAGATGCCACGAGGGAATCTGGAAACCATCCATCATCAAGCTCTTGTACTTGCTCAGCTCAGAATGTGGCTTGATGGGTATTTTACATCTAGAAAAACTTGAGACAATGTGACATATACAAAGAGAATACTGACCTTTTTTAAAAGAAAAAAAAGGGGATTCATTTCCCCAAATTATTTTATATTGCATTATATGTTTACTATAAAATGTAAAACATGATACCTGTTGTTTATTTCAGTCTCCGATTTAAAGATGCTTTCGAGTGCATGAGGAAGCTGAGGATTAACCTCAACCTCATTTATGACCACAATCCAACTGTGAGTGACCTCGCTCTGTTGTCATTTACTTTTTTTTTACAGTAACATCTAAACACATTCTTCTACACCATGGGTTGCATTTTTTTCAGAGAATGGCACTAAATAATTAACACCACTCCCATTTACCCCCATCCCATGATTCCTCTCGCAGGCGTTTCTTGCAAACATTGAGATGTTCCTGAAACAGATCGACTCCATCAACTACATCAACCTGTTCCTCACTGAACTCAAGTAAAACGCATTGATTAAATTTTTTTTGATGCCTTTTCCCTTTCATTTGTCTTTCAATAAAAACATGTTTCCATTCTTAGAGAGGAAAACACCACTACAACAATGTACCCATGTCCTTTACGCACTACCTCCAGTTCTGCCTCAGGGAAAGGAGGAAAGAAGGTGGACATCATCTGTGATGCGTTACGGTCAATAATGGAGACTCTGGACCCACAAAAGTCAGTTCCACGTTTATAAATGTTACTTATGTTATGTAAATTGCAGGAAGTATAGTACAGCCCTTCTACTTCCCTCTCCAAATGAGATAAGATTACATTTTACACAGGATATACAGTACAGACCAAAAGTTTGGACACACCTTCTCATTCAAAGAGTTTTCTTTATTTTCATGACTATGAAAATTGTAGATTCACACTGAAGGCATCAAAACTATGAATTAACACATGTGGAATTATATACATAACAAAAAAGTGTGAAACAACTGAAAATATGTCATATTCTAGGTTCTTCAAAGTAGCCACCTTTTGCTTTGATTACTGCTTTGCACACTCTTGGCATTCTCTTGATGAGCTTCAAGAGGTAGTCACCTGAAATGGTCTTCCAACAGTCTTGAAGGAGTTCCCCGAGAGATGCTTAGCACTTGTTGGCCCTTTTGCCTTCTGTCTGCGGTCCAGCTCACCCCTAAACCATCTCGATTGGATTCAGGTCTGGTGACTGGAGGCCAAGTCATCTGGCGCAGCACCCCATCACTCTCCTTCTTGGTCAAATAGCCCTTGATGCCTTCAGTGTGACTCTACAATTTTCATAGTCATGAAAATAAAGAAAACTCTTTGAATGAGAAGGTGTGTCCAAACTTTTGGTCTGTACTGTACATCAAGCCCTGATCTTCCTCCTCTGAGATGCTTTCATCTATACACAGGTATTGTTTATGTATTCTGACATCACACGTGAGAAAAACAACACCAGAACTAGAAATCGCTCTACAGAAGGTCCATGAGTTACGAGGTGAGCCTCGATTCACTCAAGCCCAATAAAAATAAGTTTGATTATGCGTCTGTTACGTGTGTGTGTGTGTGCTTGAATGTTTAGTGAACCCAGCCAGTGGCAGCAGCAGTGTGAGCGCAGAGGAAGCCCTGAAGTATCTTCTCTTCCTCGTTAACGTGAATGAGCTGTATGAACACTCCCTCGGCACCTACGATTTTGACCTAGTGCTCATGGTGGCTGAAAAATCTCAGAAGGTCAGTCAGAAGATTCCAACTCTGATTCATCTTAACTGTTCGTTTTTATAACATTATTATATGATATAATTTTTTTTTAATTATTAAATTAATACAATTAATTTTTTTTAGATATGCGCTGCCATTTCTAATATTTGTATTGCTGTATAATATTATTTTATATTACAAGATAAACAAGTACAATTCAGTAAATACAAAACTACATTTAAAATTTCACATAATCAGCCATTTTGCATATGAAACATATTATAAATGTTGTTCATATAATTAAAATTCAATTTAACAATTTCAGAATTTCAAATACATTTTAGGGGCTAAACATCACGTTATTTGTATTGGGGTCGCTTCAACCCGCGGACATGAAAAAAAAAAACAACCGCAGACTTGGCAACACTGGTTGGCCTTTACTACACAGAGCCGTAGTTCACTGACAATCTACACAAAATAGATCTCAAAATCGGAGGCGATTCTTTGTTGATTTTGAAAGCGATTTTGTGTAGTTTGTCGGTGGACTATGGCTCTGTGTAGTAAATACAGCTCCAGCTGAACCAGTGTTGCCAAGTCTGCGGTTGTTTTTCATGTCCGCGGGTCGAAGCGACAATACCAATAACGTGATGTTTAGCCCCTAAAATGCAAATTTTACCAAGGTAACCCTGCCAAAAAACGTGTATTTTAACCCCGGGACACAATTTTTATCGGGGAACCTATTGGAAATGCGATTGGGCTAGTTTTGGACTAGTTTTGAGAAGCAACTGGGCAGGATTTGTTTTGAAAACCTGGCAACCCTGATCTGAAAGCACATGCTGGAGATGTACTTCTAATCACAGGAGCGCCTTTGCTGACGAGATGCGCATGAAAATTGCATTAAATTTTTTTGCACAGCCCTGAATATAATGTTATGTTATATATTTATTGTTTTACAAATAAAATTTGTATGAAGTTAAAAAATACTATTCAGTAAACATAATACATTTTGTAATTTCACGTATAAGCAGCCATTGCACATATTTGTTTTATTATATTATATTAAAACATTATATTATAAACGAGAAAAAAAATACAATAAATACATAATAAATTCAATTCTTGTTCACATATAAGCAGCCATTTTACATATTTGTATTACTATAATATGTTGTATTATTATTATTATATATTATTTTTTATTGCAATTACATTATTTTATATTCTAAAAGGAATGTACAACACATTGAAAATAGAAACTGGCCAATAGTCGACAGAGATTGCATTATAACACTACAACAGGCGTTTCCCGTGTACACCGCTTTTTCTGATCTGAGATTGATCTAGTTCTAGCACACGTCTGTTGTAGACACTGTTTAGCACTGGTTTATAGTTTGTTTTTTTTTTTTCCTCAAACATGTAGGACCCTAAAGAGTACCTGCCATTTCTGAACATGCTGAAGACCCTGGAGCCGAACTACCAGCGCTACACCATCGATAAACACCTCAAGAGATACAGGAAGGCCTTACATCACCTCAGCAAGTGTGGTGAGAGCCTTGTTGGACATCCATGAGCAATCTGACAGCAAATCTTCTGTTTTTTTTTCACTCCCTTCCACCGTCTGTATCCCTGTTTGGTTCTCCTGTTCTGCTTCATGTTTTTCAGGTGAAGAACATTTCACAGAATTGTTAAACTTGGTGAAGGAGCAGATAATGTACAGTGATGCTCTTGAGCTCTATTTTTCAAACAGTGAGCAGTACAAGGCAAGTTTTATTTGATTAAATCCTACCTAAAAGGCCACAGCAGAATTGACATAAATATTTAGCTTGTGTGGTAATGTTTTAACTGTAGCAGTGATGACATGATCTTGACCCTTGACCCCTGTGACGTCATCAGACCCTGAGCGTGGCCTATGCAGAGCATCTAGTGGAGCAGCAGCAGGCGGAGCAGGCGGGACTGTTGCTGTGGAGATGTGGGGAGAACGCCCGTGCCCTGCAGGCCTTCATCAGCTGTACGAGCTGGAGAAACGCCCTCGCTGTGGCCACACACATCCCATTACCACCTGAACAGCTGGCACTGCTTGCCCGAGACCTGGCAGGTGGAGATCTGTCATGTATGCATGTTTCCTACTGAGATTATGAATATCCGTAAGCCATGTTGAATGTCTGATGTTTTCAGAGAAACTTCTGGAGGCCAGGAGGCACAAGCATGCCGCCCTGTGTTTGGAGCAGTATGCTAAGGTAGAGTGTATGTTTCATAGTCATCATTGTTTCCAAGACTGTGGTCTGCTGTGTCATGTGCTCATACCTGTCTGTTGGTAGGATTGTGAGGAGGCCATCTCTGCTCTGATACAGGGAGCTGCATGGGAAGAAGCACTCCGATTGGTGAACCTCTTTTTTCATCTCTTTCCTCCTTTTTACTATATGTATATACCCATACATACACACACACACACACACACACACGCATGCATGCATGCATACATACATATATACATACAGGGTTTCAACACTGATAATTCAGCTTTGCATCACAGTAATAAATTACATTTTAAAGTGGTTATTTATTTATTTTAAGTTATAATATTTTACTATTTCAGTTTTTGCTGTATTTTTTATCAAGCAAATTAAATCTTGGTGAGCATAAGATACTTAAAACTATCTATCTATCTATCTATCTATCTATCTATGTATATATATACACCGTATTTTTCGGACTAAAAGTCGCACCTGAGTATAAGTTGCATCAGTCCAAAAATACGTCATGATGAGGAAAAAAACATATATAAGTCGCACTGGACTATAAGTCGCATTTATTTAGAACCAAGAACCAAGAGAAACATTACCGTTTACAGCCGCGAGAGGGCGCTCTATGTTTTCAGTGTTAGAGCTGTAATCGGGCCATAAAAGTTAGGCCCGACAGGACCCGAGCCCGACAGGTTTCGGCCCAAGCCCGACAAGTACATTTTGATTGACAGCTTTTTAAAAGCCCGAACCCATTTACAGCCCGACATTATTCAAATGTGCGCACACACAAGCTCTTTTGCCTTTTGTCAAGAATGAGTCATTTATACACGTTTTAACATAATTTATTCATAACTAACGTAGACTAGGCCACTTAGAAGTTGGAATAAAGAAGTCCTCTGTAACATCGTAACATCTCAGCACTCTAAATAGACATAGGCTCATTTAGCCTATAAATAGACCAACACACCAATAAAAACAAGTCTTTTTTTTTAACAAATTAAATTGAGATAAATGTAAAATTAAGATGGTTATTTGGCAATAACGAAATTAAGATTTGCTTCGCCACTAGCAGCTGATGTTTAATAGAAGAATAATGCCAAGCGTTAATAATAATGCATTAGCATAAATACCCTGTCCACATTATGCATTTAAGACTCAATGAATATTTATCATTTGAAAAAACCTTTACTCACAGAGATTAGGCTAAGCCCACATGTTTTTGTGGAGGAAAATTATTGAATCCAGTGTAGATGGCTTCAGCGCGTAACTGCGCTCACTGATGGTGCGTCATTATTCACTCATTATTCTCATTATAAACATGGTCAAAACTTTTCCACAACTCAGACTTTGCTTTAGTTGCTGGTGCAACCAAAACGTAATCGTTACACCTACTCAGCATCCATTTTCGCATCTTTCTCGCGCTAATCGAAACACATCACATGACTGCTCGTTTACCTCGCATACCGGAGCGCAAGCCCGAGTCCAACCCGAGCCCGCGTAAGATGATATAAATTAAGCCCGAACCCGTCGGGTCCCATCGGGTCCTGTCAGGTTCGGGCAAAGATCTTCAGCTCTATTCAGTGTAGACTACAGTCGTGGCCAAAGGTTTTGAGAATTACATAAATATTGGAAATTGGAAAAGTTGCTGCTTAAGTTTTTATAATAGCAATTTGCATATACTCCAGAATGTTATGAAGAGTGATCAGATGAATTGCATAGTCCTTCTTTGCCATGAAAATTAACTTAATCCCAAAAAAACCTTTCCACTACATTTCATTGCTGTCATTAAAGGACCTGCTGAGATCATTTCAGTAATCGTCTTGTTAACTCAGGTGAGAATGTTGACGAGCACAAGGCTGGAGATCATTATGTCAGGATGATTGGGTTAGAATGGCAGACTTGACATGTTAAAAGGAGGGTGATGCTTGAAATCATTGTTCTTCCATTGTTAACCATGGTGACCTGCAAAGAAACGCGTGCAGCCATCATCAGAAATGGCAGCAGGCAGGTGTGAGCGCATCTGCACGCACAGTGAGGCCAAGACTTTTGGAAGATGGCCTGGTGTCAAGAAGGGCAGCAAAGAAGCCACTTCTATCCAAAAAAAACATCAGGGACAGATTGATCTTCTGCAGAAAGTATAGTGAATGGACTGCTGAGGACTGGGGCAAAGTCATATTCTCAGATGAAGCCCCTTTCCGATTGTTTGGGGCATCTGGAAAAAGGCTTGTCCGGGGAAGAAAAGGTAAGCGCTACCATCAGTCCTGTGTCATGCCAACGGTAAAGCATCCTGACACCATTCATGTGTGGGGTTGCTTCTCATCCAAGGGAGTGGGCTCACTCACAATCCTGCCCAAAAACACAGCCATGAATAAAGAATGGTACCAAAACACCCTCCAACAGCAACTTCTTCCAACAATCCAACATGAGAACTTGTGGTCAATCCTCAAGAGGCGGGTGGACAAACAAAAACCCACTAATTCTGACAAACTCCAAGAAGTGATTATGAAAGAATGGGTTGCTATCAGTCAGGATTTGGCCCAGAAGTTGATTGAGAGCATGCCCAGTGGAATTGCAGAGGTCCTGAAAAAGAAGGGCCAACACTGCAAATACTGACTCTTTGCATAAATGTCATGTAATTGTCGATAAAAGCCTTTGAAACGTATTAAGTGCTTGTAATTATATTTCAGTACATCACAGAAACAACTGAAACAAAGATCTAAAAGCAGTTTAGCAGCAAACTTTTTGAAAACTAATATTTATGTCATTCTCAAAACTTCTGGCCACGACTGTACAGGAGCACTGAGCAGCATAGAGCGTCCTCTTGCAGCTGTAGACGGTAATGTTTTCTCTTGGTTCATTTCTCTTAGTTCATTTCTCTTGGTTCATGTCAAATTAATTTGGATAAATAAGTCGCACCTGACTATAATTCGTAGGACCATATATAAAATTATTTTTTGTTTTTTTGTTTTATCAATAGCTATATAAAAACTTAAATTTATTTTATTTCTTGTTTCAGATTTATTTGTACAACAGACAGGATATCATTGAGACTGATCTGAAGTCTGCTCTTCTAGATGGTAAACCATCATATATATATTTTTTTTCATTGACCTGTTAATGTTCTATTTATTTTGTACTGTATCTTAATTGTATAATTGGTTTCCTGTAGCTCACAGTAATCAGACATCTTTCCTGGAGTCCCAGAAGGCTTTGTTTTTTCGTCATAAAAACCGCCTTGCTGTGGTCCGAGAACTCAAAGCCAAGGCCAGACTGGAGTTATTTGGTACACAGGAAATATTACTCAGTTCCATTTATATTATTAGCTTTTCAGAAGACACTGGGTGTGTCCTTTTTGAATAAATATAGCATTTTTTAGTACACTTTTGGTTTTAATCTATTTCCCGTTGCTCACTGACAACCTCTTGGTGTTTCAGACGAGGATGGCCCTGACTGTGCGGATGCTGAGCTCTACTCGGAGGCCAGCAGTGTCTTGACCGGCAGCCATCTTGGCTCAAAATACTCCCGCAGCAACTCTCGCATTTCATCGTGAGTGACATCTTTTCTTAGACAAATTTACAAACACTAAGGATGCACTGAATGATGGGCAGCCGAAATTGTTTGTCCAAAAATAGCAAAAGAAGTATAATAACCATAAAAGACCGAATAAATTGTACCGAACAATGATGTGACGTGATCAAATAGAGGCGTGCACTAATGCAGCAAACATGTTGGCAGTGAGGAAGCATTTAAAATTGTCCAAGAAAGACAGAAAAATCATTACAAACACCGACAGCGAATGTCACCCATGAGAAGAGGAAGGGGTGATCATGGCTGATTACTGGATGATGATTGATATAGTAAACAAACTGCAGAACGTTATGTTTTCTAATACATGCACAAATTGCATGTATACAAACAGAGCTGCGTGAGCTCACAGCACCAGGGTTCAAAGTCCAAAGCACGAGGAAAATCTTTGCTGAAACTGTAACTCAGTAACATTTTTATGTATTTCTAAAATAAAATAAGAACAGTTCTATTAATACATTTATTATAACACAGTTATCAATTTGGTATTTGTAAACTAATGTTTTCCCATGTTTTAAAAGAAGCCTCTGCTCAGCAAGGATGAATTTATTTGTACAGTAAAAAAAATACATTATTAATTCAAGAAGGAGGTCTCAAAAATGGCCTAAAATATTTTAAACTAACTTGTTAATTTAAAGTTAAATTGTGCTTTGTTGGTATAGTGTCTGCTAGAATGTTAAAATATTTTTAAATTGTCATTTTGTAAATGATTTTTTTTTTTTAAACCTAGACAAAACAGTAAAAAGCATATTTTGGCTACTCCGTTTATGCAATGGTGAAAAAATTGGCGAAAAAAATGTGAAAAGCTATGTTCAGTGTTTGGCCCAGTGTTTCGTTGTCTTAGGCCTCGGCCAAGAATTTTCATTTTGGTGCATCCCTAACAAACACTTCACTGTTTCAGTGTCTTGTAACCTGTCAGCAGCTCAAATGTGAAGGTTGAAGTTTGCTAACTGATCTGCAGGAGGTCATCTAAGAATCGTAGGAAAGCAGAGGGAAAGAAACACAGTCTGAAGGAGGGAAGCCCATTCGAGGACATCGCCCTCCTGAACGCACTTACTCAAATCATCACCATTGTTGATAAGATGAGAGGTGAGCTGAGGACACAACAGAAACACGAAAACATGTAATACTAATTTAAATCTGAATATATGCATGTAAATTGCAATTATAAGATGGAGAGAATGGATATTTGATGAATAAATATGGACATATTTCAATTGAATCAGACATCAAAAAATGTGCATCTAAGAGTTTATGTTTGGCATAGTTTGGACTCCACAGTATTGACATGAATCTGATCAGTTTCCTTATGTAGCTGTATGTACAACATGAGCTTCACTCTGATGATTTTTGTTGTCTGATCCTGCAGAGGAGGTTCACAGCCTGCTGAAGGCTCTGGTGCTCTTCCAGTTTGACGGTGCAGCCAGCAGCCTGCAGAGAGACTATGGTGAGCTGCTCCAGCTCATGGAAACCGCTCTTCCAGAGATCTGGACTGACAACCAGCAGCAGGGCCAAACCCCAGTGAGTCACACAAAGGCTCCCACTGACTGTTCCAGTGCATTTAGGGTTGTTTTTGTTTTAAAGTTGAATATACTTTTAATGTAGAACTTGAGATGAATTGAACCGATATTCAGATTTTTAAACATTTATATTATTATTACGGTTTGATTTTCAAATATATTTTCCATTTTGGCCAAGGTGTTTTATAATTTAGGTTTACATGATCATTTTTCTTTTTTTTTTTTGCTCCGGGAAATATCTAGGGTCAAAACTTTTTTTTTACTCTATAATTTAATGCCTTTGTTCTTGTTTATTTTGCTTACAATTAAATGTTGCAACGGTCTAACCTCTTTCTTTTTGAAAAAACAAATTCATAACATTTCTATGAATTCTAAGACAGTAAATTATTCATATTTAAATTCTTGAATTATTCAGCTCACAGGTCCAAACTCAACAGCCAATAGCATTATGGCATCATTTCAGCAGCAGAGACCCGCTGTGCCTCAGCAAGGTGAGTACTTTCAGTGAGGCTCTTTTCATTCATGGGATTCTTTGTGAATTTCCAATGACCCTGTTCACTTCTCAGACACAGAAGCCCTGTCTGCTCCCAAGATGAGGATCGCTGTCAAGTGGAAACTCAGCATACTCAAATAGTTTGCATGTGTCTCTAGGCTTTTTTTTAAACTTAATTTTGTGGTCATTTTATGCAAATGAAATGTATTTTTATTTTAATGGGAAATTATAAAATAATTAAATAATAAATTACATCTTGTCTTCTGAGTTTTTTTTGTTCATAGCTGTAGTTTACAATCATATTTAGTCTGAAACTACAGTAAAGTGAAGAATGTGTGACTCTAGGTTTTATGGTAGGTTCTTGTTAAATCCCATAATCCAAACCAACCCATGTTCCATTTTTTTTTTTTTTACTTATCCAATTAATATCTGCAGATTAATATACAGATTAATCTCATAATTTGCAGTGTAGGGGCCTGCCACTGCTGAATGACTCATTTAATTCCTATAAATTTAAAATAAAAATTCATCAATTATTTTTCAATTAATATTAAAATACTATTCAATTTGAACTTTGATTACAAATTTTAAATTTGGGTTGATTAATTGATTACAGAAATCCAAATTTAGTTTTTTATTAAAACCTCTAGCTTTTCAATGTGCAAGACACAACTTGTGGTCAAATGCTTTAATTATGAGACAAAGGAAGAGAATGACAAGAAAAAATTATCTAATGTTGAATCAAAAGAACAAAACTTGTTGTTACTATAAATTACAGACGCTTCCATTTGAAAAACTTATCCACTGCATTAAAAAAACAGGTATGTACAAAAGGGTTAAAAAAAAAAGTAGGCAACGTATTCTAATTGTGTTCTACTTCCCGCCCCAACCGATCCAAATCCCCACATTACATCACATCTGCGTGGTTACGGTTTCCAGAGTTTGAGAAGCCCATCCTCACTGTATGTGGAGATCAAATTCTGGTGTGGGTGGTGGGCAATACCAATCACATCCTTCTCATGAACCTGTAGGGAAAAAAAATTGCATTTGTTTTAGTACATAAAAAAAAATACACATACATAATTGATATTTTTCACATCCCAATTTAGTGACCACATCAAATTCAATATAAAAATGTGATTTCGTATACACAGAAACCATAATATATTTACAATATACTATTGTTACACAATGACATTTGTTTCTCAAATTATGTGAAAATGTATTTAGTCTTTTTTTTTTAAAACCAAACTTAAAGCAACATTAAGCTTTTGCGCAAAAATACAAACATTTGTACATGCTGATTTAATAAAAACTAGTAAATGAAGGGAGAGATGGATGGAGGAGGCTTACGGTCAGGGTTCTCTCTAGTTTGCCTGTGACTGTGCTGAAACAGTAAAGCACAAAGTCCTCGCCGACACAGTAGATCCACTCGCCACGTGGAGACAGAGAGCAGCATACAAAATCACCACCCTCTCTCTTTCCAGAGCTGAAACTCCTCACAATCTGCAACAGGAACAAGAGATCCATAAACAATAACCCAAATCATTGCAATATTCTCATCTTTTACATTAACAACACACTTGACCTTCTCACCTGGCCCTGCATGTTCATGATTACAACAGTGTTGGATCGGTTACACACAACAAAATGCTCAGGGTTTTTAGGAAGCAGGATCACGTTGTTGACAGTGATGTCTGTTCCCGCAGACGTGCCCAAAGATTTGAAGGTGTTGGTGCATTCTGTGGTCTTCACGTTCCAGATCTGGGAGAAAGATGATGTCAAACCGAAACACAGGTTACATTTTATGTGCCTTTCCTTGAGAGAGTCGAGATAATGCATTAACATCTGTACCTTCACAGTTCCATCAGATGAGGCACTAATGATGTGATGACCATCAGGAGTGAGTGTGGCATCATTCACAAATGAAGAATGACCTCTGAACTCCTTCAAAGACTTGCCTGATTTTAACCCATGTATCCTGGGGCAAAAAAATCAAGCATAAGTGAATTGTGCTGTGGTTTTTGTGGACGCTGAAGACAGTGAAAAGAGACGCTCACCTAATGGTCTGATCGAAGGATGCAGAGAGAATCTGACTGCTGTCTTTACTGAAGCTGATACAGGTGACACCTTTACTGTGAGCACGCTCGTAGCGCCTCAGACACTGGCCACTCTGGATCTTCCACACCTGGAAAAAAAAAAGAAAGACCCATCCAGCATTAAAAATAACCAATAAATCAGCCTCCCTACTGTAGAAAAGTGCAAGCAACCCTATGATCTGCCATTCAAACAGAACTGTGTTTGCATCTTTTTTATTTTTATTATACAATATTTTAAAATATTACTTATTTTAATAGGTTCCTTTCATACAAAATAAAATATAAATTATATTATTTGTAGTTTTATCTAAAACAAATAAAAAGAATACAAACTGTATGGACATGTTTAAACGAAATGGGTAATATATGACAAAAACTTACATGAAAATGAAAACAAAAATATTAAAATAAAAACAAATTCAAAATATTATTAAAAACTATTAATAATAAAATACAAATATGAATAATAATGTTGTTAATACAAAATAATATAAAAATTAATCGCATCCAAAATAAACGTTTTCTTTTACTTCTATACGTCTATATAGCATATAAATGCATATTTATTATGTATATATAAATGCACACACATGCATGTAAATATTTAAGAAAAATGTTATATATGTTTACATAAGAAATACAAATAAATACATGTGTGTACATTTATATATGCATAATAAATATACACAGTAAACAAATATATATTAAGTAAACAAAAACATTTATCCTTTCAGATTTATATCTGATGGATAAGATTTTCTACGTTTTAATACAAAATAAGAAATAATAATCAGAAATTAAGATATGATGACATGGCATGTCATCATGGCATGCCAAATTAAAGAACTTCAAGGGCCTGTTTTGGGCATCTCTGTGTTAAACAAATGATCAATGAACACTGAAGGTTTTAATCATTTGTCCAATTTTAATATAGTGTGTATGAGACCTTAATCTTGCCATCCTGGGCTCCTGTGGCCATCATCTCTGTGTCCCGACTGAAAGACATGCACAGCACTGCGTCATCCATCATCATGAAGTTATCCTGAGCCTGATACTTCAGATCCTGTCCAAGACACACAATCCATGAATAAACGTGCATAAACGATATGTAAACTACAAATGCAGATTCACGGACCTTTCTGATTTTTCCAGTAGTGAAGTTCCATACTTCAATAAATCCATCCACAGATCCAGTAACCAGATACTGGCCATCAGGAGAGAAGCGTGAGCACTCGACGTGAGACTTCTGACCAAACTACAATGTGAAAAGCACACACTGAGGTGAGTACCAAATCTCCACTGTATCTTAAGTTCCTGTGGAGGACAGATGCTGGTCCTGTACCTTGATGTGTCTGGCCAGCTGAGTGGGGAAGCGCTCCTCCTCGACGTCTTTCACAGCTGCTTTACCTCTGAACAAATCGATGGTCATACCAGGAGGCAGAAGACCTTGATGCTGCTGCCACTTCAGAGACTTTAAAAACAGAGGCAGACCATCAACTACAGTAATGTGAACTATTCCTCCAGTGTAATTCTGAGACCAGGGTACAATGTCTAATGCATAACTGTTGCAAGGGCAGTTTAACTCACCTGTCCAAGCAGAGCCATCAGACGTGACGGTGGTACCACACTGACCTCACCTGCAAGAGCCTGAGCTATAGCTGCTCTACGCTTCTCCTTACTGCTGCCATCAGGATAGGCCTAAAAACAGATAGATCAGCTCAGAATTCATCCACACTGGCAATGAAACTGTTTGTAAAAGTCCAAGTAGATATACACAAACCAATGTTTTCTATAAATTACCATGATAAAAGTTAAAATGATGCACCATTATTTTGGCAATCAAACTAAAATCAAAATAATGTAATCTTATTGAAACACAAAATGTTGCCACTGGATGGACAGATGATTACAGCGTTTGACTAGATTTGTAATGATATGCAGAAGAGAAAACATTAATAGGACAGCACACCAAAAAAATAAATTCTGTCATCATGTATGCTCTCATGTCGTTTCAAAAGTACAAATTTTTATTCTGAGGAAAAATGGGATGATGCTCTTAATTTTGCTTTCTAAGTGCACCAGGTCAATGCATTTAACTTTAAAATGTAAAAAAAAAAAAAAAAAAGAATAGAAAAAAGATATAGTCTCACAAAACCTTTTAGGAAACACTGCAAGAACTATTAGATAAATGTATTTCTATTTCATATGCAATATGTTTAAATATGTAAAAAAAAAAAGTTGCTGGGTTTTCAAAAAAGTACATTGTTTCAGATCCCTCACCTCTCTGGGGTCAAAGTAAGAGCGTGCTAGAAGATTCTCCAGGTGGATGTATCGCTCAGGTTGGGTTTGTTTCAGCATGATCATGGGGTCAGTCTGCCTCAACAAAGATCTGGCAGCTCCCAGCTCTCGCAGCTCAATCAACTCAAGAACAACCTGCAAAAAATTCACAGCTCAATCAGTATTCAAAATGAGCCACACCATAATAACCGACATAAAAATCCTGATTTGATCTGCCTCTCACCTGCTCGTAAAGGTCAACGAGGGTCTTGTCGGGGAGTTTGAGGGACTGTATTGCCTGAAGCACAGTGTCCCAATGACCGCTGTTGATATCTGCCACAAAACTCTCAATACTGTCTACTGTGTTTAGAGACACTGTCGTCTCCTCCTGGAGCGTTGCTAAAGTCTTCTGCAAGTTGTTTTCCTTCAGGTACTGCATGATCAGACGAATAACGCTGGAAAAACATGAGGAGAGAAGACATTGTAGTACTCTGCAAGACTGGAGAGCAAATATATTAAAAGAAGTTTAATAAAATAATATAGTGTCTATATGGTTATGAGCATTGCTTACAAATTGATGTGTGAAAACGAATAAATAAAACAATAATGTCTAGAAATCTTCTTGTATTGTGATAAAGCACACATTCGACATCCACAATTCACAAAATGGTTCTTCTAAAAACATGTCTTTGAAAAATCGCGAGCTGTCTTTGCTACTAAAACCAGGCAAAGCACCAACCAGGCTGATCTTCAATACATCAAATACAAAAAGTATAAAAGACATCAACTTTATTTAATATTTATGCTGTGCAAAACAAGCTCCTGATGATGCTAACGCAGTTAGCTAGAAAAAAACCAACGTTAGCTGACCGCTAAAAACAGCCTGTAAAGATTATGTGCTCGTTTAAATACACAATTATGCATGCATGTGATGTTTGGAAACACCCAATTTAATGTACTTACTCTGCTGACTCTATTTCAATAGACATTTTGGAAAATGATAATGATGTGCAGTGAGACGCTGAAGACACACCGCGACAGGAACAACACGCGCGTCTTCTTCTACGGCCCTGAATACATCTGACCTGAACACAACAGCGATAACTAGCGGCTACAACCAAAACCCTCACCAGTTATTCTGCAGACAATCACCATTTGCATTGAAGTAATCCAAATTATAATACAACTCAATTTTATATTTGCCAACGTTAATCTGATAATGGTAAATATATGATTTTTTGTACTATTCAGTTAAACAAAGCAGTATTTTAACACCACAAGAGATTATGATTTTATATATGATTTTATTATTATTATTTTAAATAAAATAAGAATAAAATGTAAAAACAAAAATATATTATTTCATGTAAAAATATAAAAAACATTAATATTAATATATCATAAACCTAAATTATAAGACTTAATAAAATTGACTTAATAAAATCACTCACACACACACACACACACACACACACACACACACACACACACACACACACACACACACACACACTATATCCCCCGGTTTCACAGACAAGGCTTAAGCCTAGTCCTAGACTAAAATGCAAGTCTGAGTTGTTTCAAATGAAAGAAACTTGTACTGATTGATCTTAAAATATATCAGTGCCTTTGTTTTGTCTCAAGATGCACAACAGTAATGTTTTTTTCTAAGGCATGTTTAAAAAAATTACTTAAATGTCCTAATTGAACTATGGCTATATGTGGTTAATACGATGATGTCTCATTAATCCTATTCATGCCATTTAATCTTTCCTCCAAGCTCATCTAAATTAGTCTGGAGTAAGAGTCCTCTATCTGAACACGGGCTGTAACGATCATAAGCACTTGAAAAATCCTGCTGTGATTGCATGTTTTGTATTCTAGGCTCTGTCTAGGGCCGGTGTGCCATTATCATCATCAACTCCACGCATCGCTTCTGCTTGTTCACGTAATTAGCTGCAGTTTCGCGTTTGTCTGTAGGGGGCGCCAAAAGACGCCTTTATTCCAGCGCGCCCTGCGACTGAAGGTCTCTCAAGGTTAAAGCGTTTATTGCTGATTCAGCCTCACATGCTGGTCTTTTATGAGGGCACAATGCCATGGGCATTTAACTGCCCAGAAAAAGCAGCTCACTGCTGCAAATCTAATTGCCCACCACGAAATAACACTTACTTTCCCATCCTTATTAATGTGCCAAATCTGGGCCTACCACAGAAAACAGACCTGTGTGATTTGCACCCAAGCGTGCATTTGTTCTTTTCGTGATTAAAATAAAATGCTTGCCATTAAACATCGGGACTAAAAGTAACAGGGCTGTGACATTTTGAAAATAGGGACAATACCTCATACCTGTTTTGAGTTTAATATGAACTAGTCAATATGAGGTGTCAAATAGATTGAGAGCTACAGCGGGCAGTTTTTATTATGAACCAGCACACATTATAACTCCAGAGGTATTTTTTCTAGCTAATATATTATTCTGGACTTATGAGCCTGTTCATCATTGGTAACAGTCCCACCACTCACATCCTGAGAAAAGAGAACATACTCTAATATCATTTAAAGCCTGTTGCCAAGTGTATTATTTTCATGGTTCATCTGAAAGAAAAAGGAACATTAAATGTTCATTTGTAACTAAGGAAACTTGTATCCATCAAGAAATAAAGAATTAAGAAAGGTTTTATATCTCACAATTCAAATTTAAAAATAGTGAGATAGATAGTTTGAAAAATAGTTTGTATAGCCTGAAGCTATAAATCTAATAAATATCTTAATTTAGAACATAATTTAGAATTGGATTTTGTAAGCGTTTGATAAAGCAGCTGTCTTATTGCACAAAGAAAGAGAGAGAGTGTTGATCAACTATAAGCAGTTTTTTGTTATCTACACACCTACAAAAAAGCCTAAAGTGCTGATATGCTTTGCTTATACTTGGATCATTGTTTCGAGTGCTATTATTGTTTAAAAGGAGGCCATATGTGAAGCTAAAGTGTCTGTGTGTTTGATCATTTTTTGCAAGCTGATCTCTGCACTTATAATTTACTGCACCATACTGTGGAGGTTTAATGCTTGAAAAAATCTTTTTACATGATAAATGCTCTTCATGCCACAGCACTAGAATTTTCGATTCTGAATCTGGCTGACAAACCTTCTAGGGTAATATGCATTATAATTAATTACTAATTTAATGATTATAGGTTTCAGTGATTTAAATACTAATAACAAAGTCCTAAATGATAAGGTATTCCATACATATGCTGATATGTTGATGTTTGCTGACCTCACAGATTGTTACAAATATCAGATTTCACAGTGGGCCTTTACAGAAAGCAGTATAACTTTTCTCAGCCAATAAGAAAGAAATCAGAGATTGCACCTCAATTCTTCAAGATAAACAGGCAATAGATTGAATATTTTCACACTGCAAAAAATATTTTATCATTCAGTATTAGAAGAATATTCTAATATTCTTAAACCAAGATACATCTACTTGAGAAGGAAAATGACTCAGCATAATAATTCTTGTTTTCTGAAATGGGGAAAATAAACTTAATTCAAAGGGAAAACAAGGTTGTTGTTTTTTTACCCAATTGACAGATACTATTTTTTTTTAAAAGGAATAATTCACCTCAAAGGATGAGTTTGTTTCTTTATTGGAACAGGTTTGGAGAAAAGTAGCATTACACCATTTGCTCACCCTCCTCTGAAGTGAATGGGTGCCGTCAGAATGAGAGCCCAAACAGCTGATAAAAACATCACAATTATCCATGCAACATGATCCATTAACATCTTGTTGAAAAGTTGTCTTTGTAAGGAACAAATATATAAACTTTTTTTTTTTTTTTTGCAACCACCACTGAGGGCTGTGCTAGTGGTTTGATTACATGTAATTGAATCTGTCCACCAATTATGTCTGCAACACTTACACCTCTGCCATGGATATTGAGTTAGTCATAGACCCTTGCCAGTACAGTGAGGCACTGTTTATTCCATTTATGTTATTATTATGGGAAATGTAATATCCAACGTAAATGCATCAAGCATTTAGAAACTCTAAAAGTCAGAATTTGAAAACTAACTGAAAGAGAGAGAGAGAGGGTGAAAGTGTGTTTTAAGCGTTGATAATTGTCCTACTTAAGAGTAGCAGACTGGAAGAAACACATTTTAAAGATCCATAAATTATCTGATGTCTTCTGGTTTCAATATACTGTACAATCAGAGGTGTTGCCTTTTACAAGGAGCCTATTGATTTTCTTGAGTCTTTCACATCGCACAAGCAGAAAGATGTTGATAACTAAATCCACCTTTCTCAGACCTCAGTGGGAATGCCTCCTACTAATGGGGCACTGAACTAAGCACAGCAGCCAATCTGGAGTGGAAGGGCTGACACATCAAAAAAAAAAAAAAAAAGCCGTTCAGCAGGGATGCTTACATTTCAGACTAATCAAAGAGCAGTGGCTAGTATTTAAAGGAATAGTTTACACGAAAATAACAATCACATGCTTTTTGCATTCCTGTTTTCCATTGGTTTTCGATGGAGGTGTTTGCGTCTCAAGTATTTTGCAGGGTCTCGTACATTACACAGCATTCTGAAATTGTGTGCTCAAGTTTAAAAAAAAAACATTAAAGTTTTTAAAATGGTATTTCTAGACATAGAAATCTCTTTTTTTCTTCTTCTTGAGAATAAAATGCAAAGCCTTGATACACTTTCTTTAAAAGTTGTGCTTATTTGCGCTTTCCTTCTGTGGAGTAGAACACAAACATTTACATCAACAGTGCCACTGATTCTTGGATGTAATAAGTGAACGTGGAGAACCAGGTCAAAAATTTTATGTTTTGCTATGTATTACATACATGATGTGTTCATCTGCAACTTCATATCTTGCATTTGCATTGTTTCTCATGACTTGGTTACATCTTGCAGTTCTAACACAATCGTATGCCAATTTGTAACTATTTTATATGGAAGCTAGTGGATATAAATTTTAATGTAATAATAATAAAAAAATAACTATAAACGTTTTTATATCTCACAATTCTGAGGAAACTTTATCCCTTTTTTAAAGTCAGAATTGAAAAATATACAATTGCGAGATATAAACAGAACTGTGAGATGTTAAATCAGAATTGAAAAAAAAGTCTAAATTGTGAGAATAAATAGTCAACTTTTATTGCTTGATTATTTGTTTATTAATTAATTAATACTAAGCTTATACGAATTGGTGGCGAATTATGAATTCATGCAAAATCTCTTTCATACATATATATATGTATGAAAGAGATTTTGCATGAATTCATAATGTATGTACATATACATATATGTACATATATGTATGATGCGCTACGGTGCCCGTAAAGTGACTTGTTCGGTTTAGCCTACTTAGTTTTGTCGTGGCCACGACATAATAACTCGTGGGAATGTGATAATATGTCGTCGTGGCCACGAGATATTAATTTGTGGGAACGCCATATTATCTCTTGGGAACGTCATATTATGTCGTGGCCACAAGATCATTTTGTCGAGGTAATGACATCCTTATGTCGTGGCCTCGAGATGCTATGTTGAGGGAACAACATCCATTTCTCGTGGCCAAGACTTCTTATGTTGAAGGAACGACATGTTTTTCTCATGGCCACGAGTTTAATGCGTAAACAAACCTGCGTGCCCATAGCAACCCGGGATTATCAGAGATGGATTCATTCATATTTTATTTTGAATTACGAAATTATTTTATTATTTATACATATAAAATTTAAGCATTTACATTATGACATTTTATGTTAATGTCGAGCATTTACAGTAAACTATTATTTACAAAAGTATTCAGAATGTTAAGTAAAGAGATCGAAGTTGAAGCAAAAAAAAAAAAAAAAAAAAAGAATATAAACGAAAAAAAAACCCAATAATAATAGGCTAATAATAATAATAATGTACACATATTAAGGGGGAAAGACTATAAGTTAATGGACTTACAAGACTGTAGGATGGATAAAAAAAAGTTTTTATATTTTATTATGCACTTCATGTAATATTTATTTATGATAAAATTAATTTGAATGCTGACAATCGCATGTAATACAGCCTGGTAGCCAAAGCATACGGTTAATATAATAATTACTTAATTCAAGATAAAATATGAATGAATCCATCTAATCCCGGGTTGCTATGGGCACGCAGGTTTGTTTACGCATTAAACTCGTGGCCACGAGAAAAACATGTCGTTCCTTCAACATAAGAAGTCGTGGCCACGAGAAATGGATGTTGTTCCCTCAACATAGCATCTCGAGGCCACGACATAAGGATGTCGTTACCTCGACAAAATGATCTCGTGGCCACGACATAATATGATGTTCCCACGAGTTAATATGACGTTCCCACATATTAATATCTTGTGGCCTCGACATATTATGACGTTCCCACGAGTTATTATTTCGTGACCACGACAAAACTAAGTAAACCGAACAAGTCACCTTATGGGCACTGTAATGCGCAGACATCCCAGTGAAGGTTATGTTTAGGTGTGGGGTTGGGGCTGACCTTCACGTGTACTTTATTTCTAAAAATCGTATGTTTTCATACAGTTCACATCATATAAATTCATATGTAATTCATATAATTCATCAAATTTCCTCTTGCAAAATTCTGACGAGATGTGGCCTCACAGATCATAATCTGTCTTTGTAATCGAACTGTTTTTACTGACAGCCTGTCTGTATTTCACTGATTATAATGGGTTCTATTTGCTTCAGAAGCATAATATCGTAAATTCAATCTCAATTGATTCATGTCTTGAGAATAATCGTTGGCCAACTGTATCTGCATGAATAGGCTACATTTTAATGGCTGATATCCTGATGAGAGCATAAATTACTTGCTGGGTTTAAATATAAAATTAATTTTACTCTCTCCTTAGGATTTGGGCAGTTCTTTGAGTAATTATGGTAATTATACAGTCTGGATGTTACATAACTTATTCTGCATGAAAATAAAAAAAAGAATTTGCAATTTTAGTGCTTTGATATTGTACAGCTCTCAGTAAAAGCACACGATCTTCCTCCAAAACATAATTTCCTCTCATACTGAGCGGCCGTATGTGACGGTGGATTAAGGAAAGTCTGGAAGCAGATGCAAGTTAACAGATTTAATGGGCTGAGAGGAATACAAATACACAAACAAACAACAATGCAGAGGAGACGACACTTCGTGGTGGTGGGAAGGAGGTGAGGAATCCGGATGATGACGGCGAGTAGGCAGCAGGAGAGGATGGCACAGGAACTGCGGGGAATAGAGCCGAAGGTAAGTGTCCGTTGCTGAGTGACCGTGCGGAGAGTGGATGAGGTTCTAGGGAAAACACAGACATCCAACGCATACAACACTAAAGCCAGACGAACAGGGTAACCACATCAAACAAGTAACAACGATCTCACAAACACCAGACTTGAGACAAGCCAATATATAGTGGATGAGTAATGAGTGGCAGCTGTTGCTGATAACAATTAACAGAGACGCCCACAAGCTAATCAGTGCAGACACGAAACACACAGATTTCACCACAAAGTGCAAACACCCCGAGATCACGATTTACCAACCGTGACAGTACCCCCCCCCCCCTAAGAACTCCTCCTGGAGTTCCCAGAAGGGCCTACCTGCTGATTGTAGTCATCAATAAGGGAGTGATCCAATATGTCCCTAGCAGGTACCCAAATCCTCTCCTCCGGACCGTAACCTTCCCAGTCCACCAGATACTGGAATCCTCGTCCCCTCCGTCTCGAGTCCAGAATGCGATTAACCGAAAATGTCGGTTCTCCATCTACAAGACGCAGTGGCGGGGGAACCGGAGTAAGCGGATTAATACGTGCATAAAACACGGGTTTAATTTTGGACACATGAAAGGCAGGGTGTATCCTCTTGTACACAGGAGGTAGTTTGAGGCGGACTGTCACCGGACTATTGATCTTGGTGATAGTGAACGGGCCGATGAATTTGGGATCTAATTTACTAGACACGGATCACAGAGGAATGTTACCGGTAGAAAGCCACACTTTTTGACCCACGACGTAAACGGGAGGCTTTGACCGGTGGCGATCGGCCTTGGCCTCAGTGCGCTCCCTCATCCGGAGCAGAGTCTTGCGGGCTCTGGTCCAGGTGTGGTGACACCTCTGGACAAACGCGCGAGCGGAGGGAACCGCGACTTCAGATTCCAGACTAGGAAAGGCTGGTGGCTGGTACCCTACACTACACTGAGATGGAGAGAGGCCCGTAGCTGACACTGGCAACGAATTGTGGGCGTACTCCACCATAGAAAGTTGTTGACTCCAGGAAGAAGGATTCTTGGAGACCAAACATCGCAACGTCCTCTCCAAATCTTGGTTGGCTCGCTCAGATTGTCCGTTGCTTTGGGGATGATAACCCGAAGACAAGCTAACGGACGCTCCTAACAATTTGCAAAACTCTTTCCAAAATTTGGATATAAACTGAGATCCCCTGTCCGAAACCACGTCTACCGGGAGGCCATGAAGCCGAAAGACGTGATCTAGAACAGTGACCGCTGTCTCCTTGGCTGTCGGTAATTTGGGCAAGGGAATGAAATGTGCCGCCTTCGAGAACCGGTCCACTACGGTCAAAACAACCATCATGCCATTAGAGGGCAGGAGGGCGGTAACAAAATCTAGAGCGATGGGGGACCAGGGTCTCGAAGGGACAGACAGCGGTTGAAGAAGCCCATCAGGAGGTCGGTTAGATGACTTACCACTGGCACAAACTGAGCAAGCCAAAACAATGCGAGCCATCCGTGGCCACCAGAATCGTTGTCTAACTAACCCATTAGTTCTACTTATCCCTGGGTGACAAGCCACATTAGAACAATGACCCCACTGGACAACTTCGGACCTTAACTCATCCGGCACAAATAAACGGTTCGGTGGGCAACCGGAGGTGTTATCCCTTCTAAGGCCGTCTTGACCTTCGAGTCGACCTCCCATACCAGTGGTGAGACCACTAATTTCTCAGGTAAAATACACTCGGGAGTCACCGGATGGGCGGAGGGATCAAAAAGACGTGATAAAGAGTCGGGTTTGACATTCTTGGAACCCGGGCGGTACGATAGGGTAAATTCAAAACGACCAAAAAAAAGGGCCCACCGAGCCTGCCTGGAATTGAGTCTTTTGGCAGTTCTAATGTATTCTAAGTTCTTATGATCGGTCCAAACAATAAAGGGAACCCCTGAACCCTCCAACCAGTGATGCCATTCCTCTAATGCTAATTTGACCGCCAACAACTCTCTATTGCCAATGTCATAATTACGTTCGGCAGGAGATAGTCGATGTGAGAAAAATGCGCAAGGATGTACCATATCGTCCGAAGCAGCACGTTGGGACAACACTGCTCCTACCCCCACCTCTGACGCGTCGACCTCCACCACGAACTGCCGTGTGGGATCAAGGGCCACAAGGATGGGAGCCGAAACGAAGTGGTTCTTGAGGTTAGTGAACGCAGCCTCAGCTGCGTCCGACCCCCTAAAACGGAGTACTGGGAGAGGTCAAGGCTGTGAGGCTAGTTGGCTGAAATTATGTATGAAACGGCAATAGAAATTGGCGAACCCCAGAAACCGCTGTAGGGCCTTACGGGAATCTGGAGATGGCCAATCTATCACAGCCTTAACCTTGTCAGCGTCCATACGTATTCCCTCGGACGAGACGATATACCCTAGGAAGGGAACAGACTGTGCATGGAATACGCATTTCTCCGCCTTGACAAAAAGCCCATTCTCAAGTAACCTCTGGAGCACTCGTCTGACGTGTTGAACGTGTTCCTGGAGAGATGAAGAAAAGATCAGTATGTCATCCAGGTAAACATATATAAACTGATCTACCATATCTCTCAACACGTCATTCACGAGTGCTTGGAAAACCCCGGGCGAGTTGGAGAGCCCGAACGGCATGACCAAGTACTCAAAGTGCCCTCTAGGGGTATTAAAGGTGGTTTTCCATTCATCCCCCTCCTGATGCGGACCAAATGATAAGCATTGCGTAAATCCAATTTTGTGAATATGGATGCTCCCTGCAACCTCTCGAAAGCTGAAGACATGAGTGGTAAAGGATAGGTATTCTTAATAGTGATGTTGTTCAGCTCTCGGTAATCAATGCAAGGTCGCAGAGAACCATCCTTCTTACCCACAAAAAAGAACCCCGCCCCCGCTGGAGAAGAGGAAGGACGGATGAACCCAGAGGCTAAGGAATCAGAAATGTATTTCTCCATGGCCTCCGTCTCAGGAATAGAAAGAGAGTATAACTTGCCCTTAGGCGGAGACTTACCTGACACTAAGTCTATGGCACAGTCGTAGGGACGATGCGGAGGGAGAGAAGCAGCACGGGACTTACTGAACACTTCCTTCAGGTCCAGATACTCAACGGGCACGTTTGGCAGAACCATGTTCTCCTTCTGAAAGAAAGAAACAGGGACAACAGAACAAGCAGAAACCAGACAAGACTCATGACATCTTTCACTCCACAATGTGACAGTGTTAGAACCCCATTCCACTCGTGGATTATGCTTGGATAACCAGGGGTGACCTAAAACAATGGGAACAACAGGGGAGTCCATGAGAAAAAAGGATATGGTTTCTTGATGGTTTCCAGACGTGAGCAGTGTGATGGGTTCTGTATGGTGTGTGATGTGAGGCAGTTCCTGGCCGTTGAGTGCGGTGACATGGATGGGGAGAGACACAGGAAGGACAGGAATGTTCAGGTGATGTGCAAGTGAAGAATCAATGAAATTACCTTCGGCCCGGGAGTCCAGAAGGCAGTGACACTCGAGATGTTGATTCTTCCACCCCAGTTTCACCGGAATGAGGGTCGATGATGTAGGTGAGGACTTCTCAGCGGAGATCCCACCCGATAGTAGCCTCAAGTTAACTATCGGGCTGGCTCTTTTACCGGGCATGAGTAGGGGTTATGAGCAGAGCCTCCACAGTACAAACACAGTCCTTGGAACCTCCGCCCGTTCCCTCTCCCTCCGGGACAGCCGAGCTCTACCCATCTGCATGGGCTCGTGGTCGTCGACAGAACCAACCGTGTTCTCTCGACTCAAGCGCCCACTAACAGGAGAGATGGTAGATCTTGAACTGGGTTGACTGGGTTGGCGGCCCAAGCGATTAATCCTTGCGTCAACTCGTAGAGCCAGTTCAATGAGTCCGTTGAGAGTGGGGGGCAGCTCGAGGAGGTAGATCTCTTGCTAAACACGGCCGGATAACCCATGCAGGAATCTATCCCACTGCGCCGCCTCGTTCCACAGGCACGCGGCTGCCAGGGTGCGGAACTCGATGGAGTAGTCGGTTACTGAGGAAGAGCCTTGACGGAGTTCCGAGAGTCGATGAGCGGCTTCCCTGCCGGTCGCGGCCCGGTCGAAGACTCTCCTCATTTCCTCAGAGAGGGCGTGGATCGAGGCACAACACGGGTGTTGGTTTTCCCACACCGCCGTCCCCCATAAGGCCACCTTGCCAGACAATAATGTGAGCGTGAACGCTACTTTAGAATTCTCAGAAGCGAAGGTGCGGGGCTGTAGGGCGAAATGCATTGAACACTTAGTTAAGAAAGTTCAACAAAACGCTGGCTCACCTGCATAGTTCTCCGGCGTCGGAAGTCGCGGCTCAGGCCAGAATTGGTTCTGGGGAATCTCCCGGGGGAGGGACGGCGCAGGCGGTGCGATGGGCGCAGTGGGAGACGTTAGTTGATGGATCTGCTGGGTGAGCTCAGACACCTGTGCCACCAGCGCTTGGACAGCACGTCCGGTGTTCGAGATGCTCTCCTGCTGCTGATCCATTCTTTTGACGCTGTGATGCATGAAATCCGTGAGATTATTGGTGCTCGCTGCTTCCATGGTGGTGAGATCGTTATGTGACGGTGGATTAAGGAAAGTCTGGAAGCAGATGCGAGTTAACAGATTTAATGGGCTGAGAGGAATACAAATACACAAACAAACAACGATGCAGAGGAGACGACACTTCGTGGTGGTGGGAAGGAGGTGAGGAATCCGGATGATGGCGGAGAGAAGGTGCATAGTCTGGATGATGACGGCGAGTAGGCAGCAGGAGAGGATGGCACAGGAACTGCAGGGAATAGAGCCGAAGGTAAGTGTCCGTGATTAAGTGAACATGCGGAGAGTCGATGAGGTTCTAGGGAAAACACAGACATCCAACGCATACAACACTAAAGCCAGACGAACAGGGTAACCACATCAAACAAGTAACAACGATCTCACAAACACAAGACGTGAGACAAGCCAATATATAGTGGAGTAATGAGTGGCAGCTGTTGCTGATGACAATTAACGGAGACGCCCACAAGCTAATCAGTGCAGATGCGAAACACACAGATTTCACCACAAAGTGCAAACACCCCGAGATCACGGTTTACCAAACGTGACACCGTATCTTTGTTCATGCCCAGTGTCTGCTCAAAATCAGGCCATCCAATCAAATCTGTGCAGGTCCCAAAACACTCTGCTGCGGATTCCAGTAAAAAAGGTGATTGAAATTAACCATTCATCTCTCAAAACATCTGCTGACTTCAGATTCCAGACTAGGAAAGGCTGGTGGCTGGTACCCTACACTACACTGAGATGGAGAGAGGCCCGTAGCTGACACTGGCAACGAATTGTGGGCGTACTCCACCATAGAAAGTTGTTGACTCCAGGAAGAAGGATTCTTGGAGACCAAACATCGCAACGTCCTCTCCAAATCTTGGTTGGCTCGCTCAGATTGTCCGTTGCTTTGGGGATGATAACCCGAAGACAAGCTAACGGACGCTCCTAACAATTTGCAAAACTCTTTCCAAAATTTGGATATAAACTGAGATCCCCTGTCCGAAACCACGTCTACCGGGAGGCCATGAAGCCGAAAGACGTGATCTAGAACAGTGACCGCTGTCTCCTTGGCTGTCGGTAATTTGGGCAAGGGAATGAAATGTGCCGCCTTCGAGAACCGGTCCACTACGGTCAAAACAACCATCATGCCATTAGAGGGCAGGAGGGCGGTAACAAAATCTAGAGCGATGGGGGACCAGGGTCTCGAAGGGACAGACAGCGGTTGAAGAAGCCCATCAGGAGGTCGGTTAGATGACTTACCACTGGCACAAACTGAGCAAGCCAAAACAATGCGAGCCATCCGTGGCCACCAGAATCGTTGTCTAACTAACCCATTAGTTCTACTTATCCCTGGGTGACAAGCCACATTAGAACAATGACCCCACTGGACAACTTCGGACCTTAACTCATCCGGCACAAATAAACGGTTCGGTGGGCAACCGGAGGTGTTATCCCTTCTAAGGCCGTCTTGACCTTCGAGTCGACCTCCCATACCAGTGGTGAGACCACTAATTTCTCAGGTAAAATACACTCGGGAGTCACCGGATGGGCGGAGGGATCAAAAAGACGTGATAAAGAGTCGGGTTTGACATTCTTGGAACCCGGGCGGTACGATAGGGTAAATTCAAAACGACCAAAAAAAAGGGCCCACCGAGCCTGCCTGGAATTGAGTCTTTTGGCAGTTCTAATGTATTCTAAGTTCTTATGATCGGTCCAAACAATAAAGGGAACCCCTGAACCCTCCAACCAGTGATGCCATTCCTCTAATGCTAATTTGACCGCCAACAACTCTCTATTGCCAATGTCATAATTACGTTCGGCAGGAGATAGTCGATGTGAGAAAAATGCGCAAGGATGTACCATATCGTCCGAAGCAGCACGTTGGGACAACACTGCTCCTACCCCCACCTCTGACGCATCGACCTCCACCACGAACTGCCGTGTGGGATCAAGGGCCACAAGGATGGGAGCCGAAACGAAGTGGTTCTTGAGGTTAGTGAACGCAGCCTCAGCTGCGTCCGACCCCCTAAAACGGAGTACTGGGAGAGGTCAAGGCTGTGAGGCTAGTTGGCTGAAATTATGTATGAAACGGCAATAGAAATTGGCGAACCCCAGAAAACCGCTGTAGGGCCTTACGGGAATCTGGAGATGGCCAATCTATCACAGCCTTAACCTTGTCAGCGTCCATACGTATTCCCTCGGACGAGACGATATACCCTAGGAAGGGAACAGACTGTGCATGGAATACGCATTTCTCCGCCTTGACAAAAAGCCCATTCTCAAGTAACCTCTGGAGCACTCGTCTGACGTGTTGAACGTGTTCCTGGAGAGATGAAGAAAAGATCAGTATGTCATCCAGGTAAACATATATAAACTGATCTACCATATCTCTCAACACGTCATTCACGAGTGCTTGGAAAACCCCGGGCGAGTTGGAGAGCCCGAACGGCATGACCAAGTACTCAAAGTGCCCTCTAGGGGTATTAAAGGCGGTTTTCCATTCATCCCCCTCCTGATGCGGACCAAATGATAAGCATTGCGTAAATCCAATTTTGTGAATATGGATGCTCCCTGCAACCTCTCGAAAGCTGAAGACATGAGTGGTAAAGGATAGGTATTCTTAATAGTGATGTTGTTCAGCTCTCGGTAATCAATGCAAGGTCGCAGAGAACCATCCTTCTTACCCACAAAAAAGAACCCCGCCCCCGCTGGAGAAGAGGAAGGACGGATGAACCCAGAGGCTAAGGAATCAGAAATGTATTTCTCCATGGCCTCCGTCTCAGGAATAGAAAGAGAGTATAACTTGCCCTTAGGCGGAGACTTACCTGACACTAAGTCTATGGCACAGTCGTAGGGACGATGCGGAGGGAGAGAAGCAGCACGGGACTTACTGAACACTTCCTTCAGGTCCAGATACTCAACGGGCACGTTTGGCAGAACCATGTTCTCCTTCTGAAAGAAAGAAACAGGGACAACAGAACAAGCAGAAACCAGACAAGACTCATGACATCTTTCACTCCACAATGTGACAGTGTTAGAACCCCATTCCACTCGTGGATTATGCTTGGATAACCAGGGGTGACCTAAAACAATGGGAGCAACAGGGGAGTCCATGAGAAAAAAGGATATGGTTTCTTGATGGTTTCCAGACGTGAGCAGTGTGATGGGTTCTGTATGGTGTGTGATGTGAGGCAGTTCCTGGCCGTTGAGTGCGGTGACATGGATGGGGAGAGACACAGGAAGGACAGGAATGTTCAGGTGATGTGCAAGTGAAGAATCAATGAAATTACCTTCGGCCCGGGAGTCCAGAAGGCAGTGACACTCGAGATGTTGATTCTTCCACCCCAGTTTCACCGGAATGAGGGTCGATGATGTAGGTGAGGACTTCTCAGCGGAGATCCCACCCGATAGTAGCCTCAAGTTAACTATCGGGCTGGCTCTTTTACCGGGCATGAGTAGGGGTTATGAGCAGAGCCTCCACAGTACAAACACAGTCCTTGGAACCTCCGCCCGTTCCCTCTCCCTCCGGGACAGCCGAGCTCTACCCATCTGCATGGGCTCGTGGTCGTCGACAGAACCAACCGTGTTCTCTCGACTCAAGCGCCCACTAACAGGAGAGATGGTAGATCTTGAACTGGGTTGACTGGGTTGGCGGCCCAAGCGATTAATCCTTGCGTCAACTCGTAGAGCCAGTTCAATGAGTCCGTTGAGAGTGGGGGGCAGCTCGAGGAGGTAGATCTCTTGCTAAACACGGCCGGATAACCCATGCAGGAATCTATCCCACTGCGCCGCCTCGTTCCACAGGCACGCGGCTGCCAGGGTGCGGAACTCGATGGAGTAGTCGGTTACTGAGGAAGAGCCTTGACGGAGTTCCGAGAGTCGATGAGCGGCTTCCCTGCCGGTCGCGGCCCGGTCGAAGACTCTCCTCATTTCCTCAGAGAGGGCGTGGATCGAGGCACAACACGGGTGTTGGTTTTCCCACACCGCCGTCCCCCATAAGGCCACCTTGCCAGACAATAATGTGAGCGTGAACGCTACTTTAGAATTCTCAGAAGCGAAGGTGCGGGGCTGTAGGGCGAAATGCATTGAACACTTAGTTAAGAAAGTTCAACAAAACGCTGGCTCACCTGCATAGTTCTCCGGCGTCGGAAGTCGCGGCTCAGGCCAGAATTGGTTCTGGGGAATCTCCCGGGGGAGGGACGGCGCAGGCGGTGCGATGGGCGCAGTGGGAGACGTTAGTTGATGGATCTGCTGGGTGAGCTCAGACACCTGTGCCACCAGCGCTTGGACAGCACGTCCGGTGTTCGAGATGCTCTCCTGCTGCTGATCCATTCTTTTGACGCTGTGATGCATGAAATCCGTGAGATTATTGGTGCTCGCTGCTTCCATGGTGGTGAGATCGTTATGTGACGGTGGATTAAGGAAAGTCTGGAAGCAGATGCGAGTTAACAGATTTAATGGGCTGAGAGGAATACAAATACACAAACAAACAACGATGCAGAGGAGACGACACTTCGTGGTGGTGGGAAGGAGGTGAGGAATCCGGATGATGGCGGAGAGAAGGTGCATAGTCTGGATGATGACGGCGAGTAGGCAGCAGGAGAGGATGGCACAGGAACTGCAGGGAATAGAGCCGAAGGTAAGTGTCCGTGATTAAGTGAACATGCGGAGAGTGGATGAGGTTCTAGGGAAAACACAGACATCCAACGCATACAACACTAAAGCCAGACGAACAGGGTAACCACATCAAACAAGTAACAACGATCTCACAAACACAAGACGTGAGACAAGCCAATATATAGTGGAGTAATGAGTGGCAGCTGTTGCTGATGACAATTAACGGAGACGCCCACAAGCTAATCAGTGCAGATGCGAAACACACAGATTTCACCACAAAGTGCAAACACCCCGAGATCACGGTTTACCAAACGTGACACCGTATCTTTGTTCATGCCCACTGTCTGCTCAAAATCAGGCCATCCAATCAAATCTGTGCAGGTCCCAAAACACTCTGCTGCGGATTCCAGTAAAAAAGGTGATTGAAATTAACCATTCATCTCTCAAAACATCTGCTGACTCTTGTATATGAGGAAAACATTGACATGCTGTCATTGTGCTCCAGTGCAGCGAGCAGCTGTCGATCAGCCTATGGCTTTCTGGTGCCTTCTCACTAACATGCTCTTACGATCTCACAAGAGTTCTGATTTACAGGGTTGTTCCACACCGGATTAGTCTAGAACCATTCACCCAATCAATTGAAACCAATATCCTTTACTCTCTGGAATGGTATTTCCTTACACTATAGAATCTGATACTTATTTTACACATAAATGAAACTAGATCCATCCATTATTATGGGATTTGTAAGAACATGTCATGTTGATAACCCATTGGTTACGAGCTGAAAATGCTGTCTCTCTAAAATGTCATTATTTTCTGGTTTATAGACAGATCGATCATGGGTTGCGTTACTTGTGATATTAATAAATCATTTTGAATTTAGTTTAAAAAAAGTCACTAAGGGAATTATTCTTTATTACAATTTAAGCAGAGGTGTAGATCATCACAAAGATCATAATCTCATCAAGTACTAAGATACAAATGACCACAGGAAATAAAGTTTTGAGTCAAAATGCAAAAATAAGCTGGTTTTGTTTGCTGTTTTGAAACACTTGGTTCAAAATGGTTTTAAATTACAATTACTTGATTACAATTATTTTTTCAATTCAAACTAAAATTTCAGTATCATCATATACTAAACATTCATAGTTCGTTTTTTACATATATTTTGCATTAATTTAAGAATCACCAAAATAACATTTTGTTTTTTTTTCTTGTCACTCTATTTCATTTTTAAAAAGACCCTTTTTATTGAAAAGCCTATTATACATACAGTATTTAAATGCAGTTTCCATTGTGACATATTGCAACTATTTTTGTCACCCTCTTTATTTTACATTATTGTGTTCAATTAACTTGATCCTTTTCTTGGGTAGCAACTGTGAAAATATTTTTTAACACTTTAAGGTTGGCCTGTACAGAAACTGACTTTCAAAAATAAACCCAATTAAAGATATATTCAGTGCTGTTAAAAAGTGTGAAAAGTAACAACTAGCCCCATTTCCCTTTCTGATGCCATCTGCTGTTTTTTTCTTTGAAGTGCCACCAAAGACAAATCATAGCCTTTCATGTTCATTAATTTAGTATTTTAAGTTTGGTCGTGCTGTGCTAACCACTGGCTCAACTAAACCCAGCAATGGTTTAATTGGCATGTTCAGGAAATCACAGTGTGGAGATAATTTGTTTTTACTCTTTTGAACCTTCATAGGTGAGAGCTCAGTATCCGCAGCTCCATTCATTGCGTGGCACAAATTCATCCCGACTTCTCAGAATAGATTCCACCTGACAGAGAAAATAACAGTCCTCCACTCAAACAGATTAGTTCATGGTGTATGGGACATAAAGAACATTTCCGCCTGAGAGGCCAGTGCTCCATACTTAGCATCTCACTTTGCAATAAAGGGTAAAGCTAGCTGCTATAAACTTCATTTTAGTATTTGATGTCTATACTGTGACTGGGTTAAATCACAGTTCAGTAAATGAATTAGGCTTCAGTGTGAGAGACACTTTTTAGGGCCAGTGACAAAAAATCAGGACCAGATGTTCTGTGATATTGAATTATTGAATTGAGAGAGTTTATTAATATTTAACAGAAAAAAGACAGCATATATATATATATATATATATATATATATATATATATATATATATATATATATACATATTTAGTTTTACCAATCTTAGAACTTCTATTTACAGTATTCATATATTTTTTTTAATATTAATATTTTATTTCAGCTTTATTTCAATTAATGATTTAAATAACGAAACAGATTTTTAAAGTTTTAGTTAACCATTAAAACTACTTTAGAAGAAAACATGGGAGGAAAAATGATTTGGTACTTTTATCACAAAGCTATTGCTGCTGTTTTAAAAACACTAATAATACTGTTTAATGTGGCTACTGGCTATAAAAAAAACTTGTTATAATAGGAAATGCTTTACCACAAGAAAGTAAACAAGTCATTTTTTATAGTATATAAAAAGCTGTGAGATCTCAGCTCTGCTCTACAATCTAATATCTGCCTCATATTCCATTCTTTTCCATTTGAGACCATTTAGAATGTTTTTCATCTGTCTTCACCAAAACAAATGCCACATTACCTGAAACATTTTGAGTACTTCAGTCCATGTCTATGTATCACCTGTACTGCCCTTAGCTTTGCTCTGAGGAGTGGGCCTATTTCCCACAAGCCTACAAAAAGATGACAAACAGAATTAAAGCGACTGGAGGGAGTTTCGGGACACACTGCTGCTGATATTAAAGGCCAGCCAATCTATCTCAAAAGATCTTTCACTGAGAGCAATAAAAAAAATAAAAAAAACTCCTTGAGATTCAGAGATGTCTGCTGCCCTGGACCAGACAGGTTTTTACCTTCAGGCTTCTGCCTCCTCTTTGGTTTGATCTTGATGTCTATTTAATTCATGCGTTGTTCTTTGAAGTGATCTTCCATGCTCTTGGATCTTTTGAGAGAAGATGCTGATTACTATCCACTACTTTTGGAAGTATTAGAAACAGAATCAGTTTTAGTAAAACCCTCTGGTTTCATCCCTAAAGGCCTCATTTCACTCCAAGATATGTAACGGCCAGCCCACGATGTCTTCAGATCTATCCATGAGATGTGGACTGATTTTGTGCCAATGTAAAGTGAATTTTAACAGAAATGTTTCTCTCTCACAACGACTGCAACTGATCAGACATTTAGTGGGTTAAATTCCAGTGTTCTCGCTGCCTCACAGGAAACAATCGATCGCAATTTCAAGGCATCTCTCTTTATGAGTGCAGACTGAGTTTTCATTGCTTTGACTCCTGAGGTTACCTGTTTCAGGAGATCGTGTCTGTTTTAGAATAAAAATGATGTGAACGACTCCAAAATAGAGTCTATTTTAGAGTTTAAAGCAATTTAAGAAGAACAAACGATGACGTGACAGATAAAACACAATATTTTGGGGGAAAAAGTAAAAAAAAGAGTATATATATATAAAAAATAAATAGTAATAACAGAATTTTTTTTTTTAAATCATCAGTTTTCAATCTTTTTTCAGTTTTACTTATTTTAGTACCTTAGATTTAAAAAAGAATAGATTTTAATTGGTTTAAATTATTATTATTATTATTATTATTATTATTATTATTATTATTATTATTATTATTATTATTATTATTATTATTATTATTATTATTATTATTATTATTATATGTGTGTGTGTGTGTATGTGTATTAAGTAACAAAAATTGCTCTATGGTTTTAGTGTTAGTTTTAAATTGAGTTAATTCTAATAACCCAACTATGCAGAAATGTTGGTTGATTCTTTGGAAGATGCTGCATTTCACAGCAGGTCTGTAAATCTGTGGCGCAGTCTGTTTGTGTTCAGTCTTCCAGTGCTGTGCATTAGCTGAGCTTCTGAGAGCTCTTTCATGTTTCATGAACATTCTTTTTCAAACTACTCGAGGATGAAACAGCATTCACTACCAACAGTGGACGCCATGATGTCCTTGAAAGCCATATCAGATTTTTGAGTCAATTCTTTTGTGCATTTATACAGCAAAAAAAATACTATACGAAAACAGAATCTTATTTATCTACAGGCTTGTTGTGTACTTATTCCATTGATCCAAAGAGCCCAGCAGAGAACAGAGCACATGTAGCATGTTTGATTAATATTTGAATGCATTGATCATGCTGTTTTTTAGCATACGTCTGACAGATGGAATGCCGTGGGTAATTCTGCAGGCATGTAGCGACTCAGTCAGTCTAAATTCTGCATGCACCCATTTGATTGACACCTTGTTTATAACCAGGGACTCAGTGCATACAGTATCACATCCCTGAAGACAAAACAAGGGTCTAAATGAGTAGTAAAGGTTAACAGGTCAAAGCCATCTTTCAAATGTAGTTTTGCTTTCTAGGCATAATGGCAGTGCTGTGCTGGAAAATAGAATGCCAGAAAAACTATATTCCTTTGTTTAGGGGATATCTGACATTAGTTGTGACATTTTGTAACAGGGAAAATGGCAAATTATTCATGAATGAATACATAAAAATATGAACATATACAAATAATAATACAAATATGATGCATTAAGTATGCATTATGGAACAAAAATAATAATATGTTGCATCCAAAAATAATAATAAAGAAAAAAAAATCTTAACTTGATTTAGTTGTGTATGGTGCTTCCATGTTGGAAATTGTTTTATTACCATAATATCAATGTAGACTCAAACACTTTATATAGTGGAACTGAATTGAGTAAGTCCCAATAAAACTAGTTATTAAATATTAAATGAACTCAAATGAATCATCATCAGGTTGACTCAGGTACACAAATCAGACTATTCTTTCCTCATCTGCCTCAATCACATAAAATAACAAAGCAATAACCCGCCCCAATATGAAAATTCTGTCATCATTTACTCACTCTTGTGTCATTCCAAACCTGTACAACATTCTTATCTGGAACACAAAAGAAGATATTTTGAATATTCCTATCATTCCAATTATACTTTTTGACCTAACAATGGAAGTTAATGGGAACCAAAAACTTTTTGAGAACCAACTTTTAAAAACATTAAAATATCCTTTGATGAAAACCAGCATGTGAAAAATGCAGTATTTCTGAATTCACAGTATTAATAAAACAGTAGGCAACAAGGTTACGGCTAGAAGGTAAAACTACTGGGCATGGGCACAGTGTAATTTTTGTCAGACTGTAAAATTAAATTTTTTGCATTATTGTAAGGGGTAGGCTGGGTACCGAAACCTGGTACCTATATGGCACAGGTATTTAGGTAACCAGTATTTACTAGAACCGAATCAGAACCAGTCAGATACTAGTGCCTTCATTGCGATGCCATGCCTGAGCAAGTATGCCTGAGTGATCGATTGAAATATTTGTCCTCTGGTTCTCTGGAATGGATGTAAGAAGTTTCATCACCAGCAGCGCACATGATAAATAATTTTCAGACTGAGAAAGTGCACATGAACTCAAGTCGGAAAGCTCTAATAATACAAATCCAACAAATCTTTGTGTTAAAGAAAGTGTCCATGTTGTTTTCACATTCCACTTAAAAGTAGCTAAACATGCTTAAATTAAAATGCCTAAAGCTAAACTTCCCTTGTATTTACATTTCTAAACCTGTTGTCCAACACATGAGAACATTATAACCTTTTTACTCCGCAACACCAGTAAAATGCTTCCTTTTGTGATCTGATATGGCTTCTTATCACAAAATAAGGCAGAAAATGTTCCACATGCTACTTTAAAAATAATATACTTAATTATTATGAAAATACCAGAGATCGCTTGAATAGACTGTTTATTGTCTTTGTTTTATTATTCAAAAAGTTTATGTGTTCTGTTTTTTTTCAATTACAGCTATAATAGCAATTTCCTGGAGGGTCATGAGTTCCGCACCTTCTGTTACTATTAAGTCTATGGACTGGATAAGTGGACTTTCTGTGCGACGGCGGCCTCTGGCATCCAGTATAAATGAAACAGACATCATGTATTTTTAGTGTTAATGGAAAATCCATCATTTTTTTGTGGAATATTCATTTTTTAATAAGTATTGGTTCATGCAAAGTTTAGGCACTGGAACCGTTTTAAAAGTATCGATTTAGCACCGGTATTGAAAAAAGCCATCTGGGGACTTAATCTTTTCAATATAATATACTTTGGGACAAATTTATTCTAATCTCACATACTAGTTAGGATGGATAGCATGAACATCGGGATGCAGGGTGACTGCAGTCTTACGCAAAGCATGCTGGGAACTGAAAATCCCCTGCCCAGTTTCAGATTATGCAACAAAAATATTAACTTATAGTCGGAACACAAAGAAAGTAAGTAAGTTGGCACAAAATATTCAAGAACTGAACATTTTGATTAGGAAACTAAACAAGTAACGTGTTTCACATCAAAGTTACTAATTCAAATTACAATGTGGCTGGAAGTAGAACCTGTTAATTAGTCCTTTTTAATGGAACAATGGAAATTGTAAGGTTCTGTTTGATTTAACAGGGACGGATTTCACTGAGAACTTGATGAGCTGCTAAAATGACCCAATGTGTTACCAAAGACCAACGATCCTGCTCTAATCTCTAAAAATATAACCTTCATCAGTCAAAATGATTAAAATTTCAGACCTGGCAGGAAATTATAGGCACAGTTGGATTTCCTGAAGAATGTTCTAGAATGTGTGAAATTCTATTAGATTTGCATAATTTAACATATTAATAATGAATCATTTTTGGATACAAGGAGTTCTGATAATCCAGGGCAGAATTTGGTTTGGAAGAATGAGTAATCAAGGATTTCGGTCCAATCTGTGCCATAGAACTGGTGGTGTGGGAACATTTTAACTCAGACCTTTGACTGAAATATTTTGGATGGATGTCATAATGGAAAGCATATTAACAGCCAACGGCAGTGCTGTAACCATTAACGCAGTTAGTCCCAAATAGCACTGGATCCGGAGCCAGGAGTGCTAATTCAGATCCTGGAGCAAGAAGTAGAAAAATACAAAAGCGCTGTGTGTGTGTGTGTGTGTCAGGACTGCAGTGAAAAGGAAATGACACCAGGCTGCTTGAGAAGGTGTTTTATACCTAACTCTCTGTCTCTCGCTCTCCTCCATGTTCCTGTGTGTTTGCTGAGTCGTTTCTGCAATGCTCCAGGCTTTGATCAGAGCTGGCATGCTGCAAGTATAATGCTGTGTAGAGTCTCTTCTCCACAGTGTCCATCACTTTCATCTTGTCCTAACCTCCAGATCAGTCTGTCACCCCACTATGATGCTTTTACTGTCTGATGAGTGGTCTGATAACATGTACCAGGTCCTGCAGTCATACATGCTGCTCGGTGATGACATCTGACCATGTATGTCTTGTATATCAGTTGTCAGGGCTATATATTCCTATAACAGCAAAGTTGTAGGAAAGCATATGTCAAGAATAATAATAATAATAATAAAAAAACACCCAGAGATTATATAGCTCTTTATATAACATGACAAGTGTGTTAGAATGAATACGTTTGCACATTGAATTGCTGATAACTGTCAGAAAATATTTTCAAGTTCACTATAAAAGTAACATGTTATTTGTAGGCACAATGTATATGTATCTTCAAAATTAATTTCAAGCATTAAAAAATGTAATCAAAAGTTTTATGAGCAATATAAATTAAACTTTCTGAACTGTTTTATCAGTAGGCCTTGATGTTTTCTTCTTCTTGATATCAACTTTTAATCACTAAGTCTTCATTCCACTAATCAACTGTAATATATAGTAATTCAATTAGTAATGTTTCATAGAATGAAAGTTTTTCATCCTCAGATCATCATCCATATATATAAATGTTTCAGTGACACAGATTTGGGTAAATTTAGCATTCCATTACTTGCTCACTAATGGATCTTCTGCAGTGAATGGGTGCTTTCAGAATAAGAGACCAAACAGCTGATAAAAACATAAAAATAACCCACAAGTTACGACTTGTAAGTTACAACCCATAAGCATGATTACAGTCCATTAGTTAACAACTTTTGAAGTAAAAGGCCATATATTTGTAAAAAAAAATCATTAAGTGACAGTGTGTGTTATTTCAGTGAGTATTTGGCTGCACGGAGCCTGTTTTGAGCCATGTGTTAAGAGTTGTGTTGCTTGGAATGAGTTTTGCAGGTGATGTGAACTGTTTAGCTCAGGTGACTGTTGGTAGTGCAGACTGTAGTTAGAGTTTTGCACATGGAGTTCCAGATGTGCTCACTGTCGTTTAGCAATCGAAAAAAACTGTAATTGCAAATGTCAATTTGCTTATACAGCTTATAATTTGTATATATAAAGTAGATATTACACATCCAAAGAAGTAAAAGCACAAATGATTGACTTTAAAAATCAGTACTGGATAATTAAATGCAAATCACATTTAGAAAACCATATTTTTACATCCCTACAGTCCGTTATGTTCTATCGGTTTAGGCCTATATGTAACAATATTCTTGTTTTTTTAAGAACAAATACATGCAGATACAACTTATATTGCCTTTCTTTTACAAACATTATGTCTGTCTCTTAAATCCTGCTGCGGTTGACTCACAGAGGTTAAATTTATCTCACACGTGAGATGATACTAATAATCTGGCCATCATTAAGAGGCTTTATGTGAGAATGGATGCAATTATATAATCTAGTGTAATGTAACTCTGGGCTAATTTTCAATGTGTGAAGTTATGCAGTCAGTTCTTTCACGTAAGTTATGAAGGGTTTTATCTTATTTAAGTTATGAAGAAACGCTTCTTACAGTATGAAATTTGTAGGTGGGGTAAATTCTGCACTTTAACTATTGCCTTCATAGGTGCAATATCATGCAGCTTTGAATGCTAATTTCCTCAATAAAAAGTTATGAAAGGTGATAGTGAAGCAGTTGATAGATTAAGGCGACTTTATGGTCTTATTGAAAAATTATATCAAATCACTCACTATTATGTGTACGTAGCACAATGTTGTTGCACAATGCCCATTTCTAAATGAAAAGGAGAAAGAACGGATGATTAGAGAGAGCTTTGTAGGATAAATGAAACATGCTTGCTTAATTAGAATACAGTTAACATGCTAATTACTTTGCTTTCATCTGAAGAAGGCACAATGATATGGAGGGAGAGTGGCCAGCAAGAGCCACACACACACAAGTACACACACACAGACTTACAAGGGCATTTAGATGAGCCATGCTTTGTTAAATACAAAATATTATTTAGTATGTAGAGAGCAACTGGAGGCCAGGGGAGAAAAATTCAGAAGAGAACAGAGGAGGGTTTGGCTTGTCAGAGGTTCCCTGGTCAATATCTGTAGACACTGCTGGGATAAATAGTCACTCAGCATTGAAAACAAACCCACACTTATTCATTCAGAATGCAAGACAGACCACACACACACAACATGCAAGACAAATCGATATGTCAGGATCAGCCTTCAGCTGCGTCGGCCACACACACACACACACACACACACACACACACACACACACACACACACACACACACACACACACAGAGAGAGAGAGAGAGAGAGAGAGAGAGAGAGAGCTGTGTCTGTTCTAGCATGTGGAAGAAATCTCATCAAAGGACAGCAGAAGTCATGTCAGTTTTGACTGATGGATGTGGCTTCAAGTGCATTGCTTTAAACAGTCTGTTTGACAAACATATATTACATCAGCTAAAAAACATACACAAAAAGTTTTTTGTTCAGACATTTGTTCAGACAACTAATGATTGGTAGGACTAATGGATGTGATTAAGTATTCTCATGTATTAGTATGTAAAGAGAAAGCTGAATAGATAATATTATTCCAAAACAATAATAATAATAAAAAGAAAATCTTATGCTTATGAATCCAATGTGATGCAAACTTTGAATTGAGTCTGTTATTGAAAACACGGCATATCTTAACAGCTCAGTTGTTACAGTGTTTTTCGATTCTTAAACGACAGTGAGCACAACTGGAGCTACGTGCAAAACTCTAACTACAGTCTACACTAGCAACAGTCACCTGAGCTAAACAGTTCACATCACCTGCAAAACTCATTCCAAGCAACACAACTCTTAACACACGGCTCAAAACAGGCTCAGTGCAGCCGAACACTACACACAACCCTCACTGAGATAACACACACTGTCACTCAGAACACACTGAGAGGAAAAACACCAATACAGAAAATACTCACTTTTCATCTTTACAGTTTGAAATATTTCAGTGACTTCATACGAAGTCATATTTTCTTCAAAGAAAAGAGGGACATTCTTTCACATGATTTACATTTTTAGAACATAACAATTATTTAAGGTAAATGAAAATTAACAGTTTGCTTCAATAGTCTGTAGTAATTTACGGAATTACAGTAATGAAAAAAAAAGATAGAAACTAAAAGTACATACTTCATACTTACTTCGAACAAATTATTTTCAGGGCTAATCCTGAAATTGCAATCAGCAGTGTTTGAAAGGCACAAGGCTAAAATCTATTTCTATTCTGAATGTGTGGTTCACAGTTTTGACTGCAGTGTGTTAGCATTTGAACAAAGTGCTGTAAATCCACAGTGTTGTGCAGGTTGTGGTTAAAGTCATGGGATACGTGTGTAGATTTTTGAAAACTGTGTTCAAGCAATGAAAAACGAACTAGAGTTTGGTCCACATGAACTGCTGCTGTGCAGACTGTAGTTAGAGTTTTGCACATATGACTCCAGTTGTGCTCACTGTAGTTTAGCAATCGAAAAAAGCTGTAATAAAAAAAGGAAAAATGGCCATAAAAAAATTATAATATAATATAATATAATATAATATAATATAATATAATATAATATAATATAATATAATATAATATAATATAATATAATATAATATAATATAATATAATATAATATAATATTTAAACATTGAGCCATATTCCAATGGTAAATTATAATATTATAATATTATGGCCAAAACCCTTGAATAATTAATTTAGCCATTAAAAATGTTTTCCTAATATAATGTTTCTCCATTGTTCACATAATATAATGACATTTTTTCAGAATATTGAACTTAGTGACTTGTTGCAGTATTGTTGCAAAATTCCCAGCAATTCCAGTTCTAGTCCAAATCTTTAGAAAGAGAATTCATAAAAAATGTGTAGATCTCTGAGGTAGAAGCATGAAAAGATTTGTTTTAGAAGCTGTTCATTCTTAGATATTGTACATCTATTCAAAGAAACACCTACAAATACTGATGCAATCATATAAGAAGATTTTTTTAAACATTCTAGGAAAAGAAAATGCACATATAATGAGCAGAAACCAGGAAGCTATCAGTCACAAAGAAAGAAAAGCATTTGCACTGCTCTCCTGTCCAGTAAAGAATAAGACCTAAATGCAAGCTGGGTTGATCCCCTGCATATGCTGAAATAGAGGCAGATGAATGCTTACCAATGCATGCAGCAATAGCAAATATGGTGCGTGGGAGGAGAGGTTCTGGCTGAGCACGAGTGTTTATAACCCAGCGTGGATAAATGGTTTGTGGGCCGAATCCTGCATCAAGAAGTTCTGCTCTTTGACATCTTTTTATATTTTTTGCACGTTCCCGTTTAGTTGCTTGAATTTCATTTTGGCTCTATACTGTCGTCAAGTAAATGTCTGCATATCAAAAGACCCAGCACCTAGAGAAGCCTTTGCATAATTTAAATCCCATTTTCAGGCATCCAACCATTTGTAGATTATATGTCACCTACAGTTAAAGATGATGTGTGGAGATTCCTCTGTGAGAAAACACTTCTTCACAAGGACAATTACAAGCAAATGCACGCACACACATCTCTCTCTTTGTGTAAATGAAACCAAACAATGTGGCATTCTGACAGGCTTTCTGGCATCCCCTTCAATCACATACACAAAGGAAATCAATAGCTTTTTATGCAATGTTCTGTGTCAATGGGACATCAAATGAGTAAGCTCTAGCAATTTGAATATGTAATTTGCTTGTTCTCTGTACACTTGGACTGACTGCAACATCCTAAAATGACGATCAAACTTGTAAAATACTGACTGCCGTATGCATTGCTGATTCTTGGGGTTATTGATTTGAACAAACTGTAAGCCTAAATAATACATTTGCTGCACAACTATGGACATATGACACATGGGTTTGTAGATGTTGCTGGATGATAAAATGGTCAAAAGAATCTATGAGACAATGTGTTCTTTTAGAAATGTCTTTAGTTGAGGTCTGCAGTTGGGCCAAAAAGAACCAACCTAGCCACTTTAGAATCAACTAAACCACATTAATATTATAAATTCTTAAACTGGACATGTGTCACAGTCTGAAATCATAAATCACAGCGTAGGCTTTTCGTTTGTATAAGCCTGGTTTCTTCCAAGGTTTTTACCTCAGGTTATGTCAACTGATGGAGTTTAGGTTCCTTGCCACTGTCTCCTTCAGCTCAATTAGTTGGGGTTTAAAAGACACTAAATATTCATTATTATTATTAATTGATTAAACTGAATTGAGCTGAATGAAAACACTATTGTCCTCTGTTGAGCTGCTTTATAGCTGAATCAGATTTGTTTTATAATTTTGTTTTATAAATTTTGCTGAATTGATCTGAATTGAATCAAAATCGAACTGATTCAAACTGAATGATGACACTACTGTCTTCAGTAGTGATTTGAGCTTGTTTCATAATTTATGAACTTTAGATTGTTATTGAACTGAACTGAACAGACTTGAGCTGAATGACACTGTTGTCTTTTTAGAACTGTTTTACAACATGTTTCAGATTTGTCTAAAATTTGATGAAGTTTGCATCACTAAATCTGTTGTTTTTTCCCCGTTTATTACCGTGAAGCTGCTTTGAAACAATCTATATTTATAGACCAACTTGACTTGCCAAGCAACCACTTTGAACACCCTAGCAATTACATGTGGCTACATATTTAATCCTCTACGAATACTATGCAAATGCAATATGAATTCATCTCTTTGGGAGTAAATTTATATATATATATATATAAGTGCTTATGCAGTTCCAGTGCTATATTCAGGTACAAAGCTGAGATGAGGCACGTTAACATGACAAGTCTTACGGTTGAAGCTGAGTAGTTCTGATAGCAAGCGTAGTACAAATCAGATTGTAGCGCAGGATAGTGGGAGAAAGAAAGAAAGTATTAAGCAGGATAAATCAGGAAAAAGCTTTTATATTTTATATTTATAATGAAAGTTTTGTGAAACAACACCTAAATTAATTCAAAATGTGCAAAAACAATTTTTACAGAGCAGTGCTATTTCTCTGCTTCTCCTGTGGTTCTTCATGCGGCATCAGGACATCAGCAGGATGAGAGACGGCAGATATCCCAGGAGACCTGCCCTTTAGCAAGCATTTCAGAGTCTGTCTGGATGGACATTTGGCTGATCCAAGACCAGCGTCAGACACGGTTCCACCCGTCTTAAAATATCACTGCTGCTGGTAACACCACAAAGCTGATTTCAGATCAGCATCAACAGTTTCTGCCCACATTGACATGCTATGCAGTGACATTTTCTGAATGTACCGCTCCTTTCAAAACTGTCACTATGAGAAAAAGCAAATGTCACCGATGGAGAAAATAAAACAGAAAAGTGACTTTTGTGGCTTGTAGTTCATCCATGTATATATATATATATATATATATGTATATATATTTTTTTTATATATATAGAGAGAATCTTATATAAAACTGTAATATAGTGAAATATTCTTACAATTTAAAACAACTGTTTTCTTTTTAAATATGTATTTAAAATGTAATTTATTCCTCTGGTGGTGTAGATACATTTTCAGCAACATTACTCCAGACTTCAGTGTCACATGATCCTTCAGAAATTATTCTAATATGCTGATTTGCTGCTCAAGAAACATTCTTATTATTATCAATGCTAAAAATGGTTGTGCTGCTATATATATATATATATATATATATATATATATATATATATATATAGTGCAAGAACATGTCATAGAATATAAACATGTCTCTCTTTTCCTGTTAGGATTTCAAGCAGATGTTTGAAAACAATAAACTACGACCTCAGAGGGGGCCAATTCCTGTGATTCAGCGCTGGTGGACTGTGCCTTTAAAGTGGAGATCTGGAGTGAGCAGTGCCTCTGTACACAGTGTCACGGGAGAGTGAAAGTGGGCCATGTAAGAAGAAGGAACATAACGTGACTGCAAAGGGAAAAAATACTGAATTACAGCCCACATGCTTTCTAAAAATAAGACAGCTGAGGTGAAGAAGCAAAGAAACAGAAATATTAGTAAATTATGAGAGAATGTAATTATCTCACCTGTATGAGAGATAGAAAAAAATGTACAGGATTTTCAAAAGAAAACTGAGTGTATAGAATATGTTCATTATTGAATTTACTAGAGCAATAATAATAATAATAATAATAATAATAATAAACAAATTGTAAATTAGGAATATGGAAAAGGGATATATGGTCAAATTAATTATTGGAAAAAATAAGGAAAGTAATTGTTCACATTTAAAAACACTTTTTTTTTTAATGCTGTGAATTGATTAAATGAAAATGTGCCTTACGTGAAAACAATTTAAATTTGCTGAAAATGTGCTCAAATGAGCTAACCTTACTCACTGGTGAATCCTCTACAAAGTAAATGGGTGCTGTCGGAATGAGAGTCTAAACAGCTGTTAAAAGCATCACACTTTTTTACAGTGTAATTGTACAGTATAGAAGGACTGAGTAATTTTAATGAACTACATATAATTACTTTTTGGGTAGGGTTAGGATTAGGGTTTGGTTTAAGGTTACTTGCAATTTAGCATAATTTATTGTTATTATAATAGTAAGAACATGTAATGTGTAACAAGGACACCTTAAAATAAAGTGTTACCAAACATCACATTAATCCATAAGCAATCCACTCCAGTACATCAGTTAAAGACTCAAGTCCATCAGTTAATGTCTTGTGAAGTGAAAAGCTGCATGTTTCTAAAAAAAAAAAAACCCCAAATTAATCAATAATGCCTTTTAACTTCAAATTAGCTAAATACAAATCTTCTATCCATAATAATGCTTTCTCCAGTAAAAAGTTACATTTTCTTTTTGTTATCTAATGCAATAAATCATTTCAACAATTTTACGTTTGCTTTTAAGGAACACTGTATGGCTGCTTATTTGCTGTTTTAGGTTTCTTTCGTCTGTTCCACTGTTTTTTTTATTTTATTATGCTGTTCATGTCATCTAAATTTTCTTTTTCCAAGTAATGTTCCAAATAAAATGCTCTTTATCAAAACCAAAGTTCTGAGGAGGTTTGTTCTGAGAAACTCTGTTAGCAGAATTACTGCCACCTGTACAGAGTGAAGTGACCTCTGGTAAAGTAATTAGCAAGCATATGTATTTTGACAGATCTCCACAGGTGGTTCTTCTGCTGCGGATGTCCTGTGGGTGTGAATAAAGGCCAGCCTTAGATCTCTAATTCCCTCCAGCAGATTTTTAATACCCAGCAAATTGTTACAAACTTGTACATGTAAAATTAATTATTCTGACATTAGAAAAATGGCAAAAACTACTACCATGTAGTGTTTGACACAAAGTGTCAAATATCTGAAGAAAATAAGCAATTGTTTATAAAGGAGACTGACGCGTTACTGAAGTATGACAGTATGCTGAGTGTGCAGCTGGTAGAAGTCTGATTTTTTTTCTTGTTAAAATATGACATTTTCACAAGCAATGCTTCATTATTGGATCTTTCTTAGTGCAAACATTGCCATTATTATAGCTCTAGTTCCAAAAAGCCAGGCCTTTGACTTAAAGAATAAAGTCTGGTCATTACAGTAACTTGTTCTAACCAAGAACTGACCACTTGGCAAAATGAGATGACATATTAAGCTATTTGTGTACTTAAAAGATATTTGATCTATACCCCCAACCGTAAACTTTAGTGTGTAATTCGTTCCGTGTTTATTGACATATATCATATGTCATTAATGATATTACTTTTCTGCAATACCATATGATGCAATAGGCAACAAAAAATTTACTTGAATATTATAGAGAACCCAAAAACTATCTAGAACTGCAACAACACGCAAATTATTTTAATATGAGCATTCTTTTAAGAAAACACAATAATCTAGTATTCATGCTATACTACTGCAGCTAACAGCGAGCTTCTTTCTACTGCAGAAATAAAGGTAAAATGCAGGCTGATAATCTTCTGCAATCATCTTTTCATAAAAATCCCAAGTCGGAGATGAAAGTTAATATTATATGGATTTTCTGTTCCCTATTGTTAAAGTTTTTTTCACAGATCTCTCATTAGTCTTTCTCTAGCATGGTAATGTTGCAGAGTTTCTGTAGATGGTGTTTGAAGTTTAGTAGTTTTAAAGTTTAACTTTTTGTGAATTCTAGTTCATTCTACATGGATGTAATTCAAGTTGACGTTGTCTGATAAGAAGGCACAGGCAGAGGGACACCCAAAAGCATTTTATTTGGATACAAACGGCTGTGCTGTTACATAAAAAGCCTCCCACAGCACGATGAACAGCAGAGCTAAAAGTAAATAACTGAAGTTGACCACTGAACCACTGAATCTTCCTTAATTTTAAAGCTAAGAAATCTATCTATCTATCTATCTATCTATCTATCTATCTATCTATCTATCTATCTATCTATCTATCTATCTATCTATCTATCTATCTATCTATCTATCTATCTATCTATCTATCTATCTATCTATCTATCTATCTATCTAAGCACACACAACTTTCTTAAACTCACTATACTTAGCAAACACAAAGTTCTCATCTCCTGAAAGCTGCCACCTTTGTGGCACTTCCAAGAATAACAAGTAAACCTCACCTAATTGTAGCCTGTCAGCCTGAAATTGTTTACTGCAACCCCATATTTCCTCACTCAGCTGTGAGAAGACAACACCGGAAACTCGCCCGACTGCTTCTGTTACTCTGTAACCTGAACTTCATGAGACAGAGCAGAGACAACTGTTGCCTGCGATGTGCGCTTGACTCAGTGAACACATAGTGAGGGGCGACAGATGCTGGATGGTGATGTGAACTATTCACTAATCAATCTATTCTCTTGCAAATTCATCTGGCAAAACAGACCTTTCCTCATTCCCATACACTGTGATATTAATACATTTCAGTGTCTGACCAAGGGCCCAACTTTGAATTTTTTTGTAGTTTGTACATACACTGAATTGTACAATATCAACATAATGACTCAAATATAAAAGCTCTTGCAAATGTAAATCTTTAGAGATTTTAGAGCAGCCAGACATTTGTGCAGAAGGAAACTTGTCAAAGAAAACCATCATGATTATTTATAAATTATGTCAGGATGGGTCTAATAAGAGTAAAATCATTTGCACTTAATTAGAGCTGATTTTTTTTTATCTTTAGAAATCACACAACAGAATGAAACTATGATTTGTGGTAACTGCATTAAATCTGTAGGCTAAAAAATAATCAACCATAAAAATCAACCAATTACTTAGGTATTAAATAAATTTCTAATATTTGGAAACATCTGAAAAATAAAGTTTCAAATCTCAGTAGCAGATCAAACGGTTGTCTCTTCTCAAGCTAAAGAAGAAATAACTCTGTCTGAAAAGAAATGTTCCAGGATCAAAACAATTTAGCTCAATTGACAGCATTAATGGTATAATGTCAAATACACAAATACTTGTAAAAACATGTCTTAATTGAACTAAACAGTTGTTTAAATACTTATTTTTGTGCTATGACTACTGTTCAAGGTGAATGTACTTCTAGTCATTAGCCTCGGATAAAATTCTTGTGGGAGTTGTCAGTACATCAGCAGAGGAACATTTTCACACACCTAGTGTCAGGTAGCAGATGGCTTTTGTTTAGACCTTCTGGTTTTTTTTTATCATCAAAAAATTATGAACATATGCAGACAACAGGAAAGAGAAAGACCCTTGATCTCTTTTCAGCTAATAGTGTTAGGATTACCAACTAGTATACATTTAATTTTACAAAAAAAAAGTGTAACTTTAATGCAAAAGCACTTACCAAATATCCAAAATGAATTACTTTTAACTCACTCTTTCTTGTGCAGTTTACACATGCAGTGATGGATGACAGGTTGTCTTTTTCAACCCAGCGTGTCAAGGAACCACTGACACCAAAGACATTACTGATCCACTGCAGTAGTGGAGGAAATATTAACTGTTGAATGTATCCTCTCTCACACATACTGTATATATGTATACACAGTATATATATAGCTGTCTCTGTAGTAAAGATGACAGCTGAGCTCCGGTAATCATGTGAGAGCAGTGAGTTGTTTTGCTTGCACAGACATGAATTTATTATATGTTTGCGTAATGGTAATCTATGCATACATTTGAAGTAATTACATGCCTTTCCTAGTGTATTTTAGCTTGGCTGCCTTTGCTCTAATATTGCTGCTGAACAGATAAGAAGAGTTTTAAAGAATTGCATCCTACCTACTAAAATGTTTTGGATTTCAATATAAGTTAAAAGAACAGTGCACCCCAAAAAAGAAATATTCATCATTTAACAAATCATCATAAATCATAATTTACTCACACACACAAAAATATTTTGAAAAAACATTTCAGTGTATTTGTCCATTCACTGAGGTCCAAAACATATTTATTTAATTACTTATATATTTATGTATGTATGTATAAACATATTTTTGTATTTTTTCTTTATATTGATAATAATAATAATAATAATAAATATTATATTACTAAAAATAATACATGTTTAACATTAAGCATTTCCAAAGTTCAAGGGCATTATTTCCAAAAAAAGATACAGCAACAAGAAAAATACCAATAATCATAAACTATATATAAAATCAACAATATTAAAAGAGTAAAACAAATTAGTGCTAAAAAGGATAAATATGTCAAAACAAAGATTATGATATAACAGTAGTTAAGAGTACAGAACACAATACAAACTAGTGTCACCCATATGAAGACCACTGAATGTTTTATAACATGTGCAGTACACTAACTTACTCATTTCACTTTACCAGGACCTGGAACATGTACAATATAATAATAATAATAATAAAAATTATCTTATCCAACATATGACTCAAATAAGACAAATTCCTATCAGTTGACAAAACACTTGACCTGATAATTTGCAGGTACCCCCAGCCTGTAAATGTCCAAACAATGTACAGTTAAAAAAATAATAATAAGAAGAAAAAAGAAACTGATGCTTAAAAATGTAATACAGATAAGTAACAGATAAGTATAATACAAGAATACAGATTAAAAAGGATACCCAATATAAGACGTCTATTAAACGTTTTGGCACCTGAACGAGTCCCTGAGCTTTCCAGACCCCTGAAAGAAAAGTAAAAAGATAATTAAACGAAAATAAAGCAAAAAAAAATTATATTATAATTCTGTCATTACCGATGACAGCCTCTCTGCAGATGCCCTGCAAACCCTGCTGCGTGACTGAGAAGAAAAAAATTGTCTTTCAATTTGAACAGCGCCATTTTTCATCCTTTGTGTCTACTGGAAAGTAAACACTGTTAACCCCAGGGGCCAGGGCCCCCACCAGCAGCTGTCATACAATTCACAAAATTCAATTATGCATCATACCTGCTCCTGTAATGGAGATGACATGAAAGAAAGGCCCTTGACACTGTAGAGACTGTGTAGTAACCCTGTATGCATTATCCACCCCAAGGACTTAATTGCATAGCAGCACATTCTCAGTTATGAGGATGAAAATACCTGAAATCATGAGCCATACTGTAGAGTACTAGAAAAATAAAAGTATTATTCATTCTCCGTGATGCATTGGTAGAATCTAGCCTGGTGTGTTTATGAAGACTGGAACCACATAGTAAAGCACACAGATAATGTCTTGCCTGTGCATGGATCACATGGTTTGCAGAGGCTGTATTACATTTCTTTCGAAAGGAAATGACACCTCTATCTCCATCAATCAATGGCTAATTACAGGCTGCACATAATGGGCCACCCTTACTGGAAAGAGTAGGAAACAGATCTTTTGGATGGTTTTGGCTCTCAGGGCTGTGCGTCTTCCCATGGAGCCAAACAAAAGCCAAAGAGTGGCAGCAGCTGTGGAATATCTGCCCAATCATTAGCAGGTTTTTCAATGCGCTCACCATCTTCATTACAGCAGCGGCGCAGAAATCAATACATGATCCAAGCTGCTTTTCTTTCAGCTGTGCCTTGAGATGCCACTTCAGATTCAGCTCACATATGGATGAAGCACCATTTTGAGACTTTACATTTTTAATATCAAACGTGTGATGTAAAATGAAAATGAAGGAAATGGGTTTCGCACTGCACCAGCCCAACTGCAAAAGAAAATGACATGACTTACATGAGCTCCCATATTGAGAATTGCACTTCATGCAGCCATAAATTATGTAAGGGACCTTATAGATGGCTTCTTGCTTATTTCATTATTTCATGGCAGTTCCCAAAATAAATCACTATGTTGATGTGAAATATTGATTCGGGTTTTAATTATTGAATATTTGCAACTGTATATTTTCATAAAGTTTCCGCTGAGAAAGAAATAGTCAATATGTTGTCCTGAGGTTACCTCTTTTTTCCAACCTGACAGCTGAACATCTCCAGCGCTCAAACATCAATTCAGTCACTAAGAAGTAAAGAACAATTGAGTCCCCAAAGAGCATGTACTGATATAAGAAGAATCTTTTCAGCTATCAGCTATTCTTTCCTTCAACCTGCAGAAATGGAGACACAACCAACGACACAAAAGCCTGACGGCACCGCTCACCTCTCTACACAACTACCGCAGGGAGCGTCACCACCCACGCACGAACCAACAGAGCCCACTTTAATCACAAGATGGTTCTCACAACACACACACCTACACACAGGCACAGGCTCAACAGGAGTATTGAAGCACATCACATACACACACAAAGCCATAGCTCGGGTTTATCGCTATGGTGGTGGGTTGAAGAAAGTCGACCTCATTTATGCCTTATCGCAATCTTTTGCAGCAGTGTGAAAGCGGTTTTCACAGCTTGTTCAGACCTTTAGTTTAATTCTGGTTCCATATTGTATTTTGGGGGTATTACTGCGATATATTTTGTGTCATTGTATGACGGATTGTGTTCATACCAACTGCAGCCCGTAAGAGTTTCTCATGAACTAGTGATGGGAATATCGGCTGCATCCGAAAACCTATGCAGCTGACTTGTTGTCTCACTGCATTATCCTTCAACGACTTCGCGGGCAGCTTTTATGCACAAAGGCAAGTCACAAAACTGATTTCGGACATGCTTCTGAGGCAGCATAATGTTTAATGATCTAAAACAAAGTAGAACAAGCTTTGGTGATAACTGAAGATTTAATTACTGTAATACTGATTATAGTATAATACTGATTTCTTGCTAGAAATAAGATCAAAAGTGCAAAAAGTTGGTCAGACACAGATTTACACACAATCAAAACCAACAAACACAACTTTTAGATGCCATCTTTATTTTTTTGTTCAACCGTCACAGAATGGAGCGCACAGGATTGTGGGATATCAAAGGCAGCAAAGGCTACATTTATGCTGCCTTGAAAAGTCAACCAAATGAAGGCATCTAAAATTAGATTGGAACATGCCTTGATGCTGTCTTACCTTAAAATGTGTCCTCCGAAGGCAGCATGGAAAATGCTGAGCACAATCAGTCATACAATGAATTTTCGAATGTTCTTTGGAACAGTTTTGTTCCAAGCTAGTTCAAAACATGATTCAGCAGTTTGTGGCTAGAAGGGATACAGCTATGGCCAAAAAAAACAAACAATAAAGTATATTTGCTACCTACCACATTAATGTCTATACCTACTGTCAACCCTAAACCTACCCCTTACCATAACGCAAATACAGTAATTATTGTTGTTCAGAGTGACAAAAATTATGCAATATTGATGTGAGTAAGCAAACTGACCTGATGCAGTTTTTACTTAGTTTTTACAGTGTTACAACTAAATTAAACAGAACTCTCTTGTCAAACTGACTTGTCACCAACAGTTTTGTGGAGCTTGTGAGAAAACCTGAGAATATCTGTGCATGCACAGACATTGATGATGTATCCTAGGCCTGTTCGCTAGCGGCTTTTCTTGCTTTATCAGGCTCAGTTCTCCACAGTACAAAAGCGCTCCCTCTGAGGCTAACTGTAGTAGATATCCTCTGCCTGGAAATAGAACTGCACCCTTTATCACTTTAATATACACAATGCATTCATCTACTCATTGACTGCTTTTCCCTGCAGTCATTTCAGCAGAGCTTATTGATGTTTTTCTTCTTAATGCATTCAGCATCTGAATGGCTGTGTAGGTCATTTTCAAAGACCTGTCTTTTCCAATCTTATTCTTTGATGAAGATCATGCAATCAGGCATCAATTAGCATTAATTTCCAAGAACTCAGTGATATGGAATTGAAATGCTCTCAACATATCTACTTCTTTATGTCCATGCACTGAAACTTAATCAACACTTGAACCTCTGTCAACCTGTCAGAATGAATAAATCAACAATGACATGATATAAGAATATGGTTCTCAAAGAATATAATATCTGATACCATCACTAACACATGAAACATTTTTGCATTTAGCATTTATTTAAATAACATTTTACAATATTAGCTAGCTTCCTCTCACAGTTTAACATAATTGAATTGTAGCATTCCAGAATGCTATTTGATGTAAAAATCTGGTGAATAAATGTGTGCTAGCATATCACTATACCTCCAGCTTTTTGTGTTCAACTCTTGTGCTATTTTCACTGCTTCAGTGCTTCATCTTTTTTCTTTATTGAAGTGAGTAGGAGTTCCATCTGTGTCCCAATACACACACATGATATTGTAGTATGAGTTATCCAAAAAGGGAAAGGGAGAGAGGGAGGGAGAATGAAAGAGAGCTGGAGACATGGGTCAGTGATCGATAAATTTCAGAGGAAACGAAGGCCAGTGTAATGAGCAGCTCCATTTTTTGCTGATGGAAATATGAAGAGCCCCTGGTTGGCACTTCACTCTGCAGATCCACAACATAATACCACTGATTCTGACTGTACTGAAGCCACAGTTGCACTGAATTCACCAGCAAACAATGGAGGCACTGCACAGTAAATTGTTTATAACCATTGCATCCAGTTTAATATATTTAAATGCCCATGGGAGCACAAGTGCACCAAACAGGCCTCTATGGTTAGCTCTACGGATAAGGCAAGAGAAACTTCATACAAATTTAAAATGGAAGCAGTTTTCAGTAAAAATGGACCAGCAATGGACCAGGACATATATGTTTTATGATTTTTTTCTTAGAGCTGTGAGTCTACAGACATTTATTTACTTGAAATCATATATGTGACACTGGACCACGTAACCAGTAATAACTAGTGCGGCTATATTTTATAGCCAAAAATACATTGGGTCAAAATTATAGATTTTTCTTTTATGCCAAAAATCATTAGGATATTAAGTGAAGATCATGTTCTGTGAAGATATTTTATGAATTTCGTACTGTAAATACATCAAAATCTAATTTTTTGATAAGTAATATGCATTGCTAAGAACTTAATTTCTCAATATTTCGATTTCAGATTCCAGATTTTTATTAACTGATGGAATGGATAAAAAGCCTAAAGCTGTTATCAAAGACTGGTATCAAAGGCAGCTCAAAAACCAGTCATCTTTGATAGCACTTGAAATGCACAACTTGCATAAATCTACTGTATAGCTCTGCTTTAACACAATTTATGATCATATTAATACAGATGCATGCAAGCCGACACATGCTTACCTGTTTTACAGAAACAGGACGAACATACTCAAATAGTCAAATTATTGTAAATAAAAATAGCAGTGTTAATATAAATAAATAAATGACAAACACTTCAATATCCTGTTAAAACCATTCATTTTAATATACAGAAAAAGAGTTTTATTTCGACTGTATATTTCACAACATATTACATTACTTAACAGACATAAAATAAAGTTTTGCATTGAGATGTATTATGTGTGATGAAATGGATTGCAAAGTGATATTATTTATCAGCTCTTTATAAATAGGATAAGTATGTCCATCCTTATTCGCAGAGTACTCACATATAAAATATATATATATATCTGCTTCTGTTGTTGCAAAATATAAACTATATTATTGCCCAGCTCTAATCTACTAAATGCGACTGTAATGTATGAAGGTAATAAGATATTTAAAACATTAAAGGGTTAGTTCACCCAAAAAAGTAAATTAACCCATAAATTACTCACCTTGAAGTCATCCTAGATGTAGAAGATTTTCTTCTTCCATATAAATTTTAAAAATGGTCTTTGATCTTTCAAGCTGTTTGATGCAACTCAGTGGGTGTTGCACAAGTTTAAAAGAAAGCGCATCCATTAAAATAAAGTGTCTCACACAGCTCCAGGGGTTGAACAAAGGCCTTCTGTAGTGAATCGATGCATTTTTGTAAGAAAAATATCCATATTCAAAATTTAATAATCACTTTAATCTAGCTTGCGCTCACAGTTGTAAATTTAGCACTTCTGGGGGAATAACGTTTGAGGTCAACGTTGTGCATGGTCCAGTGAGTCTCGTGAAAACCAACATTTGTTAACAGGTGCAAAGGAAGGAACGTTTCCTTACTTTAGCGAAGGAAAACTAGTAATCCTCTTGGGTTATTTCGAAATCCTCTTCTTTACAAATCCTCATTTGTACTTCTAATTAGTGACTGCTGTTTTGTTTTGATCTCTCCGCTGCTTTTCCACGTGTATCACTTCTGAGCGGCAGAAAGTGTACTGTGAAAAGCAGTATAAAAAATAAGTTTGATTTGACTTGACTTGATATGAGAAACATGAACCCAGCACAGCTACACTGAAAAAAAGTAAATAAAGCAAAGGTTTGGACTGGAGTATGTTTTAAAATAAAATAAAATTTCAAATTTAATTCAGTGTTACTTGCCATTTATTTGTGATAATTTGTGCAATTTTTAAAAATGGAAACTTATTATTATTTTTTTTTCAATCCAGACTAGACCAAGTATTACTAATGGAGATGTATGTGGGAGTGGAGTGGGCACCTTTTTAACTCCAACACATCCACACAGGAAAAGGTTGTCAGTCATCAGCACTGTGTGTGTGTGTGTGTGTGTGAGGGGAGAGTAGGAGTTGGATGTTGATGTTCCTCAAACAAAGCAGCCCCATGAGTCTCCCCATGAGACTCCACCCCCCACCCCCTCTACCTTCAGCAGTGCAGAATGAAAGGTTCCAGGCCCATTTTTATCTGCAAACTTGTGCATGTGAAGGCGGTGTTTTCTGACTGTCCTCAAAACACTGACATCGATAGAAAAGGCACAGCATCAAAGCCTCCAAGCACTTACACAGGGGAGCAGAGGAAAGATTTGAATCCATGATGTAACATCGATGGATAGCTTGAGAGCTGAATCATTATTACAGTTGCATCAGATTGTGTAGATTTTATCCTCTGGTCAACTTTATTCACTTTTTTAAAGGATAGCAGAATGTTTTACTTTAGAACATTCAATAACATTATTGATTTGACTGCACTGAAACTATTGGATAAGAACAAAACTTGAACCGAACTAAGCTGGATGATAAAACTGCTGTCTTCTATAGAGCTACCTTATTGCTTAATCATCTTTGTTTAGCTACATTGACACTGTTATGGAACTTTTTGGAGCATTTATATGCATATGCAAATGTAACAAGAAATAAAGTTATTTATTTTTGTATACAAGCACCTGCGTTTGTCCTTTAACTAGGATATGCATGAATATCTCAGAGATCTATTCCATGCTGACATATTGTCCCTGTAACTGATTAATCTGATTGATTTAATCAGGCATCTGTCCATTTCTGGGGCACCTGAAGGCCACATTTGCATCATATTTTGATGTTTATTATTTTAAAACTGCTTTAAAAAACAATCTGTATTGTATAAAGTGCTATATAAATAAAGGTGGCCTGACTTAGAAAGACATTCAAAAACTCAAAGAGACTTCAGAATTCACATGTGCTCTAGATAATATAATATAATAGGTTTGTCAGGGTTTCTTAAAGACATGGTGAAATGATAGGCTGCCAGGGGGCTTTGTAGCTATATTAATGACTGGAGTGGAATCACTACATTTTGGTAATTATGGGTTCCATGGAATATCATGATATGAATAATGGCTGTTCGCAGCTTTTTGTCACACGTTGTTAAAGGGACAAAAGTTTTCACCTGGTTATGTAACCTACTAATAATAGAACTGAAGAAAATGGCCACATATTCAGAGAAATTTCATTTTTGCCATTGTTAATGTGAATGTGTAATTGTTTGATGTATGAGTTAAGTACTTCATCCAGAAGACTTTATATGCTCTTGCAGGTTTTATAGACTAAATAAGGACAGACTTTTCATTTAGTTCATTTTGAACTATTGTGTTTAAGTACTAACAGAAAAGCCTTGAAACCAAAAACTAGTTTTCATCTTACCCAAACTGAGAAACGTGTGCAGTGTTTGCCTCAATCACTCAGTGTTGAACTGCAGGTTGTGAGTCAGCAGGAGTTTTCCCCACAGTGCAAGTGCTGCTGCAGAGCTCCCAGCAGAGTGCTTATACCAGCTGGACAAAAACAAAATGTGAAAACCAACCGGCTCACAGAAAAGCACAGACTTTTCTCATTTTGAATAAAAGATTTGAAGCTCGGGCAGAAATATGAAGACCAGACTTTCCCAATATACATCAAAGATGCAGGAAGCCCCTAATGCACATGTCAGCTCACGATTCCTGATTAAACATTCAGTTAATAAAATGTTTAGGCAAATTTACTAAATACAGCCCTGGAGCTCTTTGTATATACACTGATTTTTATATAGGACAGTGAAACCACATTAGTGCATTATCTTTTACCTGTACTTGCCTACATAATATACTACAATTCAAAAGGGCTCAGTTTGATTTTTATTTATGTATTTATTTTTGTAGAAGAAATTATTACTTTTATTCAGCAAGAATGCATTAAGCTGATCAAAAGTAAAGACATAATAATTAATAATATATAAATAATTTTACATGATATTCCTTTCAAGTAAATGCTGTTATTTTGAAGTATTCATTTATTTATCAAAAGGTATCATGGTTTACTCAAACAATATTGTGCAACGCAACAGTTTTTAACATTAATAATAAGAAGAAGAGTTTCCTGAGCAGCAAATCAGCATATTCAGATGATTTTTGAAGGATCATGTGACACTAAGACTGGAATAATGACACCGAACATGCAGCTTTGCATTTTATTCAAATCTGCATTTATTTTAAATTGTAAAGATATTGAACTTTCTATGCATTTTAAAACTTGACCAACCTCAAACTTTTGAACAGTTGTGTATATCATTCAACATTTTGTAAATAGTATGTCATTTATGTTCCTGCCATCATATTTGGTGAATAAAAAGTGTTTAGAAATAAACAGGAACGTTTTTGTTTTTCCTACATTTCTGTGCCTAGTAATATTCTAATTAATACAGTACAATAATTCAGAGCTCAAATACTGCAAACAGCAGCTTATTCTGCAAGCTGAAAACTCATTTAAGTAATGGTCCGGGTGTTTATTGAGAAATTGAAACTCATTGATATACACAGGGAAAACACAAAGTCTATTTTACAGAATCCTTTGAGCCCTGGACTGTAAATTCTGACCTTCAGGCATGTTTTAGTATGGGTTAGTGAGATTTTTTTCATTGTTGCTCCAGTAATACTGAAGGATTTCCTTCATAACATGACTCCTCACTGATATAATGTGTATCATATTCCAGTATTACTTCAAAGGATGGAACACAGATGTCTGAGCTGAGCCGTGAATATTCACTGACCCTGGAACTGCCTCTGGCTGCCATTAACTGAACTGTAAACTCTAACGCAGCCAATGCAGATACACAAGCCACTGCTCACTAGACGCCACAGGCCACGGCTATGAAGAAAAATAAACTGAGATTTGTTTTTTTCTTCATTCTGTTAAATTCTGTCACTCATCGGAGGTCTTGTTTTCTTTTTGACACAATCCGTATATTAGATTTTCTGTCTCATGCCCCGTGGCTTCTCAATGTGTTTTCATAAGAACGAACAAAGTGACCACTCTGGGATATACAATAATACCAACCTATCTATTCTGAATATTATTGTTTCTGTGATTTGGTTTTTGTTTGAGAATGTTTTGTATTTCTGAATCTTCTTCCATTAAACTGTTGATTGTAAAGCAATTTCCGTACAAACCTGTGATGAATATGACTATGACTGCTTACAAGATGAAGACAAAAGACAGTATGCAAGTTGAGATGATGTGATCCAGATTGTATTTAATTTTTTACGGACCTTATATTACATTTGCAACCAAATTTATATTTGTATTCATAACACTGTGAACAAAGTGACCACTGAATTACTATACACCAATGACAATTTATTCATGCAAAATTTTCTGTTTTGCTCCTTTTAAAGTCTCCTAGAAGAACATTTTGTCCAGTAACATTACAGCAGGCAGCACTGTAGTGTCAAACAAAAATTAAATAATAATACTCTCAGCATGTATGGAAGAAATTAAGTTATGGATGCATGCCAATTATCTTAAACTTAATGAATCAAAAACAGAATTTCTACTTGTTGGTATGCCGGCAGCCTTGCACAAGTTTAACTGTCAAAATCTGATCACTGATTCTGATTTACTGGCCCCAGCATCACAGGTGCGAAATTTAGGTGTTATCTTTGATTCACATTTGTCTTTTGATGCCCATATCAAATTGGTTTCAAAATCAGCTTTTTTTCATCTAAAAAATATTGCAAGAATTCGACCTTTTATATCCCTGCCAGATGCAGAAAAGCTTATCCATGCATTTATCACGTCGAGACTAGATTACTGTAATGCACTATACTCTGGTCTCCCTGATAAACATATTAAGAAATTACAGTATATCCAAAACTCGGCCGCACGTGTACTAACACACACAACTGTTCAGCAGCATATTTCCCCTGTTCTTTATGAACTCCATTGGCTTCCAGTAACGGCACGTATCGATTTTAAAATCTTGATTTTAACATATAAAGCCATTCATGGGATAGCACCGGAATACCTTTGTGATCTAGTTGTTCCTTACATTCCAAATCGTTCTCTCCGCTCATCTGACTCTTATGCTCTACAGCAGCCCACATTCAAATTAAAGTCGATGGGTGGTCGCTCCTTTACGGTTACCGCTCCGTGGTTGTGGAATAAACTTCCATTTGCGATAAAAAATTCTACAACTCTGGACTGCTTTAAGAGGTCTCTAAAGACCCATCTTTTTAAAAATGCTTATTGTCTTTGAAGTGTATCTTATTTAGTTTTTTTTGTCTGATTTTTCTGTTTTTAATTTATTGTTTAATTATCTTATATTATGTTTACTATACTGTGTAGCGCTTTGGGTTGGAGAAAAGCGCATTATAAATAAAATGCATCATCATCATCATCAGTAAAGCAGAGAATCTGTAAGCCTGAATAAGCTACTAAATATAGTCCAGGACTAAAGTTATCTACAGCTAGAACCAATGCAGCGGTCATAGAAGTGAATCTGGTGTGGAAGGATGATGGCATTGGAAGAAGGCATTTTGAGAGGTTTGAATCAAGTTCTGATGACTGAATAATGATTCAATAGAAGTACTTTTTCGTGTGCTTATGTCGTGCTGTAGTTAATTGTGGGCGAGCAATAATAGCCTATAAAGATAGTTTAATTGAGACCCAATGGCATCTAGTTCTATTAACAGTACTCATATTTATTAATGTTGCACGTTCATTTTTCTGCCATTGTGACATGAATCAAAGAACAACACTACTACTGAATCAGAGTACAACATATGATTCTAATAAGTTGATTATTAAACATGCATGCAACCAGTGTAGTTAGTACCAAATGACTCTAAAGTAGGTTAGCTTCTTTTTAGTGAATCAAAAACATTTAGCATAACCAGTGTTGTGTGATACCTAAATAAATGATTCTAATGAGTCGGTTCCTTTTATTAAATTAAAACATAATGACTCAGTTCATTTTATTGAATTAAAACCTAAATTGCAACTAAATTAGCCTGTTGCCCATTAAATAACTGTAGAGTATACTAGGTTATTTTTAGGAGATCAAAAACATTCAATCATCCAGTGTAGCCTGATTCCCAAACAAATGATTCTAATGAATCAGTTCTTTTCAGAGCTATAAGTGTAGTCTGTTTCCCAAACGACTGATTCTAGTGAGTTGGTTCTTATTACTGAACCAAATATAGGCCTATATTGCAACCATTGTATTACGATTCCCTAACAAACGAATGTAGTGAGTCGACTAAGATCTTTGTGCATCAAAAACATTCAGCGCAACCAGTGTAGTCCGATTCTCCCAAAATCGTTCAAATGATTACAATTGTGAGACTTTAATCACACATTATGAGTGTAGTTGATAACATTTTAAATGAAAAAATTAAATCAAATGTGTGAACAAATTTAGGGAGCACTTTATTTTACAGTCCTGTTCCCCATGTACATACTATGTACTTATTATAGTAATTACAATAACTATGTAATAACTAGGTACCAGAACTTTCTTAGATAAATACACTGTAAGTACACTATAAGTACATGTTAGTACACGTACTGTAAAATAAAGTGCAATCAAAATTTGTATATGTATATCATTTGGGCCAAATGGAATGCATTTATGACAATTAAAATATTTATTAACTTTTTATATATACTGTATATATTGAATGTAGTTTTATATTTATATATTCGTTTGGACACACCTTCTCATTCAAAGAGTTTTCTTTATTTTCATTACTATGAAAATTGTAGAGTCACACTGAAGGCATCAAGTGCTATTTGACCAAGAAGGAGAGTGATGGGGTGCTGCGCCTGATGACCTGGCCTCCACAGTCACCGGACCTGAACCCAATTGAGATGGTTTAGGGGTGAGCTGGACCACAGACAGAAGGCAAAAGGGCCAACAAGTGCTAAGCATCTCTCGGGGAACTCTTTCAAGACTGTTGGAAGACCATTTCAGGTGACTACCTCTTGAAGCTCATCAAGAGAATGCCAAGAGTTTGCAAAGCAGTAATCAAAGCAAAAGGTGGCTACTTTGAAGAACCTACAATATGACATATTTTCAGTTGTTTCACACTTTTTTGTTATGTATATAATTCCATATATAATTCCACATGTGTTAATTCATAGTTTTGATGCCTTCAGTGAGAATCTACAATTTTCATAGTCATGAAAATAAAGAAAACTCTTTGAATGAGAAGGTGTGTCCAAACTTTTGGTCTGTACTGTGAATATATTTATATATATATATATATATATATATATATATATTGGAATTATCTCATTATTTGGCAATGAAATTGCACTGTCAATATGGAACACTGGCAGCACTGTGTAGGAGGTCAGTGGATTGTCCAAGAGGTACATATTGTTACATACTGACAAGTCAGCAGCAATGGAGATGGACTTATGGGGGAGATCTTATAATAGAATAAAAAGGTGAGGCCATACAAGTTGAGTTTCCAAGTTAAGCTTTTCATTTTGATCTGAGTGGTGTTAGATAGAGAGTTCAACAGCAAAATTAATCTCTCTCTTACGTCAAGTGACACATAAGTGAAGCATAATGACAATTAAGAGCAATTGAAGACAGGATCTTATACGCATCATTTCCTGTAGAGAGAATCTCATAGTGTGAAGCCCCCATCTGTTCTGAGATTTACTGGTCCTGTATAGAGATTTTAAGTCTAACTCACATCTGCTGTGTTGAACCAATGTATTAAGATTCAAGTAACGTACTTCCAACATTTCAAGACCTGACCTAAACAGTCTTCTTCAACAGAATGAATTTTCTCCTTTCATAAATTTATAGGACAGTCTTTTATTTTCTGAAATGATATGACCTGCCGTGGCTGCTGCTCTCATTTTGTGAAGCACAGCGAATCAATATGTAGTTTACCAGTCAGTTTGGAGCACAGATTCATATTATTTATAGAAAGAAAGTTGCAAGCGTTAAATTGCCAGCTCAATGCCATCACACAAAATGTCTAGTAATAAAAAAAAATAATAATAAAGTATATTAATGCTAATGTTAAGACATTTAATCAGAAATTTTAAAACATAAAATATTTTGAAATTTTATTAAAAACCAAACAATTATTTAATTAATTACAGAGTCAAGATTGGTTTCTTCATGCTTTCCAGAGAAGATATTATGGAAAAAGCTGCATTGTTTCCCATTTAACAGCTATTTTATCATTCTGATATACTTTCAAGCACTCTCACTTGCTTTAGTAATCCGTTATGTCACTGAAAATCTCCTGCGGAAATACAGTGAGCAATTGAATGATGTTTTTTTCCTGACCACAATCCATTGAAGTATGACAGCACTCCATTCTATCCTCAGGTCAAATGCTTTTTACAGTTTCAATAGAAATGTGTCATTGTAAAACAACATTTAGGTACTGCTGTTTGTAACACAGGTCCATTTCACGTTTTTTTTATTTTCTGGGAAAAGGTTGCAAGCTGCAGGAAAGAGAGACAAGCTCATTAAACTGGTCATCGGTGTCAGATCCTATGGTGAAAATATATGAGGTTCCCCACTGAGACTGTGAGAGTCTATCACACAGACCAATTTCAGTCCTGTGAGAGGTTTCCTGCTTGTCTTTGTCTCAGCGAATGTGTGTGTGTGAATGAATATGTAAAATAAGAAAAGGAATAGAGAGAAAGAGATAGTGACGAAAAGAGCATAGGGAGAGAGTTAGTGTGACAGGCCTCTATGTGTCGCAGAGACAGAGTGCCAGACGTCGGCTCTTCTCAGAGGCTTTAGGCCCTTCTCTCTCCTCATTAGAGAGCAGAACGCCATCATGTCCCGCTTCTCAAATCAGATTGAGGTTTGTGATGTCCCTGAGGCTTTTAATGAGGTTTACTAAGCAGTGACCCCTCCATTGTTTTTGCTTCTTGTGGCTTTTCTCACTCTCTTGCTTTTTCTAACGCATGGGCTGTGTTCCAAAATTCCTTGAGCTATCTTTGTGTTCATCTGTATGAGCCTTAACTGAAATAGAACCTCACATTTCATTTCAAATGTTTAATATGTTGCTAAGCTAATGACATTGTACTCTAATAAGCATACAAATAACGCACACATATTAGGTTAGGTTTTTATTAGATTTAACTACATGTATAAAGTATATATGTATATAGTATTTTATTAAATTAAATTAAAATTAAAATAAAATCTTAAAAAAATAATAAATACATCTTTTTTTTTTTTACATTTGAAACTGTAAAAATTATTTTTCTCAGTAATGAAAGATTACTGGAGTGCAGTTTGCAAGACAAGACTGTTTCAGCCTTTCTACTTCAAAATGTCATGTTTAATTCACTGTTAGTTACTGATTCTTTGTAATAATTCGATTTTTATTTTTTTTTGCATTTTCTGAGTGAAAATTGTTTCTACACCTATTAATTTTTACAGTACAATACCCCCAAATACCCCATACCACTGACATTATAGCTCTATAACCTAGTGAGCTACAGTACCTTGCCTGTACCCTACATAGACACCATAACTGAAATGAGATCTAAAAAGTGACCATACTGGAATGCACTGAAAAGGCAGCATATTTACTGTATATGTCATGAAAAAAAGAAAAAGCATGTTAATGCTGCTAACACTTTACTAATATAATCAATGCACTCAAATATTGTGAAAAATAGTTCATTGTTAATTAGATTTAAATATTCTTATCAAAATGTATTTTATTTTTATCAAAATATCTTGACATGTCTGATATCTTTTACTGAACTTGTGAAAATGCATTATTTAACTACATGTGATGTTGTTTCAGAATTTATTTGGCTTATTTGGCTTATAAGGTTCTACATTCACAAATAATAAGTATAATGCTTGGTTTTTGGAAGAGGCTTTGCATCATGAGTGCACCTGTGAAGGCTGTAATGACTACATAGACAGCTAATTTAAAAAAAAAATCACATGGGAATGAAAGTTACTGGTCATTCTTTTATATTAGAGAACAAATATGCTTGTGTCTTCAGGATGATACCATGTACACAAATGACTTTTTGAAAATGCATTTGTTTTGTTTTTTTGGACTCTGCCAATCTTACGCCCTCAGTTTCTTTCTCACTTGTCTACAGACATGTATGGCTCACTATTTCTCATTGTTTTATTTGATCTCATGAGACAAACCATGCAGTTTTATCCATGCAGAAAATGAGCCGAAGCCTTTTTCTCCCACTTTTCCTTAGCATAATGATGGCAGCTGCACTTTTATGGTAACTTGTCATCACCTGGATATAATTTTGCCAGGAACAGGCCTACATCCTCACTAGCCACTAGCAGTTCCAAAAATGCATCAACTATTCATTATATCCTCAAATAACTTTTGAACATAATTAACTTTTTTTTTTATCTTGGCCTTGATATTTTAAGTCTTGCTCATACTACACTGTAAAGCCATCTCATCAGTCTCATCTTACTTCTTCTGGGGAAAGATAATTAATGTTAGACCACTGTGAGTGGGTCAGCCGGCCACCAATCTAATTCGCACTGCCAAAGTTAATTTGAGCACCTGTGTTGGGAATTATAAACCTTCCTCCTTAGTCACAGGTTTCATGACCTTCTTCTTTTTATTTTATTTGTTGTGTTAGTGCCATTAGGTTATATCTGAAGTGTTGCGGTGTATGCAAGAGACAAGTGTTTAGGGAATGAGCAGTTGCTTTGCTACTTTTCAATGGCTTCATTGCTAAAAAGAGCTGAATGGATCTCCAGGCTAGTTAGTGCTAGTCTAGCTGCTGAACAGCATGGCTAAATTGATATACCAGCTTGGACCAGCATGAAAATTCAGCAGGATTTGGAAAGTTAGAAAGTCTTAGTTCAGTTTCACACAAGTCAAGGAAGATGGAGTGTCCTCTTAGCTTTTTTAGCTGAAATTTTTCATAAAGTACACTAAACATGAAGTCTGCACTGCATGTGGTCTTTTGCTTGAAATGCCTAGCTGTTAAAATTGAGATGATGCTCGGCTTGTGTCCTCAAACTGCTACTACACAGAAACAGAATTAGACGGCTGGATAGTACGAGAGGGAGTCAGACAGATCTGCTGACGTTAACGGAAAATGGCACTGTTAAAGGTACCTTTGACTCCTCAGAGCAGTCATTCTGATTCTGATTATGTGATCACTTTCAACAAGCTGCAATGCCAACAATTTCCAGCCACAGGTGCATATATGCTTTATATGGATTTGGTTCTGACATGTTTTATGCAAATAATTATACTGTACATGGATGCGCTCTGTCAGTTAGAATATAATTCGAATTCATCAACATTAGAACGATGGTAAGAATAAATAATGTGAGAAAAAACTGTTATGAATCCCATGTCTATTCCCATGTCATATATATTTATATAGGATGTATGCACATCACCCAGTGTTGTTTTAGGGAATAACGATGAGTAACATGTTTCCATAGTCAAGATTTAACATTAATTTCTTATGATAAAAGGTGTATTCAGTATTATACAACAGATCTGTATTTAATATAAATGATACTATAGAACTGCATAAAAAAGTATTGTGAAATTAAAGCAATTAGTTCCAAAATATAGTGGAAATTCACACCTTTGAGTGCAGTGAACAGCGGACAGAATGTGAAACGATCAGGCTTCTTTTGAGACAGTCAGAGAGACAAAAATCCACCTCTATGATCAGAGAGTAACATTCTGTCCTGTTGTAAATAGGTAGCCCAATTTTGTGCGAGGGACCTGAATAGGGTCTATCATTAGGACCACTGGTCATGACTCACTGAAAGAAATAGAGAGCTAAAGATATTAAGGTCTAGACAGACATTGTTATCTGAATAGCTGCTGTAAGACACAGAATATGAGCAAGGCTATTTAAAATTTTTTATACCGAGTCCAAGAGAGAATGCAAGTGCTGTGTTTCAACCGGATCAAGAGATTTTATTCAAGGAACAGATTTGTTATAAATCAATTTTTGATATATTTCTGAACTCTCCTAAATAATTGATCTTGCACAAATCATTGCTTAGATATCTTGGAATATAGCCGTTTTATAATGACTTTTATATGCACAATTATTTGTGACATTTTAAAGTGAAAATTTACTTCAACATAAAACCTACACCATTTTTTCCCAGTGCAGTCACTTCCATCATACTTGAAGGAATGCACAGGGCAATCTTTAAAAATTGCAGGTGGATTCATTATGCATCTGAAGCCAATTTATAAATCAGTTCAGAATAAACAAAAGGATTGCCATCACAGCCTCAAGGACGTGAGTAGGTTTGTTTACTACAGCTTTCGTATTTACCTAAGAGGGTATAATTGAACACAAGATCTTTCATAATTAAAGCTATTTTTATTAAACCTTTGAAACACTCCAACTTGCATAAACGCATGGAATCTAAAGGGAAATGACCAGTGGGGATTTATTTCTAGTAATTATCTTTTACCTTAAGGATAATGTTTCACATCACGTGACTGTTTAAGTTCAAGGTCCAATGTGTTTTTTTGACCATAGCGCTTGATGATGCTGTTAATGAAAACAAATCAGTCCCACAAGTGATTATCAAACAGCAAGTTTGCAAGTCAGGAAAATGACCCTTTCTTAACCCATTCCTCGTGACGTATAGCTTTGAAAACAGTGCTCCCAAAGGGCAAACAGAAGGAACCGGGAGGAATGGAAAATTGCAGTCATCCTATTCAGAGGTCTCTCAGCGTCCACTTACCCACGGTCATTATTGCAAACCTGCACACCATCTACCAAGAAATAACAACAAACACAAGCGCAGATGGGGTACTGTGCTTACTCAGGGTAATCCAGTTCATTTTGGGAGCAAGCAAATTGCTCGGTGTATATATATTTATGCCTGTGTGTGTTGGTTTGTTTGTGCTACATCCTGTTCTTTAGTTGGTTTTTGACATTTACTTGCAGGGTAGCTTGTTTCCACATGACGCATTACTTAATTCGCATGGTGCATTAACACATTTAGTACAACAGCACTGCAGTCACAGTTTAATATTAAGGACACAGAAGACTGTTGAAAATATCCTCAGAATTAGAGTGTTTTATATAAGAGATTAGAAAGCAGGATCTGTGTTGTTTCTTCGGAACGATGAGTCAGAACATCCATTACTTCAGTAAACACTTTTGTCTTTTCTGCATCTCTCTATCTCTTATTTTTCTCATTGAACACTGAAGATGCGGTACCTGCTATAAAATACGATGTGTGGGTGGTTCGGTTTCTACAGTTCAGGATTTAGACAATTTTGCAGAATGGGATTTTTTGTTAATACCCATGTAAAGTGCAGGCTGTTCCCTTAATTGACTATGACGTGATTAAAAAAATGGAAACAATACGGACGGCATGGCAACAGCTCATCATGAAGGACACAAGGGCTTTAATAAAAAGCTAATGTTGTTTATCCAATAATAAATTGATTCAGGTTACTTTTGCATTATTTCGATATGAACTGGATACTGCTGCTGATAAAAAATATAAAAAATATTTAAAAATATTAAAAATTAAATGGACTTTAGGTGACACAAAATCTACTGAACACTATCTGTTTTAAAAGCAGGTTTAAATTGCTTTAAATTAAATTCAAATTGTTTGTTGCTTTGGATAAAAGCATCTAAATGACTTAATGTAAATGTAAACATAAATAATTATCAGACTACTTTGATTGCTATGGGAAAGTGTGTGTCGCCAAGAAACCATAATAACGTTATACAAAGATGAGAAAGATTAACGGTTTGGATAGTGACTCTAATGTCACATTTTTAAAAGCCATCTCCAATTTTAGGTAGCAATAACTCGACAAATAGAGACAAGAAATCAAATGCAGCAAAAGTGTGACAGGCTGTTTTGATAATGCTCCTCAATTCAGCCCCAAAGCCATTTTACATTTTAATGTGTTTAGATTGAAATGAGGGAGACCGAGCCAGCACAGATAAACACAGATGTGGGGAATGAATCTCTAATTTAAGGAGAGGATTTAAGGAGGCAGCATTCAATAATACATTAAAAAAGCAATACAAAAACACAGCTGTCCACATACCACCTAGCTTCATCGTCATCATCACTGCGATCATCCTAATCATTATTGTGTGCTTGCTGTTGGTCAAAAAGTGAAGTATTTAGGCAGTGTTTAGTGTTTGTGAGGTTCTTGTGTGGGCGACAACGCTGATTGAGGCTGAATGCTCCTTCACTGCTGTTGGTAACAGTGCGGTGGGAGGCAAAATGTCTCAAAATGTCAACTTCAAAATTCCCAGGGAATCTGACACCCACTGCGGTCTGTAATCCAGGTTATTACCAGCCTTCACTCCCTCATATGTGAATCATTTTCTCTTTTGGCGTCAGTACAAACGGGTGGATTTGAATACAAAGCTAAATAAAATATTGCAGTGCAGAAGGCCAGAGAGGACGGTCAAATCGTAAATATGATGCATCACCACTGTGTGCATTGTAAATTCTGCTGTAAAATGCTACTTTACCTGTAGCATTTAAGATCAAGTTGGTTTTAAAAATGCAGGTAAGTTTTCAGCGTTAAATGATATAGTCGTGATGACATGTATTAATGGTGATTTAAAAATCACATCTGCCTACTTAACACTTGATGTATTTTGTTTGCATACACATGCAAGATTAGATAAAATGTTTTTTCTTTCTTGTCACATCAAGGCACAAAAGGCAGTGTGACTGATTTACCAGTCAGTGCTTCACCTTTTTTTTTTTTTCTCGGATAAAGCTTCACCCACTTTACTCCCTTTTCTCGGGTTGCATCAAATAAATGAAAAACTTTTCTTCTGTAGCTACACAGGGACCCACGGACACCCACTGTTTGTTTCCTGACTATATGATGCAAACAAATCTGGCAAGCCATACCCAAAGATCAGCAGCTTCAATCAAATTGGCTGGAAATTGGAGTACCCGTCTGGAAGGGAAGTTATGTTTACAAAGCACTGAACTGATGCAATAAGCTCTTTTGAAGGAAAACTAATCACTGAATATAATAAAGCATGCCAAGCATGTTATTTATCGCAAATATTTCAGCCCCTGCTGGCAGATACTAGAAGCACATCATTTGAAACCAAACAGCATCTTTCTCTATTGATGGCCGTTCAAAATAATTTGAATTCTGACTTCACATGTTTACTGAATTAACATTTGTTGGTCTCACCGTGTTTGAGATTTGTGTGTTGAGTTATATACATCTCATTGCGACTCAAAAATGTTTGCCTCTTATCTTAAAGGGTTAGTTCACCCAGATAGCAAAATTATGTAATTAATGACTTACCCTCATGTTGTTCCAAACCCGTAAGACCTCCGTTTATCTTTGGAACACAGTTTAAGATATTTTAGATTTAGTCTGAGAGCTCTCAGTCCCTCCATTGAAGCTGTGTGTATGGTATACTAAATGGTTCACATCTCTAAAACCCATTAATCCACAAATTAATCATTTTTTAATGTGGCTGACACTCCCTCTGAGTTCAAACAAACCAATATCCCGGAGTAATTCATGTACTCAAACAGTACACTGACTAAACTGCTGTGAAGAGAGAACTGAAGATGAACACCGAGCCGAGCCAGATAACGAACAATAGACTGACTCGTTCACGAGTCAAGAACCGGTTGCATCGGTTTTCGGATCACCAGTAGTTCTTTCGGACAGTTCGATTCAATAAACCGGTTGAAGAAAATGGTTCACCGGTTCTTTTGCGCTCGAAGTAATGGCGTCATTTGCGATGATTGCCCTTGATTCAAGCCTTCGGTTTACCCGCACTCATAACACTAGCACAGAATCAGTTCAGAATCCATCACCAAAAGAATCAGTTCGGTGCAGGCGCTCTGTGTGTCATCAGCTCTGTGTATCATCAGCTCCTCGGTTCTTCTTATCTGGCTCGGCTCGGTGTTCATCTTCAGTTCTCTTTTCACAGCAGTTCAGTCAGTGTACTGTTTGAGTGCATGCATTACTCCGGGATATTGGTTTGTTTGAACTCAGAGGGAGTGTCAGCCACATTAAAAAAGTTAACAGCTTAAGTCATTTGTGGATTAATGCGTATTAGAGATGCGAACCGTTTAAAATGATTCAGTTCGATTTGGTGAACTGAATGATTCGTTTGCGAACCGGATATCCAGACTGCTTTGTTTTGAACTCTCTCACACAACAGACACAGAAGAGAAGACAATGCTGAATAAAGTCGTCGTTTTTGCTATTTTTGGACCAAAATGTATTTTCGATGCTTCAAAAAATTCTAACTGACCCTCTGATGTCACATGGACTACTTTGATGATGTTTTTCTTACCTTTCTGGACATGGACAGTATACCATACACACAGCTTCAATGGATAGACTGAGAGCTCTCGGACTAAATCTAAAATATCTTAAACTGTGTTCCAAAGATAAACGGAGGTCTTACGGGTTTGAAACAACATGAGGGTAAGTTATTAATTACATAATTTTGCTATCTGGGTGAACTAACCCTTTAAAAGGGGATTATGCCATGTCATAAAGTGGGCACATAGTGATGAAAGAAAAAGTTTATTTTGTAGCTCCTTGCATTGCTAAAAAATAGAAATAAAAAAAATAAAGCTTTTTTTCGGAATTTTTACCCAGAATTTGCATGTAAATTTCACAGATAATTACAAAAGCCGTGTGTGTGGATATACAGTTTACCTAATGATCATTTTTCCCTATAGTTATTGTAGACCTGAATAAGCTAAATTAACTATTAATACAGTGTGCTCTGATTTGGAATATATCTTAAACAACTAAAACAGTAGCAGATTTGTTGTGTTTTAATACACCCAGTCCTGGATTTGGTGGCTTGGTTTGACTAGCATACATCAATTAACCTGTTAACGGAAACCCGAGGCACATCAACACCACAACGCTCTCGGGGTAAACATATCGGCCACACTTTCTGAAATCACGCTTGGTCAGGAAAACGCATGCAGAGTCGCATCAGACAGCTTCAAGGACAAATCGAGGTGAAGCCGAACAAACGGAGGCTTAATCGTTCAATCATAACGTGCCGTGACATTAAAAGCATTGCATCGCATATACATAATCTCCCATGCATATTCCATTTGTATGCGACAAGTCATTTGCATCAAGGCAAGGTGCTTTAAATAAGCTCATCCCCCAGCGTTGGCATTAAAGAAGCATATAACCGGAATATGTAGCAGGACAACTGCCCACGACAGCCACAGTCATTAAAAATTGATTGCTCTGAACATGGGACGCTTCGGATGGGAGCTTTCCATGTGATTCAGTGAGTGCCTTTATCAGCGGCAGCTGCAGTTCCCCTCACAGACACTCACACTGCCTCTCTGAGCACGAGAAACAAGGACGTCCTTCTTTTGCCTGGAAACCAGAGATGTTAGTAACGAGCAGTTAAAGCCTCGCTGTATCAGTACTGCTCAACTTTCATTTCTGAGGAGTTAATCAGCTTCTAGAGACATTTGAAATCGCCGTGCAGGTAATTATAACCTGTGTGTGTGTGTGTGTGTGTGTGTGTGTGTGTGTGTGTGTGGAATGCGAGCGTTTGGCTTTTGCTCTATGTGGGATGGAGCGGGAGCTGTCCGCCAGCAATGGTGCTGAAATCAGCCCCATGGAACGAGGAAGTGATTTTGTCTTCGACACGCATCGGAAATACTAAAGCGGGTCGTTTTAACGCATTTATAGGCGTAAGAAGATACTAGGAGTACAGTAGCGTACGAGATTCACCCGGACTCATTCATCACCCAACGTGTCGGTGAATTCGGACTATAAGCTTGTGGGTTTGATTCGGATGAGGGAAAGTTTACGCACAGATTAAGGAATCCAGTCTTGTATTGTAGTATCCTTAATTTTAAGATTTACATTCTGAAACTCTAACAATAATCATAATAAGTATTGTTCTCAAATGTTATTTGATATTTAGGTTGCAATGTAATGTTGCCATTCCCCACGAGAAGAACGAACGCTCCCTGCAGATTTACTTCAAATGTACACGATGCATGCTTGTCCCAGAGCTTGTTATAAGCGCTTTTTTTTCCTTGTGAAGGTTAAGTTACATGCAGGCACCGATAAGTCACTAACGGGAGCCCGTCGTAATTTTACAACTCTGCACTTTGTGTGAACTGTATGCGAGGTATATTGACCTCTACTGTCCTCCATATGTCGCATATTGTGAACTGATCGGCTGGATAGTATTGTGTATGCCATACAGTCATTATTATTAGCCTATAGTCTTAAGTAATGTTTTATCATATTACCAAATGCCTTCGTCTGTGACACAGTAAATGGTTTTGATCCAGTCAAACACATGATTTAATATGACAAAATCACACATATACACAACTGAAAATTTTAAGGGTAAAGAAAGTTAGAAATAGCCCCTTAGAAAAAAACTGCACACATTCACATCTTTTTTTTTCTTTCTTTTTAAGGTGAATATCTGTTTATACAAAGTAAGTTTTTGCTATTAAGTAATTGTCTGTTTCACATTGTAGATCTGGCGACAAGGGACTACTTGAAAAGCTCAACCTGAATGTAATATTTGGTTGAAGAAGGCAGGAATAAAAAGCCATCATCATGAATTTTGTAATGAAGCAAGCTCTGGGAGGTAAGTTTCAGATTTTCCCGTTTCTCCAAACATGACATTAACACAGAATCATCTCAGAGCAGAAACTATACAGTCATACAGTAAACTTGCACAGAAAAACCATCATGCTCAATCTGCTTATATATTACCTTTCTCTTGGCTTGTAAGTCATGCACTGCCCTTTATTTGCATGCACATGAAAAATGAACCAAGTGTTGCTTTTTTTGTCTTTGGAGTAGTTTTGTTTTTATCTGTCTTAGTCCTGCATAGCTTATCTTTTAAGTCAAACAATGAGGTTTAAGATAATATTGTGATGGATTAGAAAGCACTTGATCTGTTGGACTAGTAGATAGGTCGAGAGTCTTTGCGCATTTCAAAATCTGCCGCAGTTCCCTGTTGCTTTCATGACATAAGGGTTTGTTTTCTAGCTGGAAGACAATTCAGATGTTTTTCTCTATTGTATTTACTATAATTTTTAAAGGATCCTTTTGTTCATTATTATTTTTTCAATTTTTATTATTTTTGCAAGGCACATTTTATACTGTATCTAGACACACCAGAATTACTGACTACTGATAATGTGCTCTGCCGAGTTTAATCAAAATACAAATAATTCCATAAATATTGGCATAAATAAATATGTCCAAACAGAACTCCATCTTAATGTGGTTCATTAATCTCCTTTGCATTTGTAATGAGGATTTTATCCGTCTCACTCTGTGCAAACCTCTGCTCGTCAGAGCACTTAGCCTCATCAAGACTGAGATTGACAGTCCAGTCCCAAGGGATGTCACAAGAGCAGGACTGTGGCGGTTGATTAGCGGGGATGTGCTATAAAAAGGTGGCGTACGACCTGTTTCATTAACCAGCTGCCGGGTAAAGCAGCCCATGAGGGTCCTGCCCTAGTCCACTTGCTCCATCGATAAAGAAAATGAGTGAAATCCACTGAGCTGTACAGAAAAGGATTTCACCCTTGAGAAGAGAGAGTGGTCCCCAGCTTCATCTTTACTCCCAACTTTTCTCTCTCATCCTATCATGTCTTTTTCTAAAAGTAGCAGCGCGTATCTAAGATAAATTGATCTTGGCTTCAGATGTTTTTGGGTTATTATGTTTTAAAGATTTCAAGTCGCCTATAACTAGATTTGCATTTCCTGCATGAATTACCAGTGCTTGCAAGGCAGCATGAGAATAAGTTTTAGGTAAGCTTAGTTTCAGGCTTCGGTTCTGTGCAAATGATGATGACTCTCATGGTGTGTCTTGTTTTCAGTTGGCTGCACACAAGAATCAGCTATAAATGGTTAAAGTGTCCATATTATGCAAGTTTATAAATTTATTTTTGGGGTCTGCTAGAATACATTTACATGATTTGAAAGTTCAAAAACACATTGTTTTTCTCATACCATACACCCTCTGTCTGCCTGAAAAATACCTTTAAAACCCATCTTTCTAAAAAGCCCAGTCTGTTGTGATTGGTCAGACACTTAGAGTGTATGTCGGAAATGTAACACCCCTTACCATATTTGGGTTTCAGCTCCCGAGGCTTCATGAGCAGCTGTAAATGCTTTATTTCATAATTGATGAATTTTGCAATATTGAATCAACTGTGAACCGACTTGAGCTGAATAATGATATACCTGTTTATAGCTGAATTGAGCTTGTTTCATTAATGAATTTTATACAGTTACTGAACTGAACTGAATCAACACTGAACTGAGCGGAGCTGATTATTGACACTGTTGTCTTTTTAGGGCATCATTAGAATTTCTCTTATATTTCATAAGGTCTGTTTAATCGATTCTGTTATTTAACTGCTTTGAAACAGTGTGTATTGTATAAAAGTGATATAAATAAAGGTGAATTGACTTGGCTTAAATATTATATCTTTGGTAACTTTGGTGTCAATGTTATATATATATATATATATATATATATATATATATATATATATATATATATATATATATATATATATATATATATATATATATATATATATATATATATATATATATATTTAATATTACAGACCAAAAGTTTGGAAACATTACTATTTTTAATGTTTTTGAAAGAAGTTTCTTCTGCTCACCAAGCCTGCATTTATTTGATCAAAAATACAGAAAAAACTGCAATATTGTGAAATATTATTACAACTTAAAATAATAGTTTTCTATTTGAATATACTTTAAAAAAATAATTTATTCCTGTGACGCAAAGCTGAACTTTCAGCATCATTACTCCAGCCTTCAGTGTCACATGTAACATCCAGTCTATCACATGATCATTTAGAAATCATTCTAATATTCTGATTTATTATGAGTGTTGGAAACAGTTCTGCTGTCTAATATATTTGATGAATAAAAGGTTAAAAAGAACTGCATTTATTCAAAATAAAAAAAATTCTAATAATATATATTCTAATAGTATATTTTCTTTACTATCACTTTTTATCAATTTAACACACCCTTGCTGAATAAAAGTATTGATTTTATTTAAAAAAAAGACAGAAAAAAAATTACTGACCCCAAATTACTGACCAGTAGTGTATATTGTTATTACAAAATATTTATATTTTAAAAACATAGCTTCTTTTTTTTTTTTTTTTTACTTTTTATTCATCAAAGTATCCTAAAAAAGTATCACATGTTCTGAAAAAATATTAAGCAGCAGAACTTTTTCCAACTTTGATAATGAATCATCATATTAGAATGATTTCTAAAGGATCATGTGATAATGATCCTAAAAATTCAGCTTTGCATTTATAATTAATTTAAAAACAATCATTTTAAATTGTAATAATATATCACAATATTACATTTTTTTCTGTATTTTTGATCAAATAAATGCAGGCTTGATGAGCAGAAGAAACCTCTTTCAAAAACATTAAAAATAGTAATGTTTCCAAACTTTTGGTCTGTAGTATATATATATATATATATATATATATATATATATATATATATATATATATATATATATATATATATATATATATATATATATATATATAAATGTTTAGCCCACCCTACGAAAAAGTTAAACAAGTGTTTCCTGGGTATGGCAAAATCACTTACTCAACTGCTTTTTAAGGGCGGGGCTTGAGCAGCCAGTAGGCAGGCATTATGCAAATATATAACACTGTGATTAAGCTAAGTCACAGAAAAATAGCAGGAATACTAATGATGAGTGTTCTGTGTTGGAGTGATGAAGTCAATTTGATGTGAACTTCATTTAAAAATATGCAACGAAGACCAGGCCAATCATAATTCTATATGCATATTCTATATGCAAAAAAGAAAACCAATCACGTGATACCAAATAAATGGAAGAGGTTGTATGTATTTGCTCTAAAGCTTTTACTGCATAATTCAGATGCATCCATAAATGCTTTACTATATTGGCCCATTTCAAACTACTGCTCTGGGCTTTTTTTTTTCTTTTTGGTATGCTTGCAGTCTCCACCGTTGATTGATCCTGTAAATCATGGAACAGGCAATCTCCATTTGCCAGCAGCCGTTTTGACAGGCCCCCACACATGGTTCTGACCGACTTTAGATAATAAAGCTCAGGCTGAAGTGAAATAATGGGCCTGTCTGGCTCAGTAAGAGATTTAGAGGCAGGAGGTCAGCATGTGGCGAGAGAGTTCGGCACTAAAGCTCACGGATGTAAGACTAATCATGGTTATGTGAGAGAAATCTCCTGGGCATCCCTGCAGCATCAGCCAGAGTGCAATCAGAATGGGAGGCCACCCCTATGCACACATGCACTCTCACACTTACTCATCTCACTTTCTTGCTGAATTACACACACATTTGCTCTGTTTTCTTATCTTTTGCCCAGTACTGCGCTTTAGCGTGCTTAGTTGGGATTTAAAAGAAACTAAATATTACAGTTTTTTTGATTGCTAAATGACAGTGGGCACAACTGAAGTCACATGTGCAAAACTCTAACTACAGTCTGCACAGCAGCAGTTCATGTGGACCAAACTCTAGTTCGTTTTTCATTGCTTGAACACAGTTTCCAAAACTCTACACACTTATCCCACGACTTTAACCACAACCTGCACAACACTGTGGATTTACAGCACTTTGTTTAAATGCTAACACACTGCTGTCAAAACTGTGAAGCACACATTCAGAATAGAATAGATTCCAAACACTGCTGACTGCAATTTCAGGATTAGCCCCTCAAATACTTGTTCGAATTACAGTATGTACTTTTAGTTTATACCTTTTTTTCTCATTACTGTAATTCCGTAAATTACTACAGACTATTGAAGCAAACTGCTAATTTTCATTTACCTTAAATAATTGTTATGTTCTAAAAATGTAAATAAATCATGTGAAAGAATGTCACTCTTTTCTTTGAAGAAAATATGACTTTGTATGAAGTCACTGAAATATTTCAAACTGTAAAGATGAAAAGTTAGTATTTTCTGTATTGATGTTTGATGCTAGTGTTTTTCCTCTCAGTGTGTTCTGAGTGACAGTGTGTGTTATCTCAGTGAGGGTTGTGTGTAGTGTTTGGCTGCACTGAGTCTGTTTTGAGCCGTGTGTTAAGAGTTGTGTTGTTTGGAATGAGTTTTGCAGGTGATGTGAACTGTTTAGCTCAGGTGACTGTTGCTAGTGCAGATTGTAGTTAGAGTTTTGCACATGTAGCTCCAGTTGTGCTCACTGTCGTTTAGCAATTGAAAAAAACTGTAATGAATGTCAATTGACTGCACTGACACTGTTGGTTGAGAACAAAACTTGAAATGAATTGAGATGAACAATGATACTGTTAACATAATAACTTACATAATTTATGAACTTTAATAAAAGACAGTTGTTGAACTGAATTGAACCAACACTGAATTTAATAATGACACAACTGTCTTTTTAGAGCTGCCTACAGAGCTATTTTGTCTCATATATTTGATGAAGTTTGAGAGATGTTTCCATCTACATATTTTTATGCATATTTGGAATATTGCATTGAAATTATTATTTTAATAAAATGCACATAAAAAGCATATGCTCTCCAACTGAGGCAGATAAGTTTTTGATCTGTTATTGATTGTGCTGGTTTCCTCTTCATTACTATTAAGCTGTTCTGAAACAATCTGTATTATATACAGTGCTATATAAATAAACGTGACTTGACTTGACATGCACATACATTTTTGCAGTATTTCCTTCCAAATATAACCATGACTTTCTTGACCACTTCCTTTCAAAACTTCCTTTTACCCCTCTCTTTGCATCTCAATGGAGTGGAAAGACAGTTTTGCTCAGCGTTGTTAATAAGCTCGACATGCCTGAGTGTGTTTTCATTTTTTTTTTACGTTTGTTCCCAGGTTTAAAACTTAGATTTTTAATGTGCTTTCAGGCCCCACTTTATATAATTTTCATTTTTAATTGGGATGCTCACATTTGTGGTAAATTAACACCTGTTGTCATTAATAAGCAGAGGGTGCTCAGCTGAATCCAATTTTAATCCAACTGCACTTAGGTTTTCGGATCTGAATCAGATCACCTTCACATTAGTGTCAATGCTCTCGCAGTTCCTGTGGGTTCTGGCAGGCCACTCTGACAAAGGGTCATACATTAGCGTGGGTCATGGAAATGCATAAGCTAATCAAATGCCCCTAATCAGAAGCACAACTTAACCTCATGTCAATTGAAATTAACTAAATTGAGTTCTATTGAAGTGATGGCTGTGCAAAACTGTGCTGTAATACCACATCCCGGCTGTCACAGGGGTTAATTTGATTTACTTTAATGACAAAAAAAAATCAATCATGCGAAAACAAGCTATTACTTATGTCACGTTTTCTCATTTTAAGATTCTGCACTGTGTTGGCTGGGCATATTTAAAAGTTTGCCCCTTATTCTTATTCTTAAATTCCCAATAATCTCAGTTGTTGGTTGCAACTCATTTTATTCTTTTATTTTGGGGGGGGGGGGGGGGGGGGGGGGGTTGGGGTCCATGACTCTTTCTGCGGGTTACCTTGTTTCAGCAGTAGGTGGCGACAAGTGATGTTATTATGAGTGAGACTTTGACTGATTTATTCTATCCAACAATTCAAAACACTAAATCATCCTGGAATGAAACAAACCACTGTTTTTATGAGTGAGTCTTTAAAGCATTCAAAAAAATCTAAATCAAAATAAAAATAAAAAAGTATTTATGAGTGAACCATGGAATCATTCAGTTAACTGAATCGTTCAAAAACATAGAATCATTCGGGAAAGAAACAAGTGAGTGTTAATGCAGAAGTCATTGAATCATACATTCATACAATTAATTCATTCAGAAACGCTGAATCATTTACTGACAATACAAGTGAAAGAAAGTCTTTATGAGAGTCAATTTAGTCAATTGATTTGATGACTCTGGACTTTACACTGTGTGTTTCAACAGTTCTGAATCTGCAGAGAGTAATTCTACACACAAGAGGTTCTTTGGAACAATTGGTTTCCTTACACTTATATATTTATATAAAATAAAATACAAATGAAAAATAAAATGTACACCCATGTCGTTCCAAACCTGTAAAAGCTTTTTCATCTTCGGAACACAATTTAATATTTGGTATGGTAATATTGCTATTTTGGATGAAAACCGTGAGGCTTGGGACTGTATCATAGACTACCAAGTAGGTTACACTGTCAAGGTCCAGAAAAGGATGAAAGACGTTGTCAGAATAGTCCATCTGCCATCAGCGGTTCAACCGTAATGTTATGAAGCGACGAAAATGCTCACACTAGGCAATATTAACAGTGCCAGAGCACATCTGACCCCCAAAGCCGAGTTCGTTTGACTTGTTTGATCATTTCGTTTAGCAGTCCCTCAATTAGTTGAAAGAGGTGAGCAAGAGTGCATTTCAGTTATATATAAATCAGTGAGTGTGAGCGCTAACCGCACCGGAGCGCAGATCATTTGATACGTGCTGCATAATTGTGTGAATATTTATGAGTGGCCAAAGTGATATATTGTGAGAAGGCCATGTGTTACCATGTCCTATACTACTAAAAATAATAAACCACAAAGTTAACAAAACAATGCACTCCACTGTGCTGAGCAAGCATTTCTCTGCTGTCTTCACATATACTGTAGATGGCCTAAAAGCAAACAGATCTTTAAATTACTACAGTAACAACAATGTACATCAGTACATCATGTGTAACTTACAAGGGAAAATCAAAGCCTCTGACGTCAGGAAACCCAGCTCTGTGCAGGCCTATTGATTTATGTGTTGACCTATAAACGACTGATTACTTACTTTCAGCCTGCATGATTTTTAACCATGTAATGAGAAGAACGGTAAATGCAATGTGCTGAAATCAATACAACAGCTGAGATAGGGCAAGGTGCCGATCCCTCCGCTGCAGGGTAGGAGGTTACATGCTAGATCCAGCATTTCGGCTGGAATCAGACGGACATTAAATTGATTATAGGGCTTTTAGGAGCTCTTGGAGCCAAACTAATCTGACAGTCATCAAGTTTTAATTGTAATGTGAGCCTCTAAGGTGAGTGAAGGGAGGGAAATCAGGCTGAGAAGTGGTAATAACATATAGAAAGACCAATGAACTCTATTACGAAGCATCCTTAAAGGGATATTTTGCTATATTTATCTAACTTTTGAGGATGATTTTGTCCTCAAAGTCGCATGGGTTATCAAACAGTGGTCATCTGAAAATTGGAGATGAAAAATTTTTACTGAACAAAATTACTTCTTAATATTACATTACATAATATCTACATGACATTTATATAATGTTTCATTCTGTAAAAAAAAACAGGTCTAAAAGCATGAAGAGTAATTATTATCTATTGACAGTCATATTGACAGGAAGCAATGTGCATCTAGGTAAAGTTAAAAATAAAATCAGCAAAAAATAGACAAAGATATACACTTAAAATGGTTGTAGATGCAATTTTCACCCAGAAATTGCTCGTAAACATCACATTTACAAATTTGAAGTAGAAAAGTATTTCTTGTAAAATGTGCTATAATCTTTGCTTTATTTGTTTACCTTTTTTTCAATTCATTTTTAATAAATAGTATTTAATACATCAAATAAATAATATATTTTAATATTTGAAATATTTTATATTGACTATATACACACATTATAATATATACAGCGCAAGGGTATTATAATATTTGGGGGTCATTGGCATTAATTTTTTTGAAAACCACTGGTCTATACAGTTTAGTAAACCTACACACACTTTCCTTTCTTCGTGCACACCTTGACACCTGTTTAAATGGCTCTCTAGGACAGGATGCAATATGTTTTCCTGTCCATCCTGTAGATAGTGTAAGAAGCAGTATTGCTGTGAATCGTGCCTGACCTTAAACCTGTGAGCGGAACACAACGCTCTCTCTGTTTCTTTCTCTCTCACTATCTCAATCCATCTCTCTTTCGGGCCAGCAGATGACCACATGGTAGGACACATGGGCAGGTTCTTTGGCTGTAGGTTTCTGGCTCTGAGCTGCAGGGACTACAAGTGTGCAATGGCCCTTTCAGTTCCACACAGAGAAAACACCTGCCATCATGAAACACACACACACACACACACACATATACATACCCACAATGCACTAATGCATGTATCAAATTGACATTGTGATCCATTCTTGTGCAAATGATGCCTTGTGGATATCTTCTCAACACATCAATTCACAATCAATGCCCTTTAATTGCCAAGTCACATGCAGTGACACATTTGCACACACACTCGTATAAGCACATACACATACAGACACAGCACAGATGGGCTATGTCCCCAGAATGACCGCGGGTTAGATATCTGGTCAAGCTACAGCCATTCATGTGTGTTATAAATGGATGAGTCATAACTTTGGACCGGCCGATGGTCCTACACGGTGCCATGGGGCTCCATAAGGTCTTTGCCAGTTTGACACAGCAAGCACACTTTACAGGAGAAAAAAAGGAAGTGAAATGATCTTCATTAGTAAGCAATTTAAAGCACAGAATCATTCACGAACGAAACGAACGTCATTAAATCATTAATTCAGTCGATTCTTTAAGAAATGCTGATTCATTTAATAACAAACCAGGTAACAGTCCTTATGAGTGAGTCACTGAATCATTTCAGTCAAATGATTTAACATTTAAAATCATTTGTGAGTATGTGATACTGACCAAAATGGCACTATAGGGTCATGCAGAGAAGACGAATCATTGATTAAAGTTGTTATTTTTGTTTTCTTTGCACATAAAAAAGCATTCTTCTAGCTTCATAAAATTACAGTTAAACCACTGATGTCACACAAATTATTTTTAAGATTTCCTTGCAACATTTCTGAGCCTTGATTATGTAAGCATCCTTGGTGTCTATGGGAGGGTTAGAGAGCTCTCAGCATGCATCAATGAACAATTTGTGTTCTGAAGATGAACAAAGGTCTTACAGATTCGGAATGACATAAGGGTGAGTAATTAATTACAGGACTATCATTTTTGGGTGAACTGTCCCTTTAAGCTATAGGTGCATTTTTAACATTTGAGTTTGAGATTTTACTTATAAGATATTACAGAGCATTTTGCCCCCAAATCTATGCCTGTGTTTAAAAAAGATCTTGGCTGGTTAGTATTAGCATTAACATTTCAAATGGTACATTCTGCAACGACAACATACATACAACATACATACATATATATAATAGCATGTAGTTAAAATGAAACTAAATGCAACATTTTAATTATTAATTTTTACAGTATATACAATGACTCATCATCCAACTCCTGCTGGTGAATGTTGTAACTACAAAGTTCACTGGGCAAATAGTATCTTGCAACATATAAATTACATATAAATTCAAATAACTATTTCATTATAATAGTAGATGTTTTACGAGTAACTGTTAACAGTTAGTAACTGTAAAAATTAAAGATTAGATTTTTTTTTTTTGAATGAAAGATCAAAAAGATAAAGAATGCAGATTAATTTTCACAGCCGTCTTTGATCATATTTATCAAGGTTATCAACAGTTTTGGCCACGACCAGTTAGTAATACCCTTCATCTTAAAATGTAAGAAAATTATACATGCAGTGCTCATCAGTGTGATCACTCCCACTTTGTACTCTGCAGTTATTGATTCAGGCAGGTGTCAGTAGATCATTAGAAAGGTCTTTTTAATCAGTAATCATTATCACCATCATAACCTACTATCATCCTTCACCTCATCATCACCATCGACATGGCATCGTTATCAAACATTTTTTCCCATCTCAACTTATAAATGAATAAATGTAAATGTATATTAAAAATATGAAATTTCACTAAATGAATATTTTATAAGAACCCGTGTAAAAAAAACATGGCAATGCTCTCTTCCCGATGCACACACAGTCGTTACTGCCCCCTGAAATAAAAAAAAGTTAAAATACAGAAAAAAGTGATTTAGTACCTACTAGACGTTGTCCAAATGGCCCCATTAAAAACCTGTTTGACATTTCATTTCTTTGATTCATTACAGGCAACTCTCAAAGCTCTCTCTTCAACTGTTACTTTCCTCCTGCAGTGGGCCTAATATTAATCCAATGTCATGAAACCATTGTGAGGTTAATCTTAACCATAAAACAGCTTGGCCCAGGGAACAATTATCATACTTTGTATCCCAGAGCTCCTCAGTGAAGATCATTATATGTCTGCCGGCATGACAAAAACTTTAAAACGTCCTTGTTTTAAGACTTTTTTATCCAGAAGACGTCTGACCTAAATGAGGAATATTCAAGTGTAGAAATAGATCCAGACGCAATAAACTCAGGATGTCTCTTGAGGATTGAACACACTCTAAATAAAATCTCAAACTAATGAGTGAAAGTCAACACCCATAATGTTCTCATGCAAATTACATAAAGGAACCTCGGCAAGCAAAAAATAGGTTGCCGACGTCAGCTGTTAGATAACCTTGACATGCCACTCTCTGACTGTTGGGTCTCCAAGGTGCTATCCGGTATCCCTGCGAGAGAACTCCATCACTCGCTGGCACAGGGCAGAGGTCTTTTGGCCGATACGCTGCTTGCCCTTGACTGCTGTCCAAAATGACGGTCGCGGCCCAGCATGAAACTCTGGCAACCTTTCTGTCCCTAGCAGAGGTAATCCTATAGCAGGCCTGGAAAGGTTGCGAGCTGTTCCCTTTTCGTGACTGCAGTCGCAGATGCTACTTTCTGTCTACTTTTTCTCCAGCCTTCATCAGCTATGACCCACAGGCTGGTGTGAAGGTCTATTAAGCAGTCTGGTGCTTTTGTGATGAACTACTAGACCATTTGTCAGTGTGTCTATGTGTGTGTGTTTGTGTTTGATATTAAGTGTACATGTGATCGTTGGTGGACGTTTGCCCTGTGCCAACAATAACACCAGGTTTTGCGATCACACTCTTTAATGAAATTAATATTTTAGCCTCATTATCAAAGAGATGGAGTCAGTCCTTTTATCAACAATACAGAAACATGCTACAAGAGTGAATGCTCATTAATTGTGATTTTTTTTGCTTGAGTCTTCTGTATTTGAACTCTGAAAATTTCTAAATCTTGCTCTATCTGGTCTAGTTGCTTTTGGTTCTTTTTGGGTTCTCTTTGTTCAAGCTGATACAACAGCAATACAGTGCACATATTGTTATAAATACTGTGGTACATTTGCTTATAGTACTACTATCAGTCAGGTCAGATTGAAGGGGTCATATTCCCCCTCTTGTGAAGGTTGTAATACATTTTCGATGCTTTAAGTGGCTAATGGAAAAAGGGCTGAACAGAACAAGGTCAAGTATTTACAGTATGTTTTGAACATTGCTATCTAGTTTTGGCTTCATGTTTGGTGGCTGATGGAGTCCAAACTAAATATTGTCCCTGAAATATCAAAGCAACAGTAATCCCAAAGACTATACATTGCAAAAAAAAAAAAAAAATCCTGAATTATATATATATATATTAATGTATGAATATTTGCATGTCAGGTCTTCATCATACACTTATATGTTTTATACACTTTATAAACTTTATGTTTTCTGTGACACAAGCCAAACTTAAATGGTAAGGTAATGATTGTCTTCAAACAGGTTTCCCAAATACTCTTACATTCTCTTGGCTGAGCCAGAAGCTGAGATGTCAGAAACCCATGTTTTGACAGCGCCACAGGGTTGAAGTGTTTGCACACTTCAGGAAGTCAACCTACAAAAGGTTTACTTATAGTTGTCACTGCACATTAATCTAAGAAAAAGGCACTTTCACATCAGAATAATTACACATTTCACCTTTACGGGCAACTAGAGTATATAGAATGTCACCAGCACATAAAGAAACAAGTGTGTGATTCTGTCAGTGGTTTCAGACAGAACTGGATCCCAGCATTACCCCAGCTTCCGCTGATGCAGGCAGCAGGATATGCCATTCACCATCTGTCACAGGGAGATTCCTTCACCCTCTTGTGAAAGTTGTAATAAATTTTCAGTGCCTTAAGTGGCTAAAAGGAGAAGGGCTGAACAGAACAAAGGCGAGTGTCTACAGTACGTTTTGATCACTGCAAGCTATTTTTGGCTTCACATTTGCTGGCAGATGTTCAAACGACTTCAAAAACATTCTTGTCCATGAAGCACTAAAGCAGTTGAAAATCAAAAGATGATTCATTGTTTACATTGGAAAAAAAAGAAGAAAAAAAAAGAAAAAAGAAAATCCATAATTTGCTTCAGCAAACCTGCAAAAAAATTTAAGAATTTTTAAAGCATATACCTTTAATTATTGTATTGTTCTTACCTCATTGACATTTCCTTAATATCAAACTTAATATTATAGTATTATACACCTTTAAATAAGTCTCAACAGTTTATGTAATTTGCTTCTAAAGTTAATTTATCTTAAGAATGTTTAAATATTTTATAACTGGAAAAGTCAAATGCTAAATTTGTCACTGTGGTCCCTGTGACACTGGTGGAGAGTTATGGCCTACAGTGACGCCATTGCAAAACCATTCATCACCTTGAGCTTTGCACTGTGTGCAGCCTTTGGAATATAAAAAGGGAGTCCATGGCCTCCAAACAGGGTTGTGTTCACAATAATACCATGGTTCCAATACGTTGCATGCTTCTTAAAGCATGTGCTTTTAACATATTTTAAAACTTTCAGAAAGCCAAATGCAGTTACACATCAAACTTTTCCATTTGGTGATAGGTAAAAAAATTATTAAAGCCAGAATTATGTGATCTTTAAAATGTACTTTAACAGAAAAAGCATATTTTGTGAAGGAGGTTTTTTCTCCATTTTTTAGTTGAAAGTCTCAGAACGAATCTTGTGTTTCAGTATTCCTTCAGAGCAGTACCCAAATGGTGAAGGTAGGCGTCAGAGAGTAGTGGGCGTCTGGAGAGGCCTCTGCTGACCCACCAACACTTTACAGAGTCCCTGCAGAGCTCTGCTAGAAAGCACCACCTCCATCTAAACAAATACTTCCAGCCAATACTGAAAGCCAGGAAGAGCAAAAGCTGCCAAACACACTTCTTTACTTACAGTTGACTTTTGCTTAATACCTGTCTTCTGAAAGGTGCAATGATTTTTAGCCTTATTTGTAATTTTTATAGTAGTGCAACCCCAGATTTGATAAAAATATAGAAAAAACACACATACATACATACATTTATGGCATTAAGTCTTGTTGCATGTGATGTTAATTTACAAATAAACTATGGGAAATTAAAAGCAGAGATCTACTACAGCTTTGAAAGTGTTCAATATGAAACTGTAACTGTAAAATTCAAATTCACAAGGGTTGAGCTGTGAAGGTTTAGCATTGCGCCCTTGTGCCTGTAATAAGTGTACTGTATATTGCTCTGGATAAAAGCTTCGGCAAAATGACAAATAGGTAACTAAGATAGGAAACACACTCAAGAATCTCCAGTTGTGGCTACAGCTAAATCATCTTAGGAGTAGTTTGGAGTAGTTTGGACTCCATCAGCCACCATAAATCTTCCTAAATCATCTCTTTAGTTTTAAATACATAAATGTCCAGAATGGACAAATTACACCAAACAATAAAATCTACCAGTACAGAACCATGACCAAGTTCCTCACTATTTAAAACGGAAACAATCACTGAATAATCTGCAAAATTAATGATATGACGCCTCTGTAGTTGCTTTTGACAATCATTAGTATACAGCACAAATAAAAGAGGTGAAAGAACGCATTCTTGTGGTGACCCAGTCAAAGAAAAAGGTATATCAGATAAAACCCTGTTTACTTTCACATGGTGAGACCTATCAGTTAAAAAAATCCATCAGCCAAAATCAGGCCAAAATTAATGTTTTATAAACCCTATTTATCCTTTCTGCTAAGATATGAGGCTGGATACAGTTAAAGGCAGATGAAAAATCACACAAAAGTCTTTGCACCCTCAAGATGTGCTAAAATCGGATATCACTACACTGCAGTGAACGCGCTCACAACAGACCCGGAAGAGAAGACAATGCTGAATAAAGTCGTAGTTTTTGCTATTTTTGGACCAAAATGTATTTTCGATGCTTCAAAAAAATTCTAATTAACCTTCTGATGTCACATGGACTACTTTGATGATGTTTTTCTTACCTTTATGGACATGGACAGTATACCGTACACACAGCTTCAATGGATGGACTGAGAGACTGAGAGAATGACATAATTTTGGTTTTTGGGTGAACTAACCCATTAAGTTGTAGGAATTTCTTGTTTGATACCTTTGAAGTGGTATTCATTCATCATTCATACTGTATATTAAGTAACTTTATTTTATTGAACATAATTAAATGGAAAACAGTTCAGTTTTTATCCTTTTGTTGTCATACAGGTTTTGAACAGCATGAGAGGGAGATGATAGAATTTCAATTTTTGGATGAACTATTCTACTACATGGACCCATCTGAGAGAGAAATAAAAAAAAGCCAGAGCATGGTGAATCACTTTAAAGTGATTGTATTCTTTGACAAGCTGAATTAAAGACAGCACATTTCACTATTGATAAGAGACGCCTAAAAATGTCAGCCCACTTAGCATGACAAACAGACAGCCCTGCTTCTAGGAAAAAGAAAAAGAGGGTTCAGAGGGCAAATGAAAGAGAGAATCAGTCTTGTGTCTACACTTCCTTCAATGCTCATGCCATTTTAACACATAATAAGATCATCTCGAAGAGGGGTCAACACGGCATATGCAGTCTTGCTTAGATCAACGTGATTTCAGGACTGTAGTGTCTGTTTTGGAGAAGAATGCCTTTTTTTGTTTTTTGTTTTTTTTGGAAATGCTGAGCTCATCTGGATGGCTGGCAGACAGACATGTGGACAACTGGGACTGGTGGAGTACAGACATCAAAGGACGGAATTGTCCTTGAAACAACAGCTAGTTATATCAGTCTCATCCATACACTCCAACACACAAATACATCTGACTACAGGCCAAACGCACTGGACCAAACTGGCCCGTCCTGGGAAAAGAAGATAACATGGGATCCAAAAGACAGAGTCCACAAACAACATCTAATTTAAACCTGGAAACAAAGGAAGTTTTGAAAACACTTAAGTTTATTTGATGCACCTGGTTTATCTTGCATTAGATTATCATATGAGGAAGACAGAAGGGGCGGACGGAGACAGACAGATAATGTGACTCCCATAAAATAATAATGGAAGCAAAATCAATTGCTATCAACCAATGCTTCAGGTGAACAATACCAGAGTCATGCATGTCTGCACAAGGAAAGGTCAGAGACATGAATGGAATTGCACACTAATATTCTAGCACACTTCAACAATGAACGTCATTTACGTTGAAGCCTCAGAAAGAGCACAACTGAGAACTCTATGGAAGAAAACATCAGAGGAGGGCTGAGCACCAGTGTCATTTGCTATTATTGTAAGTCAGAGCAGACAGTGGATGAGCAAAGCTATAATGTAGGAATGTAATTAGCAACCCATTTGTGGCTAATGCACAGAGATAGCAGTGTAATAGCTCAAAATGGGAGCCAGCATAGAGACCATCAGTTCCATAATAACAGACAATTCAAAGGGGAGGTTAAAAGTGCCTCTCTTCCTTTACATTAACAGGTCAGAGGGCGCTGGGCTTGATTTTTCTCTGATGATCTACTTAGAAAATAATGCAATTTTTTCCATACTTGAATTTTGAACAATTTGAACACTAGAGTTGCATCTCAATAAATTAGAATGCAATGGAAAAGTTCATTTATTTCAGTAATTCAAGTAATTCAACTCAAATGTGCTGAGATTGAATTGCTGGGTTTTTGTTAAATGTGAGCCAAAATCACAAAATCATCACAATTAAAATACCCAAAGACTTAAACTACTTCAGTCTGTGTGCACTGAATTAATTTATTACATGAGTTTCACAATTTGAGTTGAATTACTGAAATAAATGAACTTTTCCACGACATTCTAATTTATTGAGATGCACCTGTATATTTTAGATTGAAATAATGTTTGACACTATTGCTGTTATTTTTGATCAAGTACATGCACACTTGGTTAGAAAGAAGAAGGTAAACATTTAAAATGGTAGTGTTTACATTGAAATAAAAGTTGTTATAAGACACTGCAAATATAGTCATTGTGGATGGTTCAGCCTAAATTATTCCCTTAATACTATTCAACATAATCTAGATATTAATTTTGATTTGACTAAATATACCAGTATTTTCTGGAGAATCTGTGATAGCACTGTAAGATTTCTGAAGAATGACAATTTTTCTTGTTTTCCTCTGTGAGCTGTCATCATGTTTGTGCAGCATTCGTAATGATTTATGTCACTATTACACCTCTGTCAGGCATGATTAATTATTTAAACGTTTTGGCTCATTTTTAACATGAAGCAAAATCACTAACTTGGATCAACATGTCAGAATCTATGAGCGACGAGACACAGAGGTAGTTCTGTAAGTGCATTCATAAAAGCAAACAGCCCAGTGTTCATACTACAGCGGCTGTTCGAGCACAGGACATGATGTCACCATGGGCCATGTTCTGAGTTGAGTTGGTTTCATGGTGAGCTTTGTTAATGAAGGGGAAACCAAAATGATATGCTAGGCTTCAGGGGTGAGACAGGGACAATAGTGGTATATGCTTAAAGCGGTTAATTACTGATGATTTCGATTAGGGAAGAAGGATGCTGGAATGCAATCAGGGTGAAGCTGATTAATTAGAATCTGCTCATTACACGATAAGATCTTAAAATAGGTAATTTAACCAGGAATGGGGGTGTAAACCCAAAATCAAAGCTACTTGCTTGTAGTTTCCACAGTGCTAAAGTCTCTCGTAATTCAAAATTTACCATAGTTTTAGCTCTTCTTCATGCTGCAAAAATTATTTAATGAGCTTTAATTATTGACTGTTTTTCCAGTAAATATATCTAAAAATACATCCAAGTAGACACATTTACTGCTTAAGCCACACTGCTTAACATATTAACACTTGTTTCCTTTAATGCATTGTCGCTGGGAGGTCTGAACAGGTTTGGGTCCAAATGCTTGCAAAGAGAAATTTTGTGAAACTGGTTTGGGGGTTTTGAGGGTATGTTCTTAGTAATGGTTCAGAATTGTGTGTGGTTACAATTGTTGGACTATATAGCACCAGATGTGGCATTGGGTTTGCCAGAGATACAGTATACATTATTGGATCTTCTTGGTACAGTATTGCTCTTGCTATGTGAAGCTCCTGGATACAAATCTTGTTGAAAGAGTTCAAAGATGTGAAAAAGCTGAAATGGCATGATTGCTCACACAAATTTGCTGTTGTTGCATGTTTGCTTTTACAATATTGGTAAGATTTAAGGTTGGCGGAATATATATTTAAACACAACAGAGAATTAACATTTTAGCACCAATCACCTGATATTTCATTTTTGAACATCGCAATGAAAACACAACAACCAACATTATAAAATAGTGTCAGATTCACAATAAACTGTTTCAGATTAAACTGAACACACTTTAAATTACACACGTTGGAAATTTCACTTTTAAATGGTCGCAAACAAGCAAGAAGTGACATAATAAATCTTTGAAGAAATGTTTTTCAATAAACTCAGGTTTTTCTTTTCTATATTGCTTGTAATGGTGGCACCAGTATAAAAAAAAAAAGTAATTGTTACAACATGGTGTCTGATTATACATTTAAATATGTTATGTAGTGATGTTTCTAAAGCCAATATATCTTATTGTAATTTTAAAATACTAAAAAAGGGCCTATTTACAGTTTTAAAATATTGATTCTACATGTCTAAATTCTTATGAAATGAACAAAAATTAAATGCAAAGGAGGATTTGAATCACTGTTGGACATTTCAGTTCAACCACTGAAACTAAGCACAACACAGGAACATCTTGGTGACTAAAAAGTGCATAAATATTTAATGACACAAACACTGAGGCATTTCATGATTGGTTGTCTTTTGCTAAACAACACACTTTGAGATTCTAGCACTGCATTGTTTCTGAATTCTCTTGGCACAGCAATTTGTGGTTGGTGCTGTGACCAAAAAATTTTTCTGAAAAGCCCTTATTATTTCCTGAACTTTCTTGACAGATCTATTTGGAAAAATTACAGATGTACAATATGCTAGTTTCATCACCAGTTGTCCTGCTGGTGCTCTGGCTGTTGTGGGCTTTTGTTTGCGTTGCTTTGAGCCTACTTGTCATTGTATCGTTTGGCCCTAGGATTTTAAACACAAGTGTGTGAACAATCCAAGTGGTTCTGACATCAAATAAATCAATGTTAATGTTCATTCTTTTTTTTAGCATCTTGCACAGAAGCCTACCATGCCCACTCCATTTGCCAGTCTCCCCTCAAGGATAAAAAGGTTAATCTTTCAAGTGAGCAGGTCCTGTCAGTTGCATTACAGTAATGACGAATGTAATAGATCCAGACAATGGCATTGTGTACACCAACTGCATCTCTGCAACAACTGGGTGAGTCTTTGAGCAACGGCCAGAGGGTCAACACACTCACCGTATGGCTCACTGAGTGTTAAGCCAGATAACTCGAGAAGAGACTGAGCTTTCTGGGTCTATCATGATGCAAATGCCATGTGTAAGGCTTCCAACACTTAATGTGCCTGCAAGACTGAATGAAAAGTGAGGATCTCTGGTTAAACGAATCACAAGAGGTTAATCTATGATCCTACCATAGGAAGTGTCATCTTTTATCCATATATAAATCATTCAATACTATCTTAAGTACATTTCCTGGAAGACAGTGTCAGGCGGGTAATTCCTCAACTTAATGGATCCAACTTTGACATCCATTGAAGCTTTATACTGCACAAAAGGTTATTTAAGAACTGTTTCATTACTGAAAAAATAATAATAATAATAATAAACAAATTTATATATATATACATTTTTTGACATGTTAAACCCCAGCACTGCTCTTCGAACCCTGACAGCCATGAGAGCAAAGTTAAAGTCTGAATACAAAAGGGGAGAGCTGTTAAAATAAGACCTCCCTCTTGTGCCTTTTAGGTATTCATATACCATTTCTGCTGTCCTTGTCTAAAACATTTTCTGTGAAAGATGAGCCAAACGAGGCAATAGCAAACGGAAGCTTGGAACACTGGGAGAAATAAACAGCCTGGTTTTGTAAGATATGGCTATTGATATTCCTGGGCAAGCCAGAAGAAGGTCGTCATGGTGAATGAGTCAGCATATATCAAAACCTACAACATATTGCTTGGCTCTCTTTGTTTCAATGTCCTTGTCCAGTCACTAACATCGGGGAATTCTTGATATTTAAAAAACTGACGCCTTAGAGGCTTGGCAAGCAGTTATAGAATCTTCCCTTTCAGTAATAAGACATTTGAAATAACTGAATATTTGTCAGGTCACCAACTGTCCTTGAAACATTTGAACATTTTGTACACTGTACATCTTGCAGCACAGCTTGACACACAGAGAACTGAGATAACACTAGTGCATGATGTGGAGAGAGTTCCTTATATCATCTGTTATATATTCCATTCCATTGCAATATTGTATTGTTCTGCCCCAATTTCTAATTGTAAATTTCAACTTCTGTGTGTGATATTCTTTGGGTTTTGAAGACAGGGTTGCGCATTTGGAACTTTGAAGTTGATAGATAACAGGCCTTAGAGACAGAGAGTGATCACTATTTAATATATGTTCACTTTCATACATACACATTTATGAAACATGATAAAATGTGAAATTAATAATAAATAAACTTGTGCATAACCTGTGTTCTCAATTAAGAAGTGTGCCCATTTGTGTATGAAGTTGAAAAAGAAAACAAATTACACATGCAAAAAACTATGTTTTTAGTAAAAAAACAGTTAGAGTATTTAATCTGACACCAAATAGATGCTTGCAAACAAAAGTTGTATTGGCCAGATGGAGTAACCAAATTGTAACAGAGCTGATGAGACGTGAGATGTGCAGAGCTTTATTCATAAACATGGTCAAAACAGGCAAGTGTCAAACGATGACACACAGGTATATCGCAGGCAAGACAAGAGTAATCCAAAGCGGGCATGGTCAATCGATGGCTAACAAAATCCAAAAGGTTTTGGCAAAATGGGTAATCTGAAAACACAAGCAATAGTCCAGGCTGGGGCAAACCGTATCCAAAACAGGGCTAAGCACACGGGATAATCAAAAACACGAAACAAGGCAAAACTATGACTTTGACTAGACTAGAGAGGAGGCTACTTGAACACATTCCGTTCAAATCACTATGTGAAAGTACACTGACAAAAACAAACTGTCATACTTCATTATACCTTTATTTATCACAAAAACACTCAAATACCTAAACATTGGCCCTCTTCAATTGAGTTTAGACAAAAAGTCATCAAGATGTATTTTCATTATGCTAACTGTGCTTGGTAAAAGCCAAATCAACACATCAACAATAAACTCTATAAATGTGCTTCACCATTGTGTAATTTCCACTCAGATTCATACTATTGATTTAATGCAGAGTCAATACACTCACTTGTTCTTTTCAGTGGCTTTCATAATTTGACAAAGTGCTAAAAAGAACTCATCATCAATAAAACATTAGAAATTCAGTATTGTCTTGAAAGTACACACTCTATCCTTCTCACCACTGTAATGGAGAACATGGGGATTTTTGGATCAAATGCTTGTGAGTTGTTTGTGCACTGCTGTGGTTTCAGTGGCCTCATTGGTTTAGAGGACAAACCCTAAACACAATAACAGTCATATTAACACTGGATTTATGGACTCAGAGGAGAGCGGCTGCAGAATCACACCCTCATTGAGACTCTGCATAACTCTGAATCAGATTGTAAGATAATAATCAGGTCAAGGTCCTGTCCCTCTGCAATTACCAAACACCTCAGATTGATGAATACCTGAATGCCTTGAACAGAATAGATAAATGCTATTCTTCTGGATCAGATAAGAAACACAGATAGAAGGGCCTCTATTCAGACTTTCAAAGGATTCTGGATTGATAATTTGGTCCCACTGGATATTAGGTGGCCTTAACTACTATGTACTTTCATTAAAAAAATAACTACAGTGTACTCTTATTGTGTTCATATTGTATTGCAAAACACTTTTGCTGCTATTGAGGTGGGATACAGGTATGGTTAGGGACAGGTTAAGTGGGGTAGGTTAAGAGTGGGTTAAGTTGTAAAGGATGAGTCAACAGTCTAATTATAAATGTAATTACAGAAATTAATTACAGATGTAATTACATGCAGGTATTTCAAACTATAAGCACAATGTAAAAACATGCATGTACACAATAAATGCATTGTACCAAATTAGTAATTTAAATGTAAGTACTGTACATAGTAGTTAAGGCCACTTAATATAAAGTGGGACCGATAATCTTATACTATTTACAATAAAAATTGGTGTGCTGTCATCATTTTTTTAACTGTTTAAAAAAAAATTGACAGTTTTAACCAATTATATCCATTTACAATTAACATTTAAAAGTCTTTCTCTTCAAGGACACCAGACTAAAAATGCTAATGACTAATCCTGCATACACAGATTTTTGTCCAATCAAACACCCTCTCAGAATGCTCCGCCCCCAAAACCACATGAAACTGACTTGTCAAGTCATGGTTAATTGCTGCAAAATAATTAAAAACATCATGTAAACAATCATCAACAATTAAAGAAAACAAGGACAACAATCGTTAACAGTGATTATGACATAAATGTGTTTAGAAGTTTTCTTTTGAACATCATGAATTGATGTTTTTTTAAACAAAATATGCACAGAACGAAATATATATAAATTTACAATATTTTGTTTAAAAACATATTTATTGAAGTACCGCATAAAATCAGTATCAGATTTGCGATTGTACAGATATTTGGGAAAACAGCACTCTTGTTCATATGATATTGCTAAACTATATTATATGATATAAATATAAGACAAAAACCCATACAGGGGCATTTTAATCAAATAAATTAATTAGTTAAATCAACAGCCCTAATATACATATTAAGTTAATTAAGCATAAATATAAATACTTTTGGTGCTGGACTAGCTGATTGACCAACAAAGCCATGCAATCCAACTGGTAATACTTCACATTCATTTCTGGTTAAACTAGATAAGACGCCTTGCGGTGACCAGCTACCCTGTTCTTTTCAGCAGGCCAAACAGCACAGCTTCACCTTAATGGTGTCGGCAAGATAAAGTGAGCCTAATCCTGTGAATCGACAAATGACGTGACCTGCATGGAGCGCAATTGTCCTTGACCTTGGCTTATTGGCTCAATGCATGCTTCAATATGTCTCGCCAAATGGCTTTTTTTTCAAGGCTGTTGGGAGAAAAAGATGAAAGAGGAGGGCAAATACCAAGCTGCTTAACCAACACTGTGCATTTGAATAATGTATTCTGATGAGACTCACTCCAGGGCTTTTCAAGTGTCGCTTTGACCCATCCATAGCGTTCTCATGAGCGTCATGCTGGGAATGGGATTGTCCTCGAATGAGTTTTCATAGATCTCACGATTAACTGAATGCAAACAAATTCCGTCACACACAGACAGAGGCTGGGAGGGACGTAGGCGAGCCCGAATTTGAATAATGGTGTTAGTTATCTTGGGAATCAGAACAGAACTGCGAGATCGATGGCTGATTTCTGGGAGTCACAGTGGAGGATATGTTTGCACACAATAAGAAAAGGCGGTCACACTTTATTTTAAGGTCCAATTCTCACTATTAACTAACCATTAATTATGACTTTTGCCTCAATTATCTCCTAATTTGATGCTTATTATTAATTGATAAGGTAGTTGTTAAGATTAGGGTATTGGGTAGGATTATGGATGTCATGCATTATATGTACTGCACTAATAAACAGCCAATATGTTAATAATAGGCATGCTAATAAGAAACTAGTTATCAGTGAGAATTGGACCCTATACTAAAGTGTTACCGAAAAGGCATATTTAGATGGCTAATACTTTACAATGCCAAGTCAAGTGCCAGAGAACAACAGAGGAGAATTTAATGGGCTTCGATTTTTCTCATTTATCGCTCATGAAACATACCTGTTACTCGGTCCAAGTATCAAGATCTGTTTCCAGTGCTTCTCCTGAAACCTCTTACAGGAAATTAAAAAGAATTGTTGGCATAACAAAAGAAGAAAAGAGCTTTAAAAACAATGGGAAAAACTAAGCTCAGGCTATTTGGTCTTTGACAAATATAATCGGAGCATATTGTGAGACTTTATTAAGACCTTCTTCCTACCTATTAGCAAATCAGGACTACTTGGTGAACATTGTCACCTAATTAATATTCATGAGCCATACTGATAAAGCTTATAATGCTTCATTTCCCAAACCCTTCCCAAAAGAGATTACTTATTTTTGACTTGATTTACAATGCAAAAATCTAAAGACTTTTGTTCAGATAGATTAAATTACTAGAGGTATTAAGTCTTGTTTTCTGGAAAAATTATCAGAATCAAGTGCGTTTATACTTAAAACAAGGAAAAAAAGTCTGCTATACGAAAAATTTACTAAATTTAAAATACATTTTTGACCTCATTGTTAGCTATTTCATTTGCTCCATATGTAATACCATTGCTGAAATGTAATGTTTTTATGTGTATGTGTTTTTTCTTGGATTCACAGAGAGTAGAAGCAAGAATCTAGTCTTTTTCCTTTAATATTAGCACCCTGCTGTTGGTTTCTTGAGTGCTCAAATAATTCTGTCCTAATGGCAAATCATTGATTCTGACCTTTCTCTGTGACCTTTATCTGTGTCAGTCAGTGGACCTTAAGCCTGACCTTATTTAACCTATTTTGACATTTACCAGGCCCAGTAATGAGCTATCAGTCACTCTTACCTAATACTGACATGTTATAAGCAGAGCTAGTGTAACAAGCAGTTAACCTAACCGAAACTCCTACTATGATAAAAAAAGCTATTCCCCCTCTACAAATTTTCATTATTTAAAAACCACAGGTTAACAATACATACTATTATGAGCTACAGTAATAATAATAAAAAAAGAGCTCAGCAGTGAAACCAACAGCATTGCCTCCAGTCATGAAGATAATATGATCTAAGCAACACCAATCAGACGTAGAGAATAGTAATGGCACTACTGCTGCTACAGCATGCAAACCTGCATAAAGTTACACTTAAAAGTAAACATTTAAACCCATCAAAAGATCATAAAAGAGACCTCTTTGATTTCTCAAATAAATAATAGCTGTTTCCCAATTCAGAGACTGCATCCTTTGAAAGCTGCATTCAAAGACTAAATGTGCCACAGCTGCATGATGAAGGCTGTTCCATTTTGAAAGCTCCTTCAAATGTGGCCTCAAAAGTCATCCTTTGTTTCCCAGGCCATGAAGGATACAATAAATGGATCCTTAGACTATCTGAAGATTCACTGCTCATCAGTGAAAGTATTGGGTTTCAATACAATTTTTTAACGAAGAAACAACAACAACAAATGTTTTACTTATCTTAATAAGATGCTATTTTATAGATAGTTTTATGATGTACATAAATTGACCATAAATGTCCTTCGAAGATGTAAACTTTGAAGTCTGTATTCTTGATGCAGCAGCTGAATTGAGACACAGCTAATATCCCAAATACTGTATTAGCACTGAAATAAACGTATTTCTCCTCAAACTGTTCTAAGACCATATTATCTGAGTTACTATTCGGATTCATTTAAAGTATATTATTAAATTTTATGCAGCAAAAGTATAATTTTATACTTTTTATTTACTGTTTTAATTCCTCCTCCAGGAGCATTAGAAGAAGCATGTGAGACCAATTTGGTACCTCAAACATAACTAAGAGCTCAAGAAATTCTATTTAGCTGTGAAAGGGCACCGCAAATAAAACTATCCTTTTGATGGCACTATGATATACATGCTATTTTGTTTTTACTTAAATGTATTGAATTAATGAAAAATTAACACACCCGTCGTTTAATTTGAACATAGTTGAAGTACAGATTGACATAAAACGTGTTTCTGTGCTTTTAACAACATCCTGTAGGTTGCCCCTTTTGCCTTTTAGTAAAAAACAACCTAATTAAAAGCTACTCTAAAATATAATGGAGGTGTATTTTACAGCGTATATGTGCAAGCACAAAAGATGTACTGCAGATGAAGTGCAGGCACATAGTGCATTGCACAGGTATGTGTTAATTTGCACATCTGAATCTATTCTCACAGTGTGTTAGCGCACCACACTAGAAGACAAATCACACATGAACACTCTACCCTATTAACACTTTACCAGTGGCGGAAATAAGAAGCCTGAAAAGAAAGTTAAAAAAACAATTTAAACATTCCAGACTTAAAAGTCTTAATACCAATTAGCCGCCCAAAGGAAAGTCCAGTGTTAGACAAGGACAATTAAGAGAGCACAATGCAAACATGCAGCATATAATTTGTAAGTGAGTCCGGACCAGTTGCTGGTTAGTTGAATGCTAATGTGTAAATGTTTTAGAGTAGGTGTTAACAACCAGCTCCATCTTTGTGACCCTGCCAGAGAAGCATTTTTAATTGTCTGCCGAATCCACAATTAGGGGTATGTGTAGGTGCACCTGATATGCAAATGAAATGGGACTTATCTCATTATAGTTCATTTGCATTGGTTTCTTTAAATTATAGAGTAAATAGGTGAGTTAGATACCTTAATTACACAGAGTAGGCTGGCTTATTATAATTCTTGTTTTGTTCACAGGTGTGGAGAAACATCAAAATGCTCTCAGAAGATGCTTTGAAACGTGTTGCTCGCTACAAAATTATCAAAGCTCTTTTAATCATATATATACTTTAATTTAATGTAAAATGCACATTACAATCAGTGCCAACGCTTATCTATCTATCTATCTATCTATCTATCTATCTATCTATCTATCTATCTATCTATCTATCTATCTATCTATCTATCTATCTATCTATCTATCTATCTATCTTATGCTTTTGCAATTTTCTTCAGTTAAACTCTTAAAGCAGTGCTTTGTTTGACTGCCATATACATTTTAATACAAGAGCACAGATTGCCTGAAAAAAAAAATAGTCTCATGAAAATGTTCAAGGTCACAAATGACAGAAACATGAAAGAAAACAGCATAATTAAACAGCTCCACAAGCATTTGGTGTATCCAAGGCAACATATTGACATCCTACGTGCTTTAGTAAATAAGAATGTGGGTGCCATATCATAATTTAATCTATTTTTTTTTTATCTTTCTTTGGCATTTGCAAAGTCGGCCAAAATGCTTTTAGGTGATGAATTACTTTAGTTCTTAAACATCAACATGTAGGATTCATTCTTACAACCTCCTTGTGAAGGAAGTAATTTTTCTCCCCATTAATCTTGTTCTGCACTCTTTTCAGGGCTTATATCCTCCATCATTTATCTGAGCAGACCAGCAAAAAAGTAAAAATATTTTTAACCCTTTGAATTTAAAAATAATCACCTATGAAATATTCCCTCTTGCCTTTATACACCGGAACAGAGGACACTAGGCAGGAGGTGTCATTTAGATCCTTGGTAATTGGTATGCAAGGTAACCACACTAGATTCGATTAGACAAGTTCATCATAGACCCTTGAAAGAATTTTCAAAGTTACAAGAACATAAGCTCTTCTGATCAGGCTTCCATTAAAGAGACAAAATTGAATCCTTCAGCTGAAGTTTAGATATCCCATGGACTCCAGTCCCCAAAAGCAATCCTCTTTCCACTTTCTTCCTTTTCATTTCCCTGTGCTGAGCCTTTACATATAACACAGCATCTGTGGTGAAGGGCAATCATTGGGCTACGATGGCAGCACTTTGAATTTCATTCGAATAATTATTTCGCCCCAGGTTAAGATTTTGTGGATTGGGTTCTGTCTGTTTCTCAGTACTGAGGGACGAGGTGCTCTTGCCTTCCTGCCATAACTCTGTACCCAGCAAGATGAAAGTAATAGAGTGTGAGAGAGGCAGCTGCAGTCATACACGATTTCTGGCAGCCCACCAAGATCAGCATGCTGAGCTTCCCAGGACTGCAGTACTTCCAGCACGCACGACTAAAGGTGGAGGATCTACACGAGAGAAGAGAGGCTGCAAATATGATTTTGAAGAAGAGAAAGGGAGTGATACCTTGAAGTGAATTCAGATCCTTTTCCTTTATTCTGGTTGTCATGTATCATGAACTAACAGCCACAATAGCTGCTCCTGCAGACAGTCAGCGACCTGTAAAATGTCCCAGACCAGTTATGGATCAGTCCAGCCCTGCACAATCAGTCCATTTCCTGGGCCTTCACACGCTGGTTAGGGAAGATAATGGCAGAGAATGGGTGATAAAAGGCTTTCGTGATAGTACTCCTGACACCTTCGCCTATCTATTCTTGGGAGATTTAGGAGATACACCTCACTTCCTTTAACCTTGTCCCAAAGAAGAAGAAAAATCCACCTCTCATTAGAGCATGGAATACTGGCACAATCCTTCCATTTTGGCTCCAGGCTTTTGCACAGTTCTTAGTTTGCTTGACCTCTCTCGAAAGACATATATATCACACCGCTGAAGCTGATTGCTCTCTGCTCTTCTCTTTTTGGTTTCCTCAATACTTGGAATTGGGAGGGTATATATAGTAAGTAAAATATACCTTATAAACTTTTTATAATCGAAGACATAATTATTTTGGAGTTACGGATACAATTGAGGACAGGATGCTAAGTTTAAAAAAAAAAATATGTTTTCAAAGCCTCATAAAGTTAATTGGATTTTTTTCAAGGTTGAAGCACCTTCACCATAAATCATCATTTAATTGGGATGGATTAAATACGTCACAGAAGACACATGATTGCCGGTAACATATGGAGAGTAGTGGAGAGGTCGCACCCTTTCTGCCGTGTCGCACTGTGGAAGAGACAGTGTTTGTGGGTGTCCTGTGTGGTATCTGATCTGTCGGTGGAAATTAATGTCTTCAAAGGGAGCAGGGTGTGCCGCAGGGCTCTCGCTGTTTAGCAGGTGCAAGATAAAGACAGACGGAGCAAGAAAGGAACACAGAGTCCTTGAGTTTGCGCTCTCTCCATGTGCCCGGGCTCCATGGGGGACTTGGTCACCCCACTCACAGTCCTTCAGTGTGAGGATGACCTTCACACACCCAGGCACAGAGAGAAAAATAACCTTGAAAAGTGTAGTGGGATACATTTATGCACAATATTCACAATATAAAATATTAAAATATCGTTTGGTCAGAATTAAAGTAATAGAAGTCTATGGAAAGTCCCCACAAATCACAGAAACAAACGTGTGTATGTGTGTGAGTGTCTGTGTGTGTCTGAGTAACAAGGATGGATGGATGGATGGATGGATGGATGGATGAATGGATAGGTTGGTTCGTTGGTTGATGGATGGAGGGAGGAATGGATCACTAGACTGATAGGAACACAGAAAAACCAGTAAGCTAGAAAGATGTATAAAGCGATAGTTAGAATAACAAATATAAGCACACATTCCAGTTGTCAACTGCCACTTGAGATATATATTTTTTTAAAGTTAAGTGCGACATTTTCTCGCAATTTTCAAGTTTTCTTATCTCAGGATAGATAGATAGATAGATAGATAGATAGATAGATAGATAGATAGATAGATAGATAGATAGATAGATTCTCCACCAGCTAACACATTTCAACTATCACACGACACATACCGCACAGCCCTACGGCTATGTTTTCCTTTTCTGCACAGGCACTCAGGTAAAGAGTGCACATTTTGTTCTCATCTACCTACACTTCCTCTCACAGTAAGGACACATAGACACACACTGACAACCACACAAAGGTATGAGGATATGCCACCTGTCAAGTATGCCATCTCCATCACTTTTTCCGCTACAACAGACACATACTTATGCAAACACACTCTTTTTATGTAACACAGTCCATTTCCAGCCCATGTGACTGTTCCATTTTTCAAATTCAAGCATCACTTAGGCATCTTTCAATGCCTCCCGGCCGACAGACGTTCAATGACACGTAGAGGAGACCCTTGAACAATGTAGCTTTAGTGTGGTTAGCTGCTTGTTATGAAGAGATTTACTTAAGGGACTCTGATCTGGTCTGTATGAGCGGCTGAGCAGTAGATAGCGCTATGTTGCACAGAGACGCCGTAAATAGTTTGTGTGTCACGCGGCGACTTTGTCACGATCAGATGAACTAATTAGCCTCAGGAGTGCAGATTAACAGTGCAGAGACAAGAGCCAGTGCCAAGCCAGTGAAAACAGCACTAATTAAAAACAGATAATGGAAAACACTTACGTTCAAACTGGAGAACAGAGCGACGGCTTTCACCTGTGATGATCTTAAAAAAACTTTGGGGAAAAATGGTTAATATTAATTGGACTGGAAGTTGAGCGGATGTTGTCATGTATCTTTGAAACAGGTTTTTCCTTTAAAATTATTTAGTTAGAGCATATGGTCCAACCAAGGTTATTATTTGTTTTGAGTTTATTATGAGTATTTTACATTTTTATTTAGATTCAGTTCAGTCTTAAAATGAATTCCCAATAGATATAATCAAGTCTTAAAGGCCCATCTCACCAAAACTGATGACTATAAAGATAAGCATATAAATAACTACTGTATATTAGCGTCCACTCCAACATCCGAGGATGGATTCTGTTGAAGGCCATGACTGCCATGGGAATGAATGGATAAATGTACGTAACTGCAACATTTTATCTTACAGTTTGCACTTTTTTTCTTGAAATTCTGAGGAAAAGGTGAGATATAAACTAACAATTCAGAGAAAAATCTATATATATTTACATCTAAAGATATTTACATCTCAAAGGTCTCAGTTTGAAAATGTTCTAACTTTTTTAATAGAATTCTGACATTACATTTCTCATTACATTACTTGTTTTTTCACCATGGAATTAGGAATTAATAAGGTAATTACTAAGAATTAAAAATGTCTTCTTAGAATTGTAAAAAAAAAAGTCTGAATTGTGAGCTAAAATGTCGCAATTACCTTAATTTTTTTATCCCATGGTGGAGACAAGCTTCCATAAAGTTCTGAATTGCTGTTAATGATTTATTGTTCATTAGCTGAAAGAAAATCTTTGTGAGATTGACCAAACAATATCGTATCTGTGTCATTAGTGTTATTGTATAGTCATGATGTGGACTTAAATATTATCACAGAATGATTATAAAAACTTTATAGTTATTTTTATCCATGTTGTGAATGGGCTATTACTCTGGAGTTTTTACCTGTTGAAAATCCTCTTGTACTTAGAAGTCTTTCACATTACAAAAGTAAAGTACATAAAACGGGTTACACATGCTTAATTAAATGCCAAACTCTCTTAAAAAGGTAAAATATTTATAAAATAAAACACAGAATTGATAAAAATGTCTTTGGTTTGACCCATTTAAGTGAGTGCCATGCAAAATTCAAGCCACACATATCATGTGTTACTCTATTCTCTCCTACACTGAAATGATACCAATACAGAAATTCAAAAGAGCAATCTGGAAGCAAAATATACTTTGCAGTGAAGCACTATTTGTACTTTCAAGACATTCACCTACTGCAGCCAAAAATATTCTCTGTGAATACACACCAGCTATTCTCATTTCAAAACTCGCGTTTGCTAAAGCTGTTTCATACAGGGATATACTCTGCACTTGACTGGTAATTCAGGGTGACAGCTCTCTACAGAATCTCTCGTTTTCAGCAAGTTTTCAGTTATGTCAGCTAATCCTTTCCATGGATGCACTGGTGGGTAGTTTCAGTTCAGTCACCACCGTGTCAGTTTTCATAGGTTGCTCCAACCCTAAAATTAAAACCCCAAATCAACTGTTCTGAAAGCTATGGATTTAAAAAAGAGGGAGACAAATGTTTCCCCTCATTTTTCCCGTTTTGCTCAAACTCATTCAGTCTTCTCAGAAGTCAATTTGAGAGCAGTAGTAAGCCTAAAGTCCTTATGGGCATGCTTTGTTCAAGTTTATAAAGTTGTACAATTCTGCCTCTTACTAACCTATTGGTTGTGCTAAAGCAGAATGGCTGGCTCCAGTGTGATATGAGTGTGGATAATTGTTTCATTTTGTTGGAATTACAGAAAGACTGAAGTGAGTCACACTGAAACGTCAATCAGTTTGTGATATAAATTTGTGCTCTGACCTCACATCATGCAGCTAAATTTAAAATCAACCAATGCCATTTACAGTACATTTTACTTTCAAAAACTGGATATTCTCACAACAAAAAATAGGGCTGAACTTGGATATATCAAAAATGAATTGAATCAAAAAAGTGGAGCTTCCTATAATAGATGGAGTCAGATGAAAATGACTTTGCAAGTTGATTGTGGAGTCTTTTGAATGAAAAAACCATCTGAAAAGGTTTAGCATGTGCTTTTAGCCTGTTTTGGCCTTGGGAAAAATAAATAAAGTAAATGAATGAATAAATAAATAAATACAAATAAAAAAATTATTGGTTAACAGCAAGTTCCCTTACTATACACAGTATAATTCATATAATTTGCAGAGAAAAATTGACATTCCCAGTATTACATTTGATGGTATTCTGTTTAAATAATTATGTTTCTTGTTTTTGTTTTTAATTATGTGCATTTACTTTTTTATGTTACATCTCTTGCTGTTAAATTAATGCTTACTGCATAAATAATCTTGTGTCTCTTTTATTATGTACTATTATTATATCAGTACATCATTATATATACCGTTTATTAGTAAAAAATAAATGGTATTACATATATTACATAATATAAAACATCTTATATTGTAAATTTGAGTTTGAGCTCTGTAAAACCTAAACTGTTGCTATACAATATTTTTTCATACATTTTATGGGTTTATTTTTATTTTTTTACATTAAAACATCAAAAACAAATTATATAGACAGATGAATTGTAGAATAGCAATGTTTTTGTGACTTTTATTACTATCTAGTTATCAGCAGTTTTCGCTATGACTCTTGCTTACACTAACCGTAAACTGGGTCTCTCATGAACACCTGACAAAAAGCAGATGACTATGCTCAGCAACCCACTCCAGAGTAAATATAAGCTTGGTCCTCCAAACTCTCAAGTACAAGTGAACGAACAGCCTAGGTTGATGAAAGAGAAGGCTAAAATCTTTACACATCTCTGCTGTCAGAGAGACCCAGCACTCATTAAAATCAATTGCTAGAGAGCAGTAAATGCGAGACCATGTGTCACGCAGGTTGAATGCAGACTTCATGGACCGGTGGAATGGCAGTGTGCCGCCCTCAACTGCTGATCGAGGGAGAACAAAACTCCTGAACTGAAAACAGAACCCTTCATGCATTTACATGCCGTTCTGTCTCCCAGCACAAACTGACGTCACATAAATACATATTGCATGAACTTGGACAACTTCTGTTCTGCTATGTCAGCCTACAGTAACTCAGATACAAAGGTAGCAGTGGGACAAAAAGTATAGCTTTGAATGTGGCTATTTGTACTATTATTTGAGTATTATTGACAAGATAATATAAATAATAATAATTGGAAAACTAAAGTGTGCTTACAGCCTGATACAACTGCATTTTTCTCTATGCTACTTCAACAGAATGTTAACTACAAATATATATATAAAACCAGTACCTTTTCTGTTTGTTCTATGGATTTTTTTTCTCACACTGTAGAGCATGGCATTAGCAATGACACAGTAATGGAATTTTAGTTGCTTCAGATAAATGTAGTGGTAAAACCTGTTTTACAGTCAAACCTCTTACAGTGTCATCAGATCTTATTACATTTGGCAGACACTTTTATCCAGTTTGAATCCGATGAATTCATTTTGGAAGTGATGACCGATGGATGTATTTTTAGTCCAGTGCCTGTATATAAGTATTGATTATGATATAATATAATTAGTATTGACCAAGTTCAGAGGCTATAATATGTGGATCAACTTACTATATGAAAATATGAAAAATATTTTTCAATATGAAAAATAACTTTCATACTGTTTCGATGGATTTATTGCATTTTGAGAAAAAAAAGTATCATGGGTTCACTGCTTTTTATGGAAAAAAATATACAATTTTATAATAAATCTTTGAAAATCAAAACTTGGATTTAGATTTTTAATGTTATTATAAACTAAAGATGCTATGTGAAGGTTCGAAAATAGTGGTTTTCATCTTGCCACTTTCGTGGTAAAGAAATCTTTTGTGTTTTGGAACCAAACTCTTCATATATTTACTTTGTATCTTAAGTATCTTGTATCTTGATGTAAGTATAATGTATCTTGACTCTTGACTTTAGATTTTGTATTGGAAAACTAAAAATACTGAGTAAGATTCTTTTTGAAAAAGAGTTTTTTTGCAGTGTATGCCACACCTGACGCCATGAATTTTAGACTTTCTACTCTGAATTATTGGAACAATATCCAAATATTGTTTAGATCTGAAAGCTCATTGTTACTGAATTACCATATTTCTGCTTTACCTTTTTATTAATTCATCAAATGAATTAACAATGACAAAAGCAATAACATAAACAATGCGGTCAAAAAAGACAGTAACATGGATCTTTTTGCACTTGTTTAAATCCTGTTAGTGCACTAATTCTATATAGCCTACATTATAAAAAAATCTGTTATACTTTACATTTATTAGTCACGTTGGGGAAAAAAACATTTGCCAAATAAATATGTACAGTACAGTAAGCGGCGCAATTCAAAGTTATTAATTAACACTGAAACATATTAAAATTAATGTAAATGCAGATTCGTTTTTTTTCTAAACTTACAATATCATGACAATGAATATTCATCATATGCTAAATCAATGCATTATGTCCACTATTTGTCCTGATTTAAGGTTTTATTTAGTGTCAGTGTCTGTATTTTAGGACTGTGTTAGCTGGCTGCTCTTGAAGCCAGTACAAGATACTGTAGGTGTGATTTTAAGCACTTGTCTTTTGCTAACTTCTAATTACTCACTCATTAACAAAAGTAAGCCTAACACAACCTAACCTATTGTGTTGCAATAATAAGGTTTGATCAACCAGTGGAGAGATACACAACGTCTCACACAGTCACACTGTAGAGTGCTAACAAGTAATCTGATGACTGATGAATGTGAGTTGCGGACACAATCAGAACTTATCTGCTTTGTCAAAATCCAGTATTCTCCTGGTCCTAATGGAGTCCTTTTGTTATGACGATCTGACCCATTGTCCTTTTCTTGGTGGCTGCCCTACTTGCATGTCTTACCGACAAAGAGAATAGTCATCATTGAGAGTATTTATAAAAGAAACTGGATGACAGTGAGAACTAATTTATCAGCTTTTCAGTTCACTTTGTATTAGAGGTTATCCTCCAAATGTCTTTGGAAGCCCCTTTTTGTGACCTGAATGCAGTCCGTGATTTTCTGTTCCTCATTCTCTCCTTCATTTTTTTTTCTCAAAGGGGCGACCAAAGACATGGGGAAAATGCTGGGGGGCGAGGAGGAGAAGGACCCTGATGCCGAGAGAAAGGAGGAAGAAAGACAGGAAGCCCTCAGGCAACAGGAAGAGGAGAGGAAGGCAAAGTATGCAAAAATGGAAGCGGAGAGGGAATCACTTCGACAGGGCATCAGGGATAAGGTAAATGTACTGTGAAATAATTGTCCACTGTTATGAGGTGTCAAAATGTTTATATGATCATGGTCAGGGTAATTATCATTAACATTCACTTAAATAACGTGCGATGCAAAAATTGAAACATTTTCAGATCAGGAAACATTTACTTTAAAAGCAAAATGACTTCAGATATTAAGTCTTGTTTTCTGAAAAAATAATTCAAATTAAGGGAGTTCATGCTTAAAACAAGAAAAACACACATACAGTATGTATATACATGATCATATTTATGTTTTCTTTGAGAATCACTGATCTAGGCTATTTGGAAAAGATTATATTAATACTGTTTAGGAAAGTAGTGGTTGAATGACATTATAGAATTATACATTACATAAATACATAAAGTGAAAGTTATTTATGGGGGTTTTCTTTGTTAGTTTCACTCTTGAGGAGGCTGAATGCTTCTTTGTAGCACTTGAGTGGTATGCTGTGTATGGGGATGGACGGGCCCTGAGGCGCACGCTGTGAACCAGAGGGACTGGGAAAATAACAGTCTAGCTCTGGCAAGCATTCCATTACTACGGAGGCTGTGGAGATTGACTATGGTTCAGTCCCTGCGCTCATACCACCATATGGCTGCTTTTCTGTGTGACAAGAAGAAGAAGAAAAAAAATGAAAATGTGTCATGGAAGGAAAGACCCAGGGATTATGAAAATAGACATATTATTCTAATAATAGATGGTGGTATTTTAAAACTTAATTACATTATGTACATTACAATAAACATTATTACAATATGAAATGCTATATAAGTTGATGTTTATTAATATAGAATATAGATTAATTAATTTCCACTTATATTCATATAGAAATGTAAATTTATTGGTTATCTGTTTTTAATTATTTTTAATAATAATAAATATAGATGTAATATATGTTTATTACTGATATAAATTACATGTTAATGTTAATCATTTTTATAGCAGTTATTGCCAGTAATATGCCTAATTTATTAATGTATTAACATAGTTATAAAGTTTGAATGTATTAACATATAATAATAATAATATTTATTAATAAGTAAACAGACACATAATATCTAATATTTATAACAATGAAAACAAATATATAAAAACGTAAAATATTATATATATATATATATATATATATATATATATGTGTGTGTGTGTGTGTGTGTGTGTGTGTGTGTGTGTGTGTTTAATGTTTTTAAAGAAGTCTCTTCTACTGCACTTATTTGATCCAAATTATAGCAAAAACAATATTATTAAAGTATTTTTATTTATACTTTATTATTATTATTTTTTTTAATGGTCATTTTTATTTCAGATAAATGCTGACCTTTGGATCGTTCTATTCATCAAAGAATCCTGAAAAAATAAAAGTAACTGAAACTCAACTGTTTTAAATATTGATAATAATAATAATCATATTATCATTATTAATAATAATAATAAATGTTTCTTGAACAGCAAATTAGCATGTTGGAATGATTTCTGAAGGATCATAGATAGATCATAGATAGACAGACAGACAGATAGACAGATAGATAGATAGATAGATAGATAGATAGATAGATAGATAGATAGATAGATAGATAGATAGATAGATAGATAGATAGATAGATAGATAGATAGATAGACACAAAAATTGTGATTTATTAAATGGCATCAAGGACATTTGCTTCATCTAATGTATTAAAGTCAGAGCCACAAATTATTATTAATAGACTTGCCACTTATGAATTTGTCATGATAATTTACCTTGGGCCGCTGAGTCTCAGAGATTGTATGCGTGGCTGCACAAAATGGAGGATGATCTCCTCTTGTGAGCAAACAGAGTTGGAATAAAACAGATACATTTTTATGCAAAGCCATGTTGAGAGGATGGGAGGCCAAAAAGCCTGTCTTTTTTCTACTAAGCCATCACCCCATGGGTCTAATTTACCACAAGGATTAAGGCAACATCTCCACATTCTGTACAAAACGTGACTGCAATACTGAGGGTAGTCCTTATGTCTTATCCACGATGACTGAACTTCAGGGTATGCCAAGCACTCTCTTCAAGTAACCCATAAGTATTTCTCAGATTAAGGTGCATTAATAAGATTTCATGCGCACATAAATGATGGAATTATAGCAAGTAGACGGTTTGAGAAAAAAGCAAAAAAAAAAAAAAACAACATTGTTAAGAAGGTCAGCTGCTGATTGCATGAGCTAGCTTGTGACCTCAGTAGACAGAGGCAGAAATCATCCATTGTTTAATCCATTTATTGACAAAACGTCACAATTATATATGTCTTAGAGCAACAGAGAGTCCTAAAAAGGATTTATGCCTGGCCCTAAACATCATGCCTTCATATAAATCTCCTTCCAACCCATTACTATACATCCTCATTCCTCAGGATTTGACTGTGATTCCTGAAGTGATACAGGAAACAGAACCCATTATATATCTGCAGACTTTACGAGTTAAAACAAGAAATATACATTATACATGTTAGAAAGTTAAGTTGTTAGAAAGTTTAAGGCCATTAAAATAAAAATAAATAATAATAATAATTACACTTATTTTTTTAGCAAGGATGAATTTAATTGATGCAATGCTGATAAAACTAATGCAATACTGATCATAATTTAAAATGATTCTCGAGCAGCAAATCAGCATATTAGAATGATAGAATAATAAAGAATATTCAGCTTTGCCAACACAGGGACAAATTACATTTTAAAATATTTTAAATTGCAATAATAATGCATAACACTGTTGTTTTACTGTATTTTTTAAGCAGAAAAATACAGCCTTCGTGAGCAAAAGAAACCGGTTTCAAAAACATAAAAATTTTTTTTTACATTTATATATATATATATATATAAGCATAAACTCAATATAAAATTACTTTACAAATTTGTGGTCTTTCTAATGTAGCCAAAAGGATAAAACAGAATAGGCAAGAATTAATGAGCCTCAGAAGTAAAAAAAAAAAAATGGACCATTTGTTATCTAAGCACTCTAATGAAGTGGATTTCCTTGCCAATATTTGGCTCACCATTTAAAATTAGGACATTAGTTTGTAAATGAGAAAGTGTCTCAGATCTAAATGAAGCTTCTGTGAATTACTCAGCTTACTGTCAGGTCCAAATTATTACACTGACTTGCCATTTGGCAGCATGCCAACATTTTATGGACATAGTCAACACCATTCCAATTTAAATGTTTCTAAATTAACATCCAGGTCATGAGGCAATCTAGGATTGAGTGTAGCCAAAAGTCTCCAATGCTCAAACATTTGTATGCTAATTATGAGGAAATAGTCCTGCAAGTCATTCATTTAGCAAATTGCCTGTCCTTTCCAGACACCAAAGTTTTCATATATTTTCAGTTTTATGACATTTTGACATCCAGACAATATCAGGGTGGCACACATTGGGTCTACACTGTAAAAAAATAATAATAATAAATATCATATAGAAACCATTTTTGCTAGCTAAAATTCACAAACAATTGCAAAGAAACAGCAAGTAGCATCATATTAAGCAATGTCATAATAATCTCTTATTTCGACTACATTATCCTATATCCTAAAATGCAGACAAAATTTTTGGGGTTTATAAAAAATATATTTATTTATTTATTTATGTTTGTTTGTTTGAACAAGTTCACATGCAAGCAGCGTTATTATAATATCATGGATATAGTTTTATTAGTTTTATGAATTATTTCTTATTTTTATAGTTTCTGTTATTTAAAATGTTAGTAAAATGTTAGTAGTGTTTTTGTCATTATTATTATTATTATTGTTGGTGGTGTTTTAAATTTAGTTGTTTAGTTATTATTATTTATTTAGTTCATTTCATTTAACAAAAAACTATTCTAAGGATTTTGTTTTAGTAAACTGCATGCAAATCTTTACAGAGTAAAAAAACAACAATGGATATTGGGTCCAAAGGTCACATGTGGAAACACCTAACACACTGTTGTTTTTTTTCAGTATGGTATAAAGAAGAAGGAAGAGAAGGAGGCAGAAGCCCAGGCAGCCATGGAGCAGGCATCAGAAGGCAGTCTGACCCGTCCCAAGAAAGCAATCCCTGCCGGCTGTGGCAATGAAGAAGAGGAGGAGGAAAGCATCGTGGACACCGTCATGAAATTCCTCCCAGGCCCGTTTCAAGATATGTTCAATAAAAAGTAACAATGTTCCACAACATGTTGTAATAAAACAGGAATCATTAATGTCATGAAATCCACCTCCTTTTCCCCCTTCCCCTCTCTCGCATATGTTCAAAGATCTCTGGACTCAAAATTTGTGCCACAACATCTGTCTTTAACGAAAAATTTGACATTTTCTGATTAAAACAATGAGGAAAATACAATGTGTGCACTAGAAATGTTACATTGCATACATCAGACTCTGTTTAAAGACAAATTAAATGCCCCATGAGTCTGGACCTTAGAGCAAGAATATTCCCTGTGCTTCATTAATTCTGTTTGTAAATAGCAAATGAAAAAAAAAAATATATGACCACAGATATACATACATACAGTATATATATATATATATAAACAGTGACTATGAGTAAAAGCCATAAATTGATCTTGGAGAGATTTCTCCAATCATATCATATATTGTTGCTCTGTTATAGATATTACTGATGAATCCATGTGGTATTCTTATAGATATATACTGTATGGATAATCATTTATTATCCAAACCAGTATACAGTTCCTGCTGCCATCATGAATTGTCAAAACTTATCTGATTAATAAGACTGAAAACTTTAATATGGAAGGGAACGTACGATAACACATATGATTTGATTGTTTTGCTGTCTGTTTTCCTCTAAGCATGCTAACAATTTTTCTTTGTTCATCAGTATGCCGTATCCCATTTCATTTTGCATTTTTAGCTGAAATACACTGGTTTTGGGTTTCGTTGTCCGACAGACACCAGTGTTAAATAGCTTGTTGTTCACATCTGTAGTTTAGGTAACTAAACTTTAAAGCAAGTCCCTCATTACATTGTCACACACATTCACATCACACTCTAGTAAACTGGATTTGATCTATTAAAAAGGAATCACATGTGTTTGCAAGCCGCCGCGATTGAAACCTTAGCACTTATCTTAGCGCTCATCTTGAATTGATTTCTTTGTGCTTTTTACAGTACTTAAGAATGTGAGGGGTGACATCGATCACATACAACTACAATTGGATCAATAGGGCTATATAAATACAAATATATATTCTCTTCATACTCACTACTGTACAGTAGAATCTAGTTCTTAGTGTCTACATTTATTTACGTTAGCTCTCACAACGTGGTTGTGAGCACACATTACGTAAACAGACAGTGACAATGGTGCAATATTTGTTTCTGAATGAAGATGTCCTGTGTCCGTTGGTTGTATATGGGACTCTGATCCCAGATCAGCAATAACAGACAATCTTCATAGCTATGTATTCAGCTTATTTGCTAGAAAATGTTTGTGTGCAAATGCTGTGTTGTCTTCCTTAGTATCAGTCAAACGAGCTTAGCAAATAGCTCTAAAGAAGAAAGTTTTGAGATTCCTATTTTTAGGGTCTCTAAACGAAGCCTGGCTCTTATTTTATGAGCTACGAAAGGATCTGGCTTGTGTTTTTATGCTCGCTTGTTGCTTGTTTATGTATGACGTTATTTCTCATTGCTGTCACTGCACTGAAAAGAGGGAAAACAGCGGGACTGAATTACTCAATAATGAGAAAATCAGATTTGAAAGACTTGGAGTCAGATTGTATTATCCATCCTCTCTTATTTTTACTAAGAAAAAAATAAGCTACAGTACGCAGTGGTTTGATAGAGTATGCTTGTATTCTCATTATATTATGTCCGCAATTATTGTAAATAACAATGCGTTCAGGAAAACCTGTTAGTCGCAGATCATTGTGTATGTCTAAACACAGGCAAATTTTCAGATTCAAAAAAATACTAGGATTCAGGCTGCCATTCTGTTGTTTTGAACATTCCGAATATTCCAGACATTCCATCCAATCCACATTGGCTTGTGTGCATATTAATAAAACATTTTATTCAGTGTCTCTATAAAGCATATAAGTCGTGGCTTTAAAAGTAAAACTTAGTTTATTTAATAAAACAGTGTGGATTTATAGCATGTCCTGCCATAACACAAGAACATGGAGTTGATTAAATATATATATTAATGCTTATGATATGAATGTGCTTGCTGATTAGGACAGCGTCCTTCAACAACTAAACAAACTAGCCAGTTGCTAAGATGCTAAATTTCATATTAGTGGTGAATCATCCTGAATATTGTCTGATTTTACTGCCACTTGTGTTAAAGGCCTTTACTCGATTAGCTGTAATACTTTCCGAGAGATGAGATTCAGCTAAAAACATTAAATTTTTAGTGAAATACATGCCAACTTCCACACAAATGACTTAAGATCTCAAGTTTCTGCCACTCAGTGTACTTTACAATCAACAGAGGCCATATCTGAGCACAAATTCTGCCATTTTGGTGATTTTTCTACATGACTATCAACTGCCCTTGATTCTGCCGCTCGCATAGTGTGATCTGTGTGATGTGATGAGTTTCCATCAGCTGCACTGATGAATAAATACTGCCCGAAACCCATAACCCATCCTATCATCACCTGTTTTATTAAACCAAAGAGTGTTCCTGTTTGTGAGAATGTCTACCATTATTTCTTATTTTTAATATTGTTCTTTTACATTATTGTTTAAGGTAGTGTGATATGAGATTACTGTACCATCTCAGCTCTCTCTCTCTTGGCTTTGGGTTTTGTGATTGTCCATAACAGATTCCTAAAACGAACAAAGAAATTATCACACAATTAAATTTAAAATTTGAAAACAATCAACTACAAAATGTACACCCATTCCCTCAACATATTTTGTATTCAGTAAAGGAAAAAAATATTGCATAGTCATCATCTCGTTCTCTAAATGTAAATCATACATTCATTCACTCTAAGTCATTCCGTGTCTCTCAGATGCTAATGAAGATACTGCCTAACACAGTTACATTATGAAATATTCCATTGTTGTTATCTGAATGTACGTGTCTACTGTTCTACTGCATCGTCCTGCGCAGTTTCCTCTATGTTAAAAATGATAAATTATCTCGGTGTGATTTTCTGTCTATAATCTGTTCCTGTTCCTGTCTCTTGATGGTTGTATTTAGGAAGAATTATGTTTCTTATTTGGTGCATTTTTTGAGTCATTGTAGATTCTTCTCCCTCTATCTTTGTTGATGAATTGTATGCATGCATCTGATGTGCACTGTAGGTGAGGTTGTAAATGATATTTCTGTGTGTCCTCTGTGTTTTCTGAGCGCTCCACCTGTAGGCCTCACTGCATGCCCGTTATAGAGAGATTTTAGACTGTAACATTCCTGCCAAATGGAATCACCAACACACAAATAATAAAGTGATTTCATATAATTGTTTTGTGTTCCTGCTTTCTGGTGGGCTGCTTATTGAGGTTGAAAGAAAACAGAAACAGAAATGGTAATGGTAATTAATTAATTAACATACTGTGTATTGAAAAATAAAAATAAAAATAACTAAATACGTTTTTTTTCCTTCTTTTTTGGCATGTGACCATTTGTTTTACTTTTTTATTTATTTATTTATTTATTTTATTTTATTTTTGACACAGTTCTTACACATTTTCTGACAAATTTGAAATCAGTAAAAAAAAAAAAATCATTAAATGGCTTTAAACAGCCATGATTATTGGAACCTCTTTACAGAACAACAGATTAAGAAAGTAATTCACTTTGGGTGTTCTGATGAAGAGCCACCTGGCTTGAAATGTCACCATTTTGGGAATGTCTTAATAAATTAGGGAAATATTTTTTGCAGTTGTAGTGTGCTGACTTGTGCCATGATTTAATTTATGTCCTTACCAAAAGTCAAAGAATGCATGCAACCATAGTGAAACTAAAGTAAACATTAAGGATGATGACTTCCATCAGAACGAGATGTCACAATTATTATTTTATGAAAGATTCACATTAAATTGCAATGTGCAAATATTAACCTTAATCCACCTTTTTGAACTCCACTGTGCATTAGTGTTTTGACTGTAGTGGAAAGACATGTAAAACATTACCATAGTGTTACCATAGTTACTAGAACCCCACAGTTTAGAAAAAGGGGGGGGGGGGGGTGCACAACACACAAGTGTGTGGACAGAAAAGAAACTTTGATACTGTGGTTCCATTCAAAAACCCACAACAATGGCATTTGTAGCATCATACTCTACCAGCTACAAGCTATCAGAACATACGGAACAAAATACCTTTGTCAGAACCCTTACTGAATTTTACATGGATGAAAATGAGGCTGTAAAATTTGAGAACATTTTAAAAACTGTTTTTTCTTTCTATTGAAAGACATTTGGAAAGTTTTTGACAGTTGAGCAATCCATTGAAAAATTAATTGAAAACAAGTCTTGACAAAGGTCTATTAGAACTTTTTAAAAGATGCAATCAAAAATTCCTTACTATAATGAAAAGTAACATAATTTCTGCCATTGATTGCAAGTTAAGAAAACCTATTAGACATGAATATTAAGATGGCAGTCCCTACCCATTCAAGAGCTCAGTAATTTATCTTAATGAAAGAGTTCAGAATGACAGTTCTGGAAGAGCCAGAAGACAAAGACGACAGAGAAGATATAAACAGGTACTTACAACACTCCTTCAACATCTGGCATCTCTCTCAACACAACTCTAGTAGTTATAGTAGCCTGTAGTTCCATAATTATTCAGAATCAGTCTCAAAGTCCCTCTGTTGGAGTTCAAATCTTATTCATTTTATTAGAATGCAAGATTTTAAGATGCAATATGAACACACCTGAATGCTAGATATTCTCACTTATTTGTTTCCAAAATTCCCATTGGTCTAAAAGCTAATGAAAGTAAAATGCTTTAGACACCTTGTGGCTCCTATGTTGCTTTTAACGGTGCAAGTGGGAAATCAAGAAACTAGAGCTCTAATTGCATAGTGTAGCATATTCCTGCGTATCCATTTACTACCATGCCTGTGCTTTTGCACCAATAAACACACTCCACTTCCTGTTGCACAAAAACATGAGGCTGCTGGAGAAAAAAATCAATTCAATTATCATTTATGCTCAAGGGTAGCCTTTTCATACTCAGTTGCTTTCTTCATCTCAGAACAGCACTCAGCTGGTAGGAGAGCCAGGCTTCAATTGGCATCCTGCGGTCATGAAAAGTCTATGTCAATTAAATGGTCTCCATTGGGTCCTACATAAGGCTAGTGAGGAGAGCCCCATCACATCTTACACAAGAAACATTTCTGAGGTAATCTCTGGATGTGGATCTCTTTGCAACCTGAATTCAGCGGCGCATGTTATCTAAAACAATAGCAGCAGTATGGGATGAAGACTGTTAATTACACTATTCAAACTTTTTTTTTTTTAAAAGAAAGAAAGAAAGAAAGAACAAAAAAGAAAGAAGTTTTATTCAGCAAGGGTGTATTAAATTGGTCAAAAGTGACAGTGAAGATTTCCATTTCAAATAAATGCTGTTATTCTCATTCATCAATGAATCCAAATAAATAAATAAATCACAGTTTCCATAAAAAAAAAAAAAAAAAATTGTTAAGCAGAACAACTGATTGTGATTTGTTTTCATATCTGATTGATATGGTTCTAAAATTCAATAATATACTGATTCAATGATCTGGTTGCCACAGTTTACAGCTCACTGGACTGTAATGCTCCAGAAATGTGGTCGCATGGACTAGTCACATGGACTATTTGATGCTATTTTTAGTATATCTTTTGTATCCCTTTTGAAGCTTGAACACTCCATTCCCTATTCATCATAATTGCACTGAAAATATCAATCATCAATCAAAATATATCTTTCTGTTTTCCACAAAAGAAAGAAAGACATACAGGTTTGGAACAGCAGAAGAGTTAGTATGATAACAAAATTGTTTTGTAAAACCAAGATCAACTGCATTATAATGTTATTAAAAGGAATAGTTCACTTTATTCATATCAGTTCACATTATTTACTCACTCATGACATTCCAAATCTGTACTTTTCATTCCGCTGTGATGAACAAAATAAGATATTTTATAGATCGTTGGGAACTAAAAAGTACTGGAGACCATGGGTTTCTATTATAAGGCCCACATGAAGGTCAAAGTTCATTTTTGGGCAAACTATCCCTTTAAAGAGGACACAAATTTAAAACAAATTGCTATCGGGAGACTGCCAGGGGCCTCAAATCCCTTAAGCATCATTAAACCCAAGCTAACAATGCAGAGCAAACTGACCACTAGGGCCTCCTGCCAGATCAGACATTTTCAGCTTTCATCATGTGTATTAAAAATGTTCCTGTCATACCAAACAAATACAAGTCTAAAAGATCAGGCCTCTTTCTATCACTTTGCATTTACATTTTTTGAAGACCTAAATCACAAATGTTGCTTTCAAAAGTCCATCAGTTCCATTATTTAAAAACAATTACATTTAAAATAATGAATACTGAAATGTATGATGCATTTGCCTTTTGATATTGCTATATTCGTTAATCAATGTACTATTAGACCAGAAATACACCCCAAAATACTTAGCACAATGACTGTATGTTTTTCACACAAGTATGAATGGCTTCATGAATCACAATTTATGCAAAATGTTGCATTAGCAATACATTATCTTGACTAAATGCACTGTAAATTGTAGTTCATGCAAATCATGACGAATGACTACCAAGAAATCTCTGAATTCTGCTTATGTCTAATGTGTAATGCAAATTAATATATCACTCCAAGAATATAAGCATTCAATCACCTATCCAGCCTATCTCCCATAAATCTACATGTCTGTCTGTCAGGAGATATCTATTTGCATTTAACAGATTCTGAGATTAGATGTGTAAATGAGGCTGAAGAGGAAAGATTGGAAGGAGAGTTGTATCATAAAATCTCAATCGGAGCAGCATAACATTGAGAGACAGATTTTTTGGCCCTGAAATTGAGATTCATCTTCTGAAATATGATAGATATATTTTTTTATGGCCAAGGGACACCATGATTGACAACTCCATTGACACGCAAATGGAAAAAGAGGCTGTGCTCTGGGATGGAAGAGCAATGAAGGCATCTCTTCTGGGACCTGCAGCTTTTATAGGGACAGGTGAGGAGATGGCCATACACTCACACACATACTGTACAAGCCCCTTCTCTAATGATAGGCACTGACACATATCAGTAGAATTATGGGCCTTTTAATTTCAAAGGTTACCCCTGGAGGACTTCTCCATTTCAACATGTTATAAAGAGCGAGATTGAAGGCTATGGAGATAAGCACTGCTGGAGAGACCCTGTGACCTCAATTAGTGAGTCTGTGTCCTTAGCCATTTTACCGATACTGAGAAGCTGGAACAAAACACTCACAGTTGGAAGCCAAATGTCGGAAGATTCAAAATCGATGCGACAAAAACAGTGAAAAAGGCATCAAGACACATATAAGCAGTAAACAGCATGAGGTAAAGTCGGTTACCTTCAGCTAAACTGGCACTGCACTGCACAGTTTATGGGCTATAAAGAAATAATAGCTCTGTTCCAATGCTTGGTGAGCTGCCTCCATAGACAGCATTTTAAGGCATTGTGGGAATGCTACTGACATAAAGTCTGTTCCAATAGGTCAAATTATAAAGCAGCATTGCATGTATCCTACATGAAGAAGGCAATCCTACAGTGACATGTGGTGAAGACCCTTCAAACATTTTAGAGAAGAGCTGACAAAAATTGGGACACAAAATTTATTAAATATATTGAAAAGAATGCAATTAAGAAAGAAATAAAAAAGGAATATATAACTTAAAATTCAATTTGATTGTCTCAAATGTCTCAAAATGTATAATAATGTAACGGACCATCAAAGATGTACCTTGTTAATGCACTGCATGCCACTGCTCTCCCAGAAGGCACTGTGACTATAGGTTAAGTCAGGGGTTGCCAAACTTTTGTCAGCTGAACCTCTTAAAAATGATATTCATAGTTCTCACATAGTTCTCACATTCATAGTTCTGGTGTTGGTTAATGGTTATATGACACACTTTTTTTTTCTAGTAGGTGTATTATTTTGATCGTTTTTATTTTTAAATTATTTTGATGTATAGGACTGCATGACATGGTCTTAAATTAAATTGTGTTCGATAGAATGATTGATTTTTGGGGCATATAATGCAGTTTGAACTGCAATTTAAACTTTCATTGAAAATGTCTTATAATGCTGAGACAAAAGGAACAAAGAACTTTGTCACAGCCTTTGTTTTGATAATCACAATTTGATAAGATACATTACTATTTCCATTTTATTTTGAATAATTGTGACACACCATTTAATTTAATGTTGCATTTGATTTTGAAACCCCCTTTGGGAAACCCCATCTAAAATCATCCAACATGGTTAATGAGTAAAGAAAAAATGTTAGTTATAAATGCATATTCTGAAAAGTTGTTTGAACCAATTAAAATAAAAAATCTACCATATTTGTATGTGCTAAGTATTAATATTAGATTACTGTTTTCACAGCTTAGCAACATGCTAATATCAAGTTCTATTAGAATCTCCTTCGCAGAACTGTTGCTGCATATGTAGAAAGTTCAATACATGTTTAATTTCCTTTCAAATCATGTTCCATTTAGTTATCAATATGGTTACAGTACATGCAGTAATAATTACTTATCAATGCGTAGTAACAAATGTATGTTACTGTTAGCAGTCATAAAAATCTGACACCCTCTCCATGAAATTTGTTCACAAGTGGTCACAGAATATGTCTTGAAAGATGCATTTTACTACCAGGGTTTTGTCTTACTTGTGATCGGATCACCTGAGATTGTTGTTAATGCCAGGTGTAAACAGGGCCATATGACCATGTTTTCGTCACACAGCAGGTCTTGTTGTACATAAACAGGCCTTACATCAATCTGTGCACTCGATTGCCTTGGTTTACGTAATGCCTTGTTTTCTGGTGTGTTTGCAGCCCCAAAATAACATTAAGATACAGAAGGAGCTTAGCTGTGCTTCATGCAGTTTAAAGTATCCAGACAGCAGATAGTGCAGCCCCAGTGTGCACTGAAAACATATTTACACAAGCTCCGCTGCCATTGAATATGGCGGTGCTAAATATCACAGCCCATTTTCCCAAAGCAAATCCGCTCTCTTAATTCATGCACTGCATTTCTTTGGATTAAGCTCTGCTGGGCTGCAAAATTGAACTGCCAGCCACCTATAGAAATTAGATAACTAAGCCTAACACACTGAACCCAAATGTCTCTCTCTTTCCATGGCCTTCGATAAGAGCAGCGTTAAGTAAATCAGCTTTTCATGCTTATTAAAGCAAGGCATACATGAAGAATAAAAAGATAAATTCAAGAGTTGGTGGAGCATCACCACCATCCCAGAGGGGCCCTTTGATATCTTATTATCTTACTGATTGATGAAACATCTGGGCCACTTAAGTTCAACTCTCTATGGCCAAGGCAGCCTCCCACGTGTAGTCCACCAGGCACCTATCAGAATACCAATTACTTATTGTGAAAGCTCTAATTGGTTCAGATTGAAGTTAAGATGTTCAGTCCACTCAATATCAAGAGTCTAGACGAGATTTATGCAAAGGAGACAAGGTAAATGAATGAATTCCTTTGAAATTGTAATTCCCTGGTGTTTCAGAAGTTGTTGGTTAGGCTGATGGCTCTATGGCAAAGACTAATCTTTCATTCTTATTAGGAACTGTGAGCCAAGTCTTTATCAGTGAGGTCTGTTTACCACAGAAATATAACACCGCAAAACAACAGCTTTTCAGTAAAAGAAGTTAACTTAAAAACTCAGAAAATGGAATAAACGTTAGGTGTTTTACAGCCACTAGTTCCTTAAACTGGAAATTACAGAAATTACAGGTAATTGTACTGTACTGCCCTTCTGTAATTAACCATTGGTTTATTATACCAAAAGTGTAGTAATCATGTTTTTGAGGTGTATTAATTTCCATTTGTATAACCACAGTTTTACTACAAATGCCAAGGATAAACAATGGTTAGTGTAGCAAAACCATGTTTAATTTGTGGTTACCATAGTTCATTCATAAGGGACATTTGGAGCAAAAATGTAGATACACATTTTCCCAATAAGCCCATGATGAATGCTCGTTGTTTAAATGAATCTACAACTAACTTAAAGAGATACATTTACTCTAAAGAGACTTGAATCATCAACAGTTTCTTTTTGAAAGACTTCATGTAAATATAAATGAACCAATTCACTAAAAATGTTCAATTCCCCAATGCTATAAAATATGAAAGATATAATTTTTTAGAGCATGTTTAATCATAATTTTATTTAAAGCTGCATGCACAATACACTGTCACATAAAAACCAGTTAGCTATATCACACTACTCTGTGAACTGTCCTCACTCTAACACAATAGCATACTAACACTTACATATTATTAATTATCTTGATTAGAGTAAAAGCACTGAGCTTGTCAGGCTGTGGTTCTAGAGGACATAAGAAATAGACAAGCTACAGATCACAGAATGGAGAGCACACCAGAACACAGGGACAAGAGAGGAAGTCAGTTGTTAGCATGAGGGAAGACATGTGTGCTGCAGTAAACTTAACCATTTCATAAAACTCTTGGAAACATCAAAGGACACTATTAATCCCGGGGGTAATCTTATTCAAATTCAGTTGCATAGCTTGAAAGGGGCTATTTTCATATAGAATTCCAAGATAAAAAAAAAAAAGTCAAACTCATTTAATTCAGAATTTAAAAGAAATATATTGGGAGCCTCTTTGTTTATCTAAACTATAGTGCTGTGAAATAATACATTCTTTGTTATAACCTATTATGTCCAAAATAATCTAAAACATGTTCTCAAGGACTCTAACAACAATTGAGTACACTTGAAGGGCAACATTTTTTTGACTGTTATCATGCCATAGACTTACGGTACCACTGGTTGAGCATGTATGTATGTATTAATTTATTTATTTGGGGAAAACAGCCTTTAACTTTCTTGATTCTGTACATTATACTGAAACAGAAGAATGTATTTTAACTAAACAAACATTAACCACATCAGTGTTTAACCTAATAAACGTCTATACAAGAAGGTAATAGATACCACTCCGGACTGTATACAGTTTCAAATCTATGCAACATAAAATATTTCCATTAAGACCAGCCTTTCATAATGGAATTGCTAGTCCGCTGTTGCCATGGCTCTTGACCAGTAATAGAGGAGAGTGTTGCCAGGCCACAATGCTCCAGTTATGAGATATGGTGAATAAAAAAAAAAATCGAAATAGTAACATAAATGTAACAAATAACATGAACATGCAATTGAATTAATGTTAAATAATGTACATGCTAATAGTATACACCTATCTACGGCATTTATCCTTCCTTTTATCCTTTTATCTAGACTCAAAACTCATCTGTTTAGCTGTGCATTTATTGAATGAGCACTGTGCAATGTCCGAACTGATTGCACTATATTTTCACTGTTTTTTTATGTAAAATCATTTTCTCACTGTTTTTAAAATTTTTTTTTAATCATTTTAAAAGTTTAAAATTGCTTGTTTTATTTTTGTTATTATTTTTCTTCATGGTTATTTTACTTTCTTTTATGTAAAGCACTTTGAATTACCATTGTGTACTAAATGTGCTATATAAATTAACTTGCCTTGCCTTGCCTATCCATCTATCATTCATTTAGTCTGTATTTCATCATTGCAAAGACAAATGACCCTAAATTATTAATCAGAATAACAACAAAAACATCAGTATTGCATCCATCCATCCATCCATCCATCTATCCATTGTATCCATCTGTCTATTTACTGTATCCATCCATCCATCCATCTACTGTATTTCATCAAACCATCAATTATATCTATTTATTTATTGTATCCATCAATCCATTGATTCATTCATCCATCGACATATTTATCATTTTAGATAAAATAACATTATTTAAATGACATTGCCTATTAAGTCATCTGTCTAAAATCCACATGCACACCTATCTATCCATGCATTTATATTTATGTATATATATTTATGTATATATTTATGTATATATATATATATATGACCCTAAAATAAATGACCCTAAAATAACAATCAGAAAAAGAAAAACACCAATAGTGCATTTATCCACCCATCCATGGTATCCATCTATCTATTTACTGTATCCATTCATCCATTCATTGTTTGTTTAGTCTGTAATTCATCACTGCAAAGAAAAATCATCACTTTCAGATAAAATGTCCACACATGCTGTATCTTCTTAATGACTTGTAAGTTATTTTTTATTCGGTCACAGAGCAATGGACAAACAAAATCATCCAAAAATATCCATCAGAACAAGAAAAACACTAGAAGTGTATCCATGCATGTTTAGTCTGTAATTCATCACTGCAAAGACATGACCCTAAAATAATGCTAACTAATCAGAAAAACAAGAAAAACTCCAATAGGATCTAAGAAATAAATTCAATATTAATGAAACATGCATATCATCCACTGTCACTCAAATCAATAGTGCAAATAAAAAAGTGTGTCATTTTTAAAGTCTGAAATTACTGACAAACACTCTCTCTGGTTTTACTTTACACAACTTTGCACAAGACCTGTGTGAATAATGGCTTTCCTCCCCTTGTGTTATTTTAGGATCCAGTGAGCATGTCTCATGTCACATGCAAAGAAAAGGTATATCACGACTCATTGAAAACAAGCAGATGGGATAAGCTCCTTGAAGCTAGTTTTGCTTTGCCAATCACTACGGTTTGTGTTCACTTTGAACCCGTGCACAAAAAATACACATCAAACTTCAAAAGCAGCAGTCCAGGCTTGTTATTTATTTATTTATTTATTTATACATATTTATAATTGTTTTTAATGAATTCATTAATTTATTTTTCTTACTTCTCCTGGCAATGCAGTGAGCAAATAGCACTTTGTACGAAAAGATCTGCAGACAAAGGGAACCCTGCTGGTGTTTGCCTCTTTATCTCCCTCGTTTAATTGGATTTCTTTGAAAGTTCAGATGAACCTCATGGGGCTCTCCTTGCATTCTTCACTTTCCCTCTCGTTTTCTCCCTGCCTCTCACTAAATCACAAAGCCTTGCTTTAGGGGCCATTTCATGTGTCTCATGTCAGAGATGCTTTGATTGATTGTTATTTTCACAAAAACAGAACTAGGGCCATTAACCGAGATCCAATAATGTACATAATGATTTTTACTTCATTGCAATATATTTCCATCTTGTTTGAAACATCAGTAAATATAATCTGATAAAGTATACAGTATGTATTTTTCTTTTTCTTACAGTGTTGTAAGTCTCAGCTGAATATATGTAGCTTCATATAAATATTTTCACATGGCTTAAGCCAAAAGGAATAATATAGTGTAAACTTATGAAAATATAAACTAATTCTAACAGGAAACTAAACCAGAGGCATATTATGTTATCCTCATATGCATCTCTAAAAGTGGCACAGTACATTACGTTTGTAAGACAAAGTTCTCATGGCTTTTAAATATTTAACATCTGTAATTATCTTGATCATAATTAAGTGTTGCACACTCATTTTTAATTTAATCCTGTTGGGAATGAGATTCATCATCTTTTTTGTCTTTTTTCTCTGTCTCTCTCTCTTTTGTAACAACTGCATAACTCTCTGAAGCTATTAATCTTCGTTGATTAGACATAAGTGTCTCTCAGAGCCATCTGTACAAAACAAGCAAGCTCCTGAGAAAAGTTATTCTCTACATTTTACACAATGATCAAAGTCAGTGGTGAAATTGAGACATGGGAGGTAGAATCTAATAAACTGCAAGCCAATGCTATATAAACTAAAAAACACACAAATGAATTACAATCATTATCTTAATACTGGTCACACTTATCAACAATACTTTCTATATGGCACTTTGTGGTCATAGTAAAAGAGCAAATCAAATGAAAGAAAGGAAAAAGAAACAATTAGAAGAAAAAACATAAATCAGGAGTCTTCAACAGGGGGGTCTCCAGCAGTACCGCAGGAGGTCTGCCCATTATAGTTTAAACTCTAAATTTTTTTGTGAACCAATCAAACATTACATCAATACTAGCTAAAGCTAAAGTTCACCTAAATGTATTAAATAAAATGTAAATCACAACTATATGACTCTGTATTTCAATAACAATTATAATAATAGCTTTTTAAAGTAAAAATCATAATAAAGTAGCATTATAAAATCTGGGGTCAGTCCAATTTTTTAAAGAAATTAATACTTCTATTCAGCAAGAATGCATTATACTGATCAAAAGCCAAATAAAAGGCTTTTATAATGTTATAAAAAATATTTTAAATAAATTGACCTTTTAGACCTTCTATTAATCAAAAAAGAATTCATAAAAAATAACCAAAGTAACATAATAGAATCATTTCTGAATGATCATATATGACACTGAAAACACAGGGAATAAATTACATGAGAAAACAGTTATTTTAAATTGTAATAATATTTCACAATACTACTGTTTTCACTGCATTTTTCATGAAAAAATAATGCAAAATAAAAATTCAAATAAATTTCCAGCATGTGCTGGAAAATAGTAGTCTGTCTCTTTAAGGCTAAATCTAACTCATCAACTTATGATTTTGTATACCACTGAAATGAGTTATTTGCCAATGACACTCTACTCTAATTTTCCCACATCCCATCCGTCACTGACATCAAGCCCTCCACTGACAAATCTGAGCTCCATGCTACCACTGCCACCAATATCTTCACCTCCACTGAAGGACACAATGTCATTGCCCCCCGCTATATAAAAAAACCTTGCAGATGTCCAAGATGACATACTGACCTTGACAGAGTATCAATCAGCCAGGTATATGTTCATTATCAACATAAAATCTGGTTCAAATTCCAGCTTATGTTAGCCAGTTCACATGGTAGCTTATTCTGGCAAAGAATTTCCCATTTTATAGAGGAAGAGATCATCTGACTGACATTTAGACAGAGGCTCTCTCGCCTTGGGCACCAAATAACTTAGAGCCGGCCCTGATTGTAGCATATTTGAAAAATAGAAAATGTATTTGGTACAAAGCTTCAAACATGAATGCACAGCTTTATCTGCATCTTCTTGATTAACTACACAAAATCTAGTTTAACTGCAGCATATCATACCCAAAGCATCTTCATACAGTGAACTACTAGTTAAATTGATAAAAACTGTCTGTCTGTCTATTCAGCACCTTATAAAGCACCATGTATTGCTTATGTGGTTTTTTTTTTTGTGTGTGTGTTTTTTTATTGCTAATGCAACCTTTTCACACCACAGTCTGAACAAAATTAAGCATTGCATGGTAATTGGTCAACAAAGTATTGATAGTAGTATAAATATTGTCACAATAACAGTTGTCTGTAGTTTTGGTTTATTGTAATCCCTTACAGACATTTCTATCAAAGTTATGACATTATGAAGAGGAATTTGTTCTGACACAGTTTAACTCTAAGTTCTTGTCATATTCTATAACCACTTTACAAGTGATATCAAATAAACTGTAATAATGTGAGAAATGTTGAAGGTGTCTGAATAAATTTTGGTTTGATTGTATATTTAATTTTTACATTGAAGACTATCCAGTGCTATTTTACATTTAATTATTCGGTTTCTGTACCTGGACAGCTACGAACTTGAAAAAAACTTAAACATTGTGCAAATAGCACAAATAAATAAAAATGAACTAACATACAAATTAAACAATTTCAAACAGGGCCCACTGGTACAACCTTCACCGGGGCCTCGCAAAGCCCATCTACGGCCCTGATCATTATTATAATTTAATCATAATGAACCCATAATCCTTAATTCTGAAATATTATTTCCTTCTATCTCATTGCACTTCTAACTCATATCAGGATGTAGCTTTTTTAAGTTTTGCTAAATGTTCCTCACAATGTACTGTAGGTAAAACCAAAGTTCTTGTCTTTGTTTCAAATACAGAATTAGGCTTATTATAACTACAGTGGCTAAAAAACACTTGAGGTTGTCATTTCGTAGCTAATTACCAATTTCCCTTTAACACATAGAGATTGTAAATACTGTATACACTGTGTGAATAGGCTGCAGCTGTGTCACAAACAATCACACAGACAAGCTAAAATTATTCTTGGACTATTGCATCCATGACCTCGCCATTAACCTTTGTTAGTTTAACAAATTGCCAGTTTGAACTTCTCATTCAAGTTTGACCTCTCTGTTGTAGTAGTTTAAGCTTTTTAAATCAAAAGTGTCCATTGGGAATGATGCTGTTGTCTAGGAGCTCTGTTGAGAATAGAAGGAACAGCTGAAGGTCACAAGAAGATAACCTACAACTTCATTGGTTTTCTTTTTTTTTTTTTTTTTTTTTATATTTTTACACACACACACACACAAACATAAGAGTTTATATCTTAGCATCATATAAACCAACACTACATGGCTGAAAAATATCAAGCAGGAATTTCCCACTTCCCCCCTCAAGCCTTTACTTTCAGACACCTGAAGGAATGAAGGAAGTGAGGAAGAGAAGGGCACACAGTGATTTGCGATGGAGAGAAAGAAGTGAAAGTAATGCCTTCCTGTCCTTCATGATCCACTGCCCTCCACGCCTCGCTGGTAATACTGCTCATCAGACTCACACCTGAGTGGCAGCAGGAGGAGAGAGATGCTCCTGGGAGACTGACTGCTGTAACAAAAATAATTCTCTAACAGCACAGTCTACCCTTGCATCTAATGGAAACACCCCAGTGAAGCTGGCCTGCATGATGGATGAGATGTTCAGTACTTTCATAGTGGCATCTTTCAATACTGATAATAGCAGACTGCAGTCAAGTGTACTATTGACCTTGCTTTATCTTACAGTGCTCTGCTCTGACAACTCTTTCAGATTACAATCAGAAGTAGTGTTTCCATTTATCCAATTGATGTTTTGCTGTGCTCCACCTCCCTGGTTACTGTTGCTCACTCAGACGTTGGCTATTTTCAGAAATCCATCCATCCATCTTTCCATCCATCCATCCATCCATCCATCCGATTTATTTAGATAAAATAACATTATTTAAATGACATTGCACATTGCCTATTAAGTGTCATCAGTCTAAAATCCACATACATGTTAGTGTTAAGATTTTTTAACAATTATATATATGTATATATATATATATATTTTTATGATGTTATAGAAGACGAGATTTATGCTCACCAAAACTGCATACATTTGATTTGACTTGTTAATGATAAAAAAAAATATTGTTAATTATTCATTATTAATGATAATAATTGTTTATTTTCCTATTTTCCTTAAGGTTCATCATTGTTTTAAGGTTTCTTAACTGCCAAAATTGTGATAGTTTTTAACCATTTTAGGATTTGTATTTATTTTTTGCTGTTGCATCATTTTAAAAAAATGGCATACAGCCTTCCTTCACCATAGTAAAATCACTGTATAAAATCTATATAAAAATATATCAAATCAATGAATAGCAACAAATGGCCTATTACTTTCTGTGCATCAAGCGACATCGGATAATTTTATTCAGTATAGCCATTTTGAAAGATGTCATTTAGTCAGTTCACTTTATACGAGGTCTTTGCTTGAGAGTTTGAATATTGTATGTGTGTAGAGTGTCATTAATTTTCTTGTGACTTTTAAACATCCACATGATATTTTCAGGCTACTTGCATCACTAAATGTCAGCTCAGCTCACCAAGAGAGACACCAACTGCACTTTTGCAGATCTGACGGCATCGTTGAGTTACTTTCAGTCGTGTTTCTCACCTCCCACCAGCAGGTTTGAGTAGTTCTCCATCAGGAGACATTTGAATTATGCAAATGAAGTAAATTATACACCACCCAAAGGCAAGTCCTGTTATATATTTTGAATGTTTAAATTAATCTGTTGTGATTTAAATGAATAATTTATTTTCCAATAATCATTTCAAACATTGTCTTAAATGCTATGAGTTTGTAAAGGCTCTTTGGGGCATTAGATCAAGTGTATCTGTATCTTTCTGGAGGTTCAGTTGTGCTGGATGTAAGATTGACACAGAGCAGTTGAACTATGTATTGCATTCCAAATTCAAAATATTGGAGAGGGTTTTTTCCACCCCAGGTTTTCAGGCATTCAGGTTTCCAGATTGATGACACTAACAGGAACAAGCGCACTTGACAATGAATTAAATTAAATACACTGTGTTTTCCGCCAACTGGCAAGTAAAGTGCCAAATAAATTTGGGTAAACTGGCAGTGGGCGGGTTTCACAAACCAAATCAGAGACCGACATTCCGGCCCTGAATGCACATTTTTAAGGGACTGTAGCAATGTTTTAGTATGTTAGCTTAGGTTGTTTATTAAATATTATGGCATTTTTATGCTTTAGTAGAGTCAAAAACATACAAACAGAACCTTTGTTTCACTCAAAAATGCCATTTCTGTCCTTTACTTGTCAATTTGGACCCCACTGACTTTCTAATATGTCAAATAGATGAAAGATTCTTCAAAATATCTCTTTTTATGTTCCACATACAAAATAAATCATACAGGTTAGGAACGAGCATGAGGGTGAGTAAACGATCACCGAAAGGTCATTTTTGAGTGAACTGTTCCTTTATGTACACTGGTTTCAGCCATTATGTCAAGTGACAATGTTCAAAATTAAATATTTAATCTATGGTCATTCTTGTTCCCTTATATTTTAGGGAATCACTGCAATTCTGTCTTCAAACTTAATTTGATTGCTAAGAATCTCTTTCACATGTTGTTCTAGTTCTTTGGGCTGTTCTAGCTAAGAACATTTTTGTCAAACCAGTGAAGTTTCTGATAAAAAGAAATATGAAGCACTCATAGATGTTTCAAAGAAGCCCTCTTATTTTGAACCACTTATGACATTCTGCTACAATACAGCACAGGCAGGCTGAGTTGAAAGAGAAACTGTAAAATGGAGGCTTCTGTTCAAGGTCATTGCTTTGACCTTGGTGGCAAAGAATTTAGTTTGTTTTTTCACAGCAGGGTGTGGAAAGAGTGTGAGAGGCAGGAATCAGGGAGCCGAGAATAAACTAAGTTAGACCCCTTCGATCTGTCACTTAGGCTTTGTTCAGACAGGCAGCAAAAATCCGATAGTTCTGTATCCGTTCACAATCTTTTAAGTTCAGAGGTTCTCAACCTTGGGGACAGTGTCTGAACAAATGGATCCAATTTGATTACTTGCACAATGACAGCATGGACATTCTGTCCTAAAGATTAGGTCTGAAAAACAAAAGCTGTGGCTATTTTTAAATATCTACAGATAAATTATCGATGCATTTGAGTGATTTATAAACAGCTAAGACTGGTAGATCTTTTATTAGCATCAGATGTTAATGCTGCACATATTTTATTGACTATTTTTTAATGCATGCATCTCATGTCATCTCATGTCAAAAGTTTCATGGCATCTAGACAAGAGCAGTTGACCGAAATAGAAAAACAGCCCGTTTGATACATTTAAATTACTTTTATACAAAACATATGATTGATTTTCAAGAGATTCATTCATGTTTCTTTACTTGCTCAAGAATGCTTTTTATTTATACTGTTGAAACTGGAGTTCTGTGCATGTTTCACATACATTTCATACTTTAAATCAAGCATCCTGAATAGCATGTCTTGGATCTGTTTGTGGTTCTAGCCTTATTTAAGAGTAATGAACCACCTAATCTCATTAAATCCCATCAAATTCTGATATGTTTGCAATGCCTACAGTGTTAATGTTTTATCTGCATAAAGTCCTCTAATTAAGAGCATTTAAATAAGAGTTTTGGCAAATGAATTTAGAATAATGCACCAATATTTTAAACCATTAAATTGGCAGAATCTTTTCCAGACTTCTAAGATGTCACTCAGCCTTTTCACTCAAATTGGTTTGCTTTGGTTTGTACTTAATACTGTTTTAAGAAAGAAAAAAAATAAACGTTTAACTGTTTTATTTCTTACTTACCTTGAGTAACATGGTAGAACAATTAAAGGTACAGGTTGTAGGACCTTGCTACTAGAGGGCACACTATCAAAACAATAACAATCGCGTGGTTTGATGACGCTAAGAAAGAGTGTGGAATGATGGGATTTGTCGTCTTCTACCCAACCGCTGACGGCCATAAATCAGACGGAAAGAAAAACATGGATTTAAGTAGATTGCATACAAAGTCAATGCAAAGACACGATTAGACTATGGATCAGACGCGTCCTCGTTTGGCTTGTATGCCCCATAATACTAATCTTGTTGGTCGTTATAATAGCATACGTTTTCTGTAAAGATACGAATCAAAACAACTCACCTGTCAAGTAAAACACAAGCGAGATCGGCATCTCTTTCTAGTTGAAGTTTTTCGCAAAGCTACTTCCGCATTTGTCCACGACACTGTTGTCATGTGGTTTCTACGTCAGTAAAGGCGGTAACAAAGGGGAACTACGTCATCGACAGGTGACTGCACTGCCCAGTGTCCCTGTTTAGAATGGGAATTTTCTCATGATTTACAATCAGTTGAAAACATTAGAGATATCGTTAGTAATCAGCTGGACAAAATATATAGCACTAGCCTAGTGGTTATGGGATATTTTACTACAAATATCTTACAAATTGTACCTTTTAAGTTAGCTGAATCAAACCTAAATATTTGTGTAAAATTATAAAAAGAGATCATTTATAATTATTTCTCTTCCTAATTATATTTATATGAAGGATTAACATGGTTAAAATGTGGAACTTAATTATACATTTATTTGCAAATTAATAATAGGAAATACTTTTAAATCAGCAAGATTTTTTACAGTGTAAGACTAATTCACTTTTAATTGTTTGGTCAAGAAGGGCAAGAGTTGTGACAGGCCAAAATTACTATTTTAAGTTTATGCATACATTTGATGAGTATAAAACCACCTGCTTTTCAAAATGTCGCCAAAACCTTATTCCAGTATTTCTGGAAAGAGCAAACTATGTTTTCTCATCCTACCACAATTGTTGCGAATAGCATTTGTATGTATCCAAAGACAAAGTCAGAGAAAGATACATTTATTCTCATAACCTTTCCAGTGTTTGTTCCCAATTCCAGTCTGAGTTCCATATTCTTGCTCTAGAGCTCACAAGAAAAGCACTGGGTTATGTGTCCCCTGCCCCCATTCACCCGCTTCCACTATTTTCCTTCTCTCTTTCTCTCTCTCTCTCCCTTGATCTTTACTTGAATGAAAGTGCAGTGTGCTGGGATTTCCTCCACCCTGTGATTTGCAAGAGCTTGGCAGCTGTCGTTTTCCAGCATGGAGAACAAAATGAATGGGAGCCCACCAGAGCGTGATGCTCCAAAATTAATGAGATACAGCAACACATTAACATAGTAGGTCTGCATTCCATATCAGCAGAATATATAGTTAGAAAATCCCCTGTTGAACAACATTAAGATGTGTGATGATGTGAGAAGTTGGTCTCTTTAAAAACTTTTTTGCTTGAAAATGGCTTGAGAAACAACAATTAGATGCTTTTATGGCTTTGTTAATATTACACAGTGCCGAGTGTATGCATTGCAAATTACTATTGATTCTTACCTTAATAGATAATGAAATTGCATTTCATCAAATTGTTCATCAAATTAGTTGATTATGTAAGAAGGCCAGGAACATAAATGAAGACAAAGGGTGCAGGAGAGATGTGCTTTCTGGGCTATAGAGACTCACTTTCCTTAGCTGGCTCATAAAGTGTTTCTCAGAGAGTAGGTTACCACGAGGACATCATAAGCTTGTTTCACATTAATGTTTGAGGATTTCTTGTGTCTCTCAGCCAGTCCCCTAGAGAGCCAATCTTACCATGTTCTGACTCTGATGGGCCACCATAGAGGCTTCTAAAAGCAGAGAACAGGAGAGCTGTCACAATTGCGATGTTGCAATCACCTTCTGCAAGCATTCTATGAATGCTATGCAAGGAAATGCTTTTAAAACAAATCTTTGCCTTCTGAGTGACCTTCATGTCTGCCATAATCTCTGCTCTCCCATGCATTCTCAAAACAGACCCATTAAAAAAGCAATAGTTTTCCCAGAATCTATGTTAGATTAAATATTGCCATTTTGACATTGAGAATTTCCAGGTTCCAAACCCTGAGCAGTTTAACAATTGACTGTTTGAAGCAAATTATGCTATATCTAGTTGGTGCTAGTTTGCTTAATTTTGCTATACTCACATAAATATTCTAGTGTCCACCTACTACTAAAATTTAACCTGGTGTCTGAATAGTTTTTGGTCTGACTGTGCATTCATTCTTGTTAAAACTACAAAGTAGTTCAGTCAAGAGCAGAGAGTGATTTTCTTTCATTTTTTGGAGTAACATTACAGCAGCTATAGCTAAATTAGGCGCAGTCACTTTAAGAGATGAACGCATCCAAAATATTTTTTTCCTCAACTGTTTACTTTCACTTCAGAAATAACTGACAGTTTTTTCTAGCATACTTTCCAAGGCGGGTATTTTGACATATTTTGTATGTATTTGTCGGCACAAGAGCAAAAAGAAGCAAATTCTGTGTTCAAGCGTTTTGAGACTCCTCTCTTTCTCTCCCTGAACACCAGAACACTGCGGTACTGACCTTTTTGCTTGTTCAAACTGCGATTTGTATTTGTTCGTTCAGGTGCAGGAGGGACTTCGAGGAGAACTCAAAAGAAAGTTCGGTTCAGTGCTACTGTCCATGATACGCGGCTCTCTCTCTCTTGCGCACCGAACACATAATGCGAGTAACCAGCTACTCTGTTACGCTTTTCCGCATCTTGTGTTTGGATGCTTTAATGTTTAAATTGACAAGTGGTAAGGCTTTCAAAAACGTGAAAAAGATAAGCTTTCGTGACGATGCGCAGCAGTGTCCCATCAACTGTCCTGAGATCTTTTTAGGCTGGCCTCAGCCAGTCGGTTGAGATCGTTGGGGGCCCCCCTTCAGCCGTGGGCCCCTATAATCGTCACCACCTTTCACCCCACTAGCGACAGCTCATTATTAGTGATAATAATGGTTGCGCAATATTTTAAGGTCCAATTCTCACTAATAACAAACCATTAACTATGACTTGCCTAAAAAACTTCTAAGTTGCTGCTTATTAATAGATGGTGGTAAAATTCAGGTATTGGGTATGATTAGGGATTCAGAATATGATCATGCAGAATATGTGAAGTACTAATAAACAGCCAATATGTCGATAATAGACATGCTAATAAGATATGATAGTGAGAATTGGTGCCTATACTAAAGTGTCACCGTGATAATACAAAACAAAAACAGTGAAGTAACCCACCAAAAGACCCTTAAAAATAAATATCAAAATAATCCTATTTCATTTAAAAAATCAAAAAGGTTTTTGTGAGTGTAAGGGTCTGGTGAATAGAAAATATAATTCTTGGTAATAGTACACAATAAGGTCCCTTTGTTAATAAAGGTTAATACATTAACTAACATGGACTAACAATAAGCAATATTTTTGTTACATTATTTATTTATAATCTTTGTTAATGTCAGTAAATAAAAATACAACAGTTCATTGTTAGTTCATGTTCATGTCAGGTCCATAACATGGAAATAGAAACTTTTGATTTCAGTAATGGATTAGTAAATGTTGAAATTAAAGATTAATAATGCTTTTGCTAAATAATAGTTAACTAATGGAACATTGTAAAGTGTTACCTCATTAACTCAGTATAAAACAACAAAAGTCAAAGGAAAATACCCACAATAAAAAATAATAATAATATTTTTTATTAAAATTAATTTCAATAAAAAAATGTGAATTTATTATTATTATTATTATTATTAAAGAAACAAATTGTTCCCAGATGTGAAATAATTTGAGAAAACCTCCCTTTGGAGTCATCCAAGGATGTTTAATACAAAATTCATTTAATTCATGAAATGCATCTATGTTTGACTATACTTGGACAAAATCATTTTAAAATGTCCACGTAAACGTTAGCATGTCGCAAACTGACTTGTGAGGACATTTTAACTAGTCCCTTTTATTTAAAACTCAGCCAAACCCTGTCTAATAATGTTAAGAGTTTCATGTATGTGTGCAGCAAATCAGATATCATTATCTTAGTATGAAAACCATCGCATCTATAAGAGATCATTGCTAATATAGCTTCAGAAGCGGGTGTGTATGTGGGTGGGTGGGTGAGTCTGATATTATAGATGGTTCAGATCAACCCTGTTCCTCTTTCTTCAATTTTATGCACCAGCGCCTCCCTGAAATTGGATATGCAGACAGAATATGATGTAATTCCTTGTGATTGCTGCCAGTTAGGGCTTGCTGCCAGTTAAACCTCAGTGGTGCTGGTGAAATATGGAAAAATACCCGTATCAAAACCTGAAGTGATTCAGCAACAGTATTACGTCACACTCTGACTCAAGCTTTGATAAACACTTGACTGTCAATTCATTCCAAACTTCTTCCAAAGTAAGTATACAGTGCATCTAAACCAAACAGATGAGGCTGTAAAATGTTCAACCAAAAATAAAATCTACCATCACTAACTCATCCTTGTTTAAAGATGTCTCACAACACAATTTTAGCATACCATGACTGCAAATGGCAAAAGATGCTGTCAAGCTGCAAAATAGCAAAAACCTTGAAAGAATCATAAAAGCAGTTCATATGACATGTGTATTTCAAGCCTGCAACCAAATGCCTCTTTTCTAATGGGTTTTATTGGTTTTGTTTCATCACGCGGGGAAAACGGTAGCACAGTATGTTAAGGGGCGTAACATTTCCGTCACACACTTGAGGTTTCAGCCAATCACAATGCACTGGATAGCTGGCCAATCAGAGCACACCTCAGTTTTCAGAACGATGAGCTTTGTAAAAATCAACACATTTCAGAAAGGTGGGGCATAGAGGAGCAACAATAATGTACACTACAGTATGTGGAGAATAATGTGTTTTTTTAACCTTAATCTGCATAAACACATTGCATTACACCAAATACACAATATAATGTTCTTTTTTGCAACGTCATACTGTATGACCGCTTTAAAACCCGGGTGTATTTTCTCCAGCTCAAGAAAATGAACGAAAACAGTATAAGTACAAGATTCCTCCTTTCCTCAAAAGTGAGCTGTTAAAATGGCTACAGTATCAATAGACACACAACAATCAACAGAAGCCAAACAATTAGCTAAAAAACTGACTCCAAGTCACAACCTGTGAGAATTCAGGGCACCTCTGAACTGATGTTTCTGCCACTCATCTGACCTTCCGGCATCACATTTTGACTAGCAAGAGACCTGTCAGTTACACTACAGGAATGACATTGTTTTACACCTCTCCTGCTCCCCTCTGCCCCTTCTGTTCGTGTCAGCAAGAGATCCAGGTTCACAGTAAGTAAGGTGACAGGCCCTGTCACATGCCCTCTCCAGCGTGTGTGCGCTGCAGTTCCTGTCTGAATATGTGTGTGTGCAGAATCATGCTTGCCGGGTTTGTGGTTGATGTCAGTGCCCAGCATATTGTGCAACAAGCCACTATATTGCCAAAGACAGGAGAGGAGATGACACAAGGTGGGGGGTCTTTTCTCGGCACAGGGGTCTGTTCTCAGGCCTGGGGCTTCAAGAGTATACAAACAGAGAGCTGACAGTGAAATGAGTCAGACTCTGCCATGCAGCCAGCATTAACAAGCGGTCTGGAGGTCCTCCTTAGCACCAAGACAAACATAGGAAACTCTCATTTAACTCCTGATTAAACCCCCCTGATTCCCAACAATGTCATGCTGGGAGCCTTCAGATAATTGTGGGCCAATCCCAGCAAAGGACATCTAAAAATAAAGCTTTGATGCGTGTCGTGAAGCAGTTCGGCCCCGGTGCCAGGTGGCACAATAAGGATCCAGGAGGCGTTGAGAGAGCCGTGGAGAAATCGGGGGTTGATTTCTTCTCACCTGCAGACTGGGAACGTTGTCCATCTGTCTCTCAAAGAGACATAAAAAACATGGCACATAGCTACAGAAAGACCATGATCCTATGAGATAATGAGTGCAGATGTATAGGAACTGTTAAAAGGAAAGACAGGATTTGCTCTCGGGTTTGATATATAGGGACTAGATGTCACTCTACTTTTCTGTATAGGCACATATTTTAAAGCTATTTCCACTATCAGTGCTGGAAAAGGGGGGACAAATTAATCTAACATATTTTGACCCATATTTGATAACAGCCAATTGTATGTTTTCAAATAAATTCATACATTCAAAGCCATTATACTGCACAAAAAACTAAATTGAAAACATTTCAAAGTGGACACATAAAATATTCATATTTAAAAAACAAAAATCTTAAGCATCACAATGCTTTAAACACTGTAATGACCAAATCACAAACGTAGTATTTCTAGAATGATTTCAGAAGTATCATGTAATATTAAATACTTCTTTTTAACTTTTTATTTATCAAAGAATCAAAGAAAAAAAAAAAATCACACGTTAAAAAAAAAAAATAATAATAATTAAGTACACAACATTTTCAACACTTATAATAAATCAACATATTAGAATTATTTCTGAAAGATCATGTGACACTGAAGACTGGAGTAATAATGCAGAAAATTCAGCGCTGCATCACAGAAATAAATATATTAAAAAGTATATTGAAATAGGAAGCCGATATCATTATATTATAAATCGCGATAATATTTCACAATATTTATTTTTTTCTGTATTTTTGATTAAATAAATACAGACTTGATGAGAATAAAAAATATTCCTGGTTCCAAACTTTTGAACGTCAGTGTATATTACAAAAGCATGATTAAGTTGGTGTTTTAATTAAAAGGACAGAATTTACCCAAAAAAATAAATAAATAAATAAATATATACCGGTATATATATATATATATATATATATATATATATATATATATATATATATATATATATATACATATATATATATATACATATATATACATATATATACATATATATATATATATATATATATATATAGGTAGTTTGAAACCAGCATACAATATCACAGTATAACATTTCTGTGACTTTTGACTCAAAATGTGACATTATACTAAAACATCACCAATGTGATTTTAATAAAACATCACTGAAAAGCATTTATAACAGCAATTATACTGGAATAGTATTGCTTCACAGAAGAGATATGTTTGAGTGAATATGATTTACACACCATTTTGACTGTCACCTCCATACACACCTTTTTGAAACATCACGCCGTTTCATTTGCGTTGGTTCTCAAAGCTGCTTTCCTCCATCCATTTGTTATCATTTGTGTGCAGCATCACATAAAACCTGCCACAAGCATATTTCTTAAGACATTTTCCTACCATGAGAAGGGCCCTTTTTTAGCATCTCTAATTATGAATCTGTTGTCTTTGCATGTTTTGTATCCCTGTTGCTATATTGAAAGACACTTTTCATACTCTGTCGTTCCATTCCGAGGTTGACTGAACATTTTTTTAGACTCTAATTTCTGAAGCTATTTTAGACACCTTGCCATGGGAACATTTTCTCTGTGAGTGGCATCAAAATAGAGACAAACTTCCTACTGGATTTGCATCAGGCTGTCAGACGGCGCTGATGAATGACAGAGGGAGTGAAAGGCCAGATGGATCTTTTACACTTGCTCCTCATCAGCACTCAGACTTCTCCAAAGCTTTCAAAATCTCTCCAAAGTACATGTCAACTGAGTACACAAGAGCCCAGAACGAAGATGTTAAACTGTGCAGAATTTTATGGCCTACTTGAGCGCTACTGTGAACAAGATGACAAACTGAGGCCATAAAAGTGATTTATTTTTCACTGAATAAATAAATAAATAAATACATTATATAACATTCGTTATTTGCCATATTCAAGAGAAGCTGATGTGAAAAAAATATAATTTTAACAATTGTAGAATGCATGCAGCCTATTCATAATAGTATAACCAATAAGAATGCATGCTAATATATATTTTATATGATATTAAACAGATAAATTAGGAAATTAGATTTCTACCTTCATTGTTGCCATAATAATAATAAAAATAATAATAGTAATAATAATAATGTTTTCGAAATGTATTTCTTTGTATTACACTAAAAATTATATTACAGTAAAAAATTACAGTAAAAGCATTTAAATTGTTACAAAAAGTTTCTATTTTAAACAAATACTGTTCTTTTTAATGTAATAAAAACATTATTGATATTAATGATACAACTATTCCATGCATAAAATAGAAATCAAGAATCAAAAGTTACAATAAAAATGGTTAAATTGTTACCAGACAAATGCCATTCATTTAAAGTTTCCTATAGTATATCAATATTCAAAATATTAAAACCTTTAAAAAATGCACTTGATCACTCATAATATTCATGATATAATTATTCAATGCACAAAAATATAAGTCTCACCACTAGAGTATGACACTGACTCCCAAAAATTGATTTGCTACATTCAGCACAAGCAAAGAAGGCCATCGGAGAACGATAATAAATGTAGCACATTCATACCCAAGCATCTAGAAAAGCAAAAGGTGATTGCGATCATCTGACTTCCTGTCATCCAAGGACTCAACATTACATCTTCATAATGGCCGTAAAGCCCCATTCAATTCCCCTGACCTCACTTTAACCCCTCAAACCTCCAGTCGTAGCTCACAGTTAGCAGTGTGTCGCATTGGTGTGCCACTCAGAGCTGGAGAAGTTTAACACTGCCTGCTTACTGCCATCATGAATGAAATCCCCATGTGTATATCCTCCAACCACCTCTGCGCTGAGAGATTTTCTTTTCATCTCAAAGACTTAAACCTATTGTTCTTTGATCTGTAACTTCACTCCTCACAGGAAGACTTGTGAGAAGCCTGCCATGCCTTTACATGTTTTCTGTGAGAGGGAAAAGGACTTGCATGCCAACTGAATGATTGATTATATGCAGGCAGCTAGCTGTGTTGGTAGCATCAAGGGAACAGCTATGCATTTTTTCGAATGATTCGCTCACTCTAAATGGTGCCGTGTTTAGTCCCAGTCATGGCACGATGGGGAACATGGCCTGAAAGGGAGTTTATTTCACAGTTGGGGCACAGGAGAGGATGTGTATATTCAGATAAAAGAGATTGTTGTAGGGAATACATTTCATTATGCATGGAGGGGACCCTGTCTGAATAGCAAATCTTCGATCAAAGTAATAACAATGTTTTGTTTTTGCTCCTACAAATCAACCGTGGTGACAGCACTGCAACCTTGCCATCCACTTCCATTGTGTGAATGTATAGCTATGGGAGGACATGTACTCTGAAAGCATACTAACATATATTCACGTGTTAGCATTTCTTTCAGAAACAATGTTAAAGGGGTCATGAACTGAGAAATCAAATTTCCCTTGATCTTTTGACACATAAGAGCTTATTGTGGTATAAAAATATCCTGTGAGTTTCAAAATTCTAAACTTTCTCATCAGTCTAGAAACAGCTTATATTGAAGCTTGTCTGCCAAAACTACAGCTTGTTTAATCTACAATTCTATGATGTAACAATGTGAATAAGCACCACCGTGGAGGAAGTCCACCATCTGTGGAAGAAGATCAACCAGCCCAATCTCACGGCAATCCATACATATTTTAAGAGGTGGGTAATGTGTGACAACCGGTGCAGAAGTGTGCCAAGTCTTTGCAATGCCTTCCTTCTAATCCCAACATTAGTTAAGAGTGGATGAAGTTCCACATTAGTGAGAACTTGGTCCTTTTTTCACTTAATTTCACCACAGGTTCATTTACAAACAAGGCACAATTCGATGTGGGATTTTTAGAAAGACTGAAATTAAAAGACAATCCTGTGCAGACTATACTGGATCTGACATACTGGATCTGACAGTAATGTCACAACACACAAGTGTGAGTAACTTGTTTTTTTTTTTACATGATCCCTATTGCTTTGTCTGTCATTACAGATCGTTTGACATGTACTTATGTGAAACATACACATCTATTAGCCAATCATAGTAGTGGACATTTACTTCTGAGTCTACAATCCTCCACGGCTGTTAAAACAGAGCATTCTGATGAGGGGGTCAAAACAGGACAAAAAATAGCTTATTACTTATGATGGTTTTTATATGCCATTTAAAAACATTAGAATTTAACATAATTATTTTCTTGATGACATTATAAGTGTTCCTTAGAGAACAGTACCAAATAATAAAAAGACGGCCCTTTAATTCAGTAAAATATAACTATTTAAAATCTGTTTTCCAATTTAATGTTTTAAAATGCAATTTATTTATTTGATGACAACGTTGAATTTTCAGAAGTCTTCGATTTCCAATGATCTGCCAGAAATTATTCTAATATTCTAATTTGTCACATATATTTTAGGATCATCAAATGTTAAATAATATTAGATAATAGTATGCATGTTTAAAAAAAGTATGAATATTTTATTGGAATATTTTATATACCATGATCCTTCTGCAATAATTATAATATGCTAATTTTGGTGTGTGTGTGTTTATTATTATTTTATTTTTATTATTATTATTATTATTATTATTGCTAATGCTTTTAATGCATGTGTGCTGAAAACATTATACATTTTTCGGGATTGTTTCTTGAAAAAAAAAGTTTAAATTAACATTTATTCAAAATATAAATATTTTGGAACATTTTAAAAGTCAAATTTTATACAGTATCATATTGGCTTTTAAATTGGGATAATATATATCCACACCTAGATACACACTAAAAAACACTCAAACCAACATTCTTAAGACAGACCTAGCAACCACATAACAACACACTAACCATACAGAACACCCTTGTAATGACCCACAGCACGTTTATTGTGACCTAAGCTCTGCATGAGCAAGAAATCTACTTTCCATCATTACTAGTTTTTTTTTCATTCACATTCAACCAATGAATATTACAAATCACCATAAGAAAAAGCAATAATACCCACTGAGCCATTATGCAAGCATTATATTGAATGAGATCACCAATAATTCCAACTGTAAAGAATCACAATTCTAGTGCAGCCAAATACCTTGTCAAGATGACAGCTGAGCTCTACTACTGTAATTGAGGCCATAATAAAAGAAATCACACTTTTATGTCATTCTTTTGTGTTGTTCAGACAAACTACCCAATATGTGAGCGTGTTATAGGCAATGAGGTTTCTATGATGAATACGAGGCTGATGGTTATGAACATGGCTTAATCAAGAGACTTTGAAAGAGATGAAGGCAATCGTCCACAGAGGGCTGAGACATGGGGCTCGTGGGGGTTTTAGACAAACAGTAAGAGAAATTGTGATACATGGGAATGCAGGTCTCTGGAAACTGTCAGCATGGAGCAGAAGAGTAACTGGAAAGTAATGGGGAAGGAATTATTCTCTTTTACCTGCAATGGATTTTCCAAGAAACCAATTGAGTTTCGCATTAGAGTTTGTGGAAACATGACCTGAAGGATGAGATGGAGTCAGAACAATGCAGTAAAATAGAGCAGAGAAAATCATTACTGAAGAACTGGCTGAGGAAATGCACTCACTTACTGGATTGTTTACTCTTAAGCTCTGCTGTAGATCAAGTTTCCATTTCAGGAGGCATTCTGTTAGATGTTTTCTTCCGTGCCAGTTGGTTCAAAAGCTAGCTGGCTACAGTAAACTGCTTTTAGTTTAGACTGTGAGAGCGGCTCTGTTTTTAAAAGAGGGTAAAATACCAAGTTTAAATAGAGGGACTTTGGGTTTTGACTGGGGTTCAGTTTCAGATAGCCTCCCTTGACTGCTGAGATATGAGTGTTTTGATGTGCCAGCGCCGTCAGCTCTGACACTCATCTAAAGTCTTTTAACTGAAGTCCAATGAGTTCAAGTCAGCCATCAAAGCCACTATCTGTTTGGGAGAATCCCAAGAGTGCTTAAGAGAGGCCTTGAGAAGGACTGAATCAATGACATAAAGCTGTGCTTTAATCGCTAGGACGGTTAAAGCACAGCTTCAGGCCACGACTTCAGGGAATGGTTAGAAAATGGTTAGAGAGTCGGACTTGCAATAGAAGGGTTGTGAGTTCGAGTCTCGGGTCGGCAGGAATTGTGGGTGGGGGGAGTGCATGTACAGTGCTCTCAATACCATGACTGAGGTGCCCTTGAGCAAGGCACTGAACCTCCAACTGCTCCCCGGGGGTGCTGCAGCATAAATGGCTGCCCACTGCTCTGGGTGTGTGTTCACGGTGTAGGTGTTCCCTGCTGTGTGTGAGCGCACTTTGGATGGGTTAAAAGCAGAGCACGTATTCCAAGTATGGGTCACCTTACTTGGCTGTATGTCACGTCACTTTCACTTTTTTTTTCACTTTCAATTCCAGAGAGTCTAGGAAAGCCTGGCAAATAATTGGAATACAATTCCATGACCTCTTGCACTAACTTTCAGTATGAGGTCATCTGAGGATTTTGGCACCAGTTAAAGTAACCTTGACCAGACGTTTCACATTTATCACTTTAAAAAAATGAAAAGCCTGAGAGCATAGGTCATATTAATATTAAGGTCACCTTGGCAAGTTCTTCACTAGTATCTTGATCTGGTTCTGACATTTTTCATTACTGTGTTGTAGATTATACGCAAATAACATACTGTACATATGTGTCGCTGGACCACAAAACCAGTCTTAAGTCGCTGAGGTATATTTTTAGCAATAGCCAAAAAAACATTGTATGGGTCAAAATTATCGATTTTTATGATATTATGATATTAAGTAAAGATCATGTTCCATAAAGATATTTAGTAAATTTCCCACTGTAAATATATCAAAATTTTATTTTTGATTAGTAATATGCATTGCTAATAATTCATTTAGACAACTTCAAAGGTGATTTTTTTTTGCACCCTCAGATTCCAGATTTTCAAATAGTTTGTATCTCAGCCAAATATTGTCAGATCCTAATAAACCATACATCAATGTAAAGCTTATTTATTCAGCTTTCAGATTATGTATAAATCTCAATTTCGAAAAATTGACGATGATTAATAAAATCAACCTACATATATTAAGGATTAAAAGTTGATGTGCATAAAGAAAATTAAGCCGGTAATTTAACTATAAATATATAAAGATCACAATATTATTTATGACCCTGTCTGCGAAATTCAGGCTTAAGTCTCAAAATCCAATTATGAGATAACAAGCATCAAATTTTGATGTCAACCATTAATTAGTCAATCATTAATTAGTCTTAGTCAATATTAAAGATATCAAGGTTACGTTTTCACAGAATGTTCTTTACCTTTTGAAGGTGTGATTTTATGTAGAAAACAGTAAATCACACAAAAAAAGAAAAAAAATTATAGCTGGGTTTTCAGAGTCAGGGTCACATTTGTTGTTTATACAGTTATTGATATTAATTTAAACTGTCCAGACTGTATATTACAGTATTGAGAATGTGATTTTTCAGCATTTCAGTACTGACAATTTGGGTGTAAAATGAAAAATAAATAAATAATACAATAAAAAGATAACAAAACATTGTTGTGTTTATGTAATGTGTACTAGTTTTCTTTCAAAAACCAGTTTACACATATAAAAGGTAAAATAATAAATAATCAAGTCATGTAGTTATATGGTAAATGGTCAGTCAGGTAAAACACACATTTACAATACGCATTTAGTTAATCAGTAAAAACTACTAAATTGAGTAAACAATCACAATTTTTCACCCTTGGAGCTGAGACACTTTAATGCTGGCACATTCATTTCAGCTCAGCATGAGTACAGCAGTTCATGAATATTATAAATGTGCTTTGTTCCTCTAATGTTTGATGGACACAAACAAGTGATTAAATTAAGGTTAACTAGGAAAAGCCATGTAGGGGGTCAGTTTTTGATGAAACCGCACATTCTGTTGCACGGGCGTAGATTACGCGAGGGACGCGGGGGAAGTGCCCTCCCCCCCGTCCCCCGTCCCCCGTCCCCCCCACTTTTATCATCACGGAACTTCGTCCCCCGCACTTTTTCGGCTAAGTGTGTTCGTATAGAGGTTTTCAAGAGCTGGTGTGAATAAATATAGATTTAAACTCAAAAAAACAGGATAGTCTGCGCATGGCCTGATGTTTTTTTCGGACCGAGAAGACAAGATGAACATCACGGAGCGCTAAACTCTCCTGCAGTGTGTGTTTCATTCATACTCGAAGACAGAGGGCGCTCTCGCGCAGAAAATCATACCAGGAAACTCCTAATATGGACAACAGCGTCCAGCTATCACTGTATGAAACAGTTGTTTTCGTTTTTTTTACTTATAAGTCCAAAAAGATCTCCAGCAGGTGATAAAAAAAGTATAAGAACAATGCAGTGCTAATTGACATAGCATTTATTACAGTATAGAAACGATTCTGCCTTATTAGGAGATAAAAAGTGTTTGTATATAAACAAATCATTATTATTTGTTATTGTCCAGCAGTTATAGATTTCTAAGCCAATTAAAAGCTAGAAATTAGAGAAAAATTACAGTTGCCTATAGTATCCACTACCAGTCAAAAGTTTTTGAACAGTAAGCTTGTTAATTTTTTTTTAAAGAAGTCACTTCTGTTCTCCAAGCCTGCATTTATTTGATCCAAGTACTGCAAATCAGTGAAATTTTAAAATATTTTTACTAGCCTATTTAAAATAGCTGTTTTCTATTTTAATATTTTTCAAAATGTTATTTATTGAGATTCCAAAGCTGAATTTTTTTGCATCATTACTCCAGTCACACGATCCTTCAGAAATAATTCTGATATTCTGATTTGCTGCTAAAAAAAGAAAAGAAAAGAAAAAAAACTCTTATTATGATAATGTTGAAAACAGCTGAGTAGAATTTTTTCAGGTTTCTTTGATGAATAGACAGTTCAGAAGAGCAGCATTTATCTGAAATAAAAATCTCTTGTAAAATGTGCTTTATCATCACATTTGATCAATTTAAAGAATCCTTGCTAAATAAAAGTATACATTTTTATAATTCATTTAAACAAAAAAAAATATATATATTTTTAATATATATATATATATATATATATATATATATATATATATATATATATATATATATATATATATAGACCATAGGATGAAACTTCCGTCTCTTGAAAATGGGTCTGTCAAAATAATGCAGGTATACACATAAACTGAAACCTTTACTGCCTTTTATTTGACAGAGCTCATAAATCTCACTAAATATGTGTGTATATAATATATATATATATATATATATATATATATATATATATATATATATATATATATATATATATATATATATATATATACACTGACTAAGCTTTTGTATGATATAGTGTCTAATGTAGCGAAAGCTTTTTATTTCACATAAATGCTGATTTTTGGATCCTTCTATTCATCAATGAATGCTGAAAAAAATTTACTCATCTGTTTTAAATATTGATAATCAGCAAATCAGCATATTAAGAATAATTTCTGATTAATGTTACACTAAAGACTGGAGGAATGATGCTGAATGCACAATGTTTGATGTTATTTGCACAAAAAAAAAGAAACAAAATCAAAAAAGTGAAGGAAAAGGAGCACAATTTTGCTCAAGTAACCTGTCAGAGCTGCAAACGCGTACCTGTATGTCTTCTTTCATTGGTTTCTTTAATTTGACACTCTGTGTGCGCATTGAGAGAGCTTGGGGTGAGAACAAGGAAAAAATACTGTAAAACGGGTGAGAGACTAAAAAATGTATAAGGAAGGAAAAGGGTGAACAGATAAACGCGGCTCTTGCTTCACTAGTTTCACAGAATGATTTGTTCTTGCCATAATGTGCTCCTCACTGATATGTTCCCACTCAGGTTAGCAATAATTCACTCCCTCGTATTTAAACTTTCATTCAGAACCACATTTTGACAGATCACATACTCTGTCTGTAACCTCCAAAAATTACCAAGTTTGTATATTTAGCAGTTAAATTAAATGTTTTCTTTCTGATCAAAATGGGTCCTAATTTCTTAATGCACATTCCCTGATCTTACTGTGCACAATATTTCAGTGCTATTGACAAATGATTTCTATTTCAAGTAAATGCTGTTCATCTATTCATCTATTCATCAAAGTAGCTTATTCATCAAAGAATCCTGAAAAATGTATCATGGTATCATATTAATGAGAATGATAAGATAAGATAACAATGAAAGGTTTTTTTTTTTTGAGCACCAAATCATCATATTAGAATGATTTCAGAGGGGTCATGTGACATACTGTAGACTGGAGTAGTACCTGCTGAAAATTAAGCATTGACATCACAGGAAAATTTTCTCTCTCTCTCTCTCTCTCTCTCTCTCTCTCTCTCTCTCTCTCTCTATTGGAGAAAAAGACAGAAAGAGAGAATGAGTGAGAAAACAATGTATATCTGAAATTCCCAAGACATATATGTGAGGTCAAACCGAATTAAACATAAGGCCCCAGTGTCACCGCGCAGAGATTAGTGAATTTAGATGGGCAGCTGTGCATGATCCAGTGGGTCAGAGTCTCATTCGGTCAACAGCTGCATCTGAAGAGGACGAGTGTGTTTCTCGTTGCTCCTCTAGGGTTCATGATGAGGAAATCAGCAGCTGCCAGTGATGAACATCAAAGTGGAGCATTCTGTAAATTATTCATGCTGCTCTGAGCTGCTGAGTGTGTGCTTTTAAACTTATATCCAGGCTGGACTGTTTAAACCAGCAAAATAATTTCTATGAACTCATGCTAGTACATAAATGACACATTTGCTTGTTATTAATAGTTTAATGGAGCAGAAATGCTCAGATGTTTTGAGCTTTTTTTGTTTTATGAAAAGGTGTGATTTTCAGATTTTTCTGATTCATACTTTATATGAGCAAATAACCAAAGTTTAGCACCTTTTCTATAGCAATAACTGTGAATAACCCTGTAACTATAGTGACAGTGACTAAAGTAAATGTCAAAGATAGTGACGTCCATAATACCATAAAGTCTTATCGCAACTGACATGATATTATTTAATAAATGAGTCTAATTTAGTTGCGATTTAATCCATCAAATTTTAATTAATCAAATAGAGTGCAGCAAGTCGTGCTCAGAACACAAAACTGTGACTGGATCTAACACCTTTGGATGACATAACTCTGTTCA